>NC_090945.1:75713087-76013087 GCF_040807025.1 Struthio camelus
TTAGGTGTTGGGAGGACAGTTAAATGTACATTGACATATTGGTTATGAGACTGACTGACCACTAAGGGAGTAAAACCATATGAAAAGGTGGAAAAAAAGAGGAACAATACAGATACCTTGTGAGAAATGATGAAGATCACATATTTATCAACTAGATGAGCAATCCATACAGGTAAATCATAGTAATGGGAGTCTTGACAAAGTGAGATAGATCTTAAGTAACATTTACAGTGTACACTGAGGTGAAAACAGCATTTTTGCCATGAAAACAGAAATTACTTTTAAATAGAATTTCCTGTACCTCAGTTAGTGCCTATTGCCTCTTGTCCTTTCCCTGGATACTGCTAACAAGGGCTTGGATCTGTCTTCTTTACACTCTCCCATCAGATATTTATACACACCAGTAGGATTGCCCTGAGCCTTCTCTTCTCCAGGCTGAACGGTCCCAGATCCCCTCAGCCTCTCCACATATGACAGATGCTCCAGTCCCTTCACCATCTTAATGGCCCTTTGCTGGTAGTAGCTCCATGACTCTCTTATACTGGGGAGCCCAGCGCTGGACACAGCTCTCCAGATGTTTCTCACCAGGGCTGAGTAGGGGGGAAGGATCACCTGCTGGCAACGATCCTTTTAATGCAGCCCGGGATGCTGGTGGCCTTCTTTGCCACAAGGGCGCATCGCTGGTCCCTTCCAAACTGAAATATACTGTGATTCTGAAATTAGTATACTTAGGAATATGCAGTTTTGGAAATGGGAAGGGATGAAAGGGAGGAAGGAGAGAAATGAATTCAAAACGGTGAAGGAGAGGCTTCTCCCTTTGGTTTACAGTAATGAAAGGAGACGAGTTCATCAAAAGTGAATGCTGCTGTAGAGACAAAGGAGAAAATAAAGGGTAGCTGTTTGTGAGCAAAGAAGTATTTTCCTATCTGACTCGAGACACGAGAATAGGTAAATATGCAATAATGGAATGCAAGTTGCAATAGGAAAAGGAGTTAAGAGGTAGAAAAGGATGCAAGAAAAAAAGAGAAATTGCTGGGAGTTGTGGATGTGATTAGAAAAATGTCTTAGTGCCAAATAAAGACTTAGTGCCAAATAAAGAAACAAAGACTAGGGATGGACCTGTAGATCATAGGGATGAGGACGTAAACAGGGAGACAAAGGAAAAAATATAGCTGAGGCAATAGAACAGTTAAGCTGAGAAAAACAGATGAACAGGGTCTAAAGGACACAAAGTTGAAAAATCAAAGGGTGATGATAAAGCGTAGAGGAGATAGGAGGGAAACAGTAGAGCAAATGAAATGAGGAAGAGAAGAGAAACAAAAATGGAACAAGACATTATGCAATCAAGTCTACAAACATGCTTAAATATTAACAGTGCCTTGCTCAGAAATATTAACAGTGCCTTGCTCAGGATGGGTAACAGCGTTGTCCTGAAGTTTTACTTTCAGCCACCGAAGTGGAGAATGGTGATGTTGTAGCTGGAGGACGTGGGGCTGGTTATCCATCTCGGGTAATGTGGGGCAGCGTGCCCTGTGCCCTACCAGGATCACCAGCCTCCACTGGTATCTAATGGGCTCTGCTGTGTGCAAGAGGAGACGAGGTCCCTCTTTCCTTCTCTTCATCCTCTCTGTTCCCCTTCTGGGAGAGAAGGGGGGGTATTCCCTAACAAAAAGATTGTCTTGCATACACAGATGTGCACATGTATACATACGTATATACTCTCAGTTTCTCAGAGCAGCTTGCACTGCTTTCTGCAGGGGGACATGGGAAAGATGCAAGTCCAAATAGAGTTGGAATTTTTTTTTGGAGGGGGGGGGAGGGACAAGGAAGAGGGGAGTGATGACATCTGGAGAGTGGTAACAGCTGTGAAGGCCTCAGGGCTGGGGACTTTTATTTCTGACCTTAGGGAGAAACCGGAGAGTACTGACCACATGGAGTGGTTGCAGGGAAGAGCAAGGGCAGAGGGGAGACAGAGGTGGCAGCCCCTTATTTTTGTACCCTGGAGCCTTGGTAATATATCTCCCTAAAGAGGCCAGTGTATGTCCATATGAGAAGTTATTCCTTTCTGTCTGAAGTCATGTTAAAAATAACTCTCTTTGGGCCTTGGGGCATTGCACTGTAATGAAGTTAAAAGGATAAATGCTATTAAATGTCTGAATAATGTTGCTAACATAGCTTGTCTTCCTGATCATTTTGTTAAACTACAGTAACATACAATCATGTCACCATTAATACTTCCTGCATGTGCAGGAAAGAAGAATACAAAGAGTATGAAATATCAACTGATTCTGGGATGGTTTTGTATTGAAAACAGCTGGGTAACTTATTCTCTCATACAGTTAGTGGCAGGTACTGGAAACATCACACATTTTTATTGTTGAAACTGAGTGCAAACTGTTTAGAGTGATACACCTACATCTGTACCATATTATATTGTGTGCCTGCTGCCATCATTTTATTGACTCAATATCTGTCCAACCATTAGTTTTATTGGGTCTCACAACTCTGTAGTTGGTCCACCTGTATAGCCTGTGAGTTATAAAGTTAGAGTGTTTCGCCGTTGTTATGTGTCCAGTTTTCAAATTAGAGCAGTTTCCAACTCAACTACAAAGAACCTGAATTGCTATTCTTATAGCTATTTCTATTTTAACTACACCCATTCCTATTTATCATTGAAGTCTGCTGGCAGAAGTCTACTTTCCAACAGAGATTTTTTTTTTTTGGATGGTGAAGGGAAAATGTAATGTATTTTTCATCTCCTTTTATTATCATTTAATTGTTCCCACACTTCATACTTATTTATCTCTGTCACGTTAAAAAGCAGGAATGGTAGTTCAATTCCTGGGCTGTGAAATCTCCCTGACCCATTTCCAAGGCTCCCTTAGACAGTACATGATCACTAAGGCATCAAAGGCAGTTAGAATCCAAATTCTCCTTTGAAGACACATTCCCACTCTTGAAGCCTACTCGATAGAGCCTGGACAAGGCCCTCCTGCCACAGCCATGCCCAGCTCTGGCTAACCTTGAATTGAACAATCTCGTTTTCTCCTGGTCCTCGCTCTTATGTATGTCCTTCCAACCCCCCCCCCCCCCACCTTTTTTTGACTTCTGCCCATCCTCTTTCCAAATGTCTGTCTATCTCCATGCTTCTCTCTGTGTTCTTGCAAAGAGTCACTAAGAGTCTTCCATTTTTATTTCATAGTAAATGTCACTTTCCTTTTGTATGTCTGTCTACGAGTCCTTTCTTGATGTAATCCTGAGCTGATATCTCTGGATTCTGCCTGTCTTCTTTTCCTTCTTCCACTGTTCCTTGTCTTATCCTCAAGCATCTCTTCCCCAGAAGTTGTCTGTCTCTCCAAACCTCCTCCTAGTTGCAGCCGTAGTCAAGACCTCAGCTACACCTGGACTGCAGCACCTGTAAGCTTCCAAGCTCCTCCTGTTGCTCTCTGGTATTTGGGGGAGATGATACACAGAGGCCACCATGCTAACAGCTTCCTGCTGGCCTTTCCTCCTCCTTGCTGTAGCATACAAAACATGGTATTTCTAGGTTGCTGGATTTTTCATTATCATAAATCCATTTACTTTCCAGTTTGGAAGGAAGACCCCCTCTTTTTTCTTTCTTTCTCTTTTTTTTTTTTTCTAAACTTTCTTGTTTTAGGGAATCAACACATGTCTGAAAAATGAAAGAATTGGTCTGAAAAATGAAAGAATTGCCTCGAGAATTTCACTTGAATGGGGTGAAACTCAGTGGTTAATGTCAATCATTGTGCTTCTCCTTGAGTGGTAGGGACAATGCTGGGACTCTGGGATCCCTGATGGAGAGCCACAAGTCAACCTCAGTCAGAGCCACCCCGACTTATAGAGTTAGATGTCTTTTTCAGCTTATAGCCATTCCCATAGACTTCAATCCTTGAACTGTGAGTCCCAAAATCCACCCCAGGAGTTCCAATTTCTCCGCTGCAAGGTAGAGATAGCCTATGACCATCATGAGTGCTGACGATGCCACATAACATATAGGTAAGCCCAAGGATCTGCAAGGTATCCATACTCCCAAAACCTGAAAACCCCAGTTCTCCAAGTGACCACCATGTTAGCTACTAGGAAATATGCCATTCTTTAAAAAAAATTTTAACTTTTAATAAAGTGTATTCTCCAATGAGACAGACATTTCCAGCTAGCTCCTCTTGTCAGAAGTTATGAGAACTTGTAAATGCCTGTGTTTCTTACTGTGCCTCACAAAGTAGCTGCTCACAAATAAGGTTTCCTCAGGCCTTTTTGCTCTTCACTGAACTGATATTTCAGGCTGCTGCGCTCATCGCAGCTTTATATTCCAAGCTCTACCAAAGTAGTTGCTAATACATAGCTGCTTCGGTTCCATGTTGGTTGCTATTAAGTGTAAGATGACCTTTAAATGATAAGACCAAAGATTCTGATACAGCTGTATTTTCAGTCAGAAAAATGGCAGAATGACTCATTCTAATTTACTTCCAGGTTCTATCTCAAGCTGTTTAAGCAAGCGTTTACAAAACTGCTTTAGAAGTTTCAAAATATTTTAGCAATTTTACGGACCAGAAGAATAATCCTGAGCTCTTCAGAGAAGCCTATGGGACAAGGTCTTTTAATAAGACTTTATGAGAAGTAAAATGGGCAGGTTCTGTGGATCACCACTGTGTTATTAGGCTTATTAAGTTGCCTCTAATGTACCCCGCGGTCTTTGCAGTCTAGGAAAGAAACGTCTGGTCCCTGAAGGTTTCCATTTGTATCTATTTTGTTAACTACATTAAGCAACTAAACAGAAAAAAATACATAATGCAATGAAAACAAAACTACTTAAGCTAAAACAGTTTGAGGTCAAATTAGTCACACAACTGTATTCAATATCACAATTATTACAACCAGCAACTACTGTAAGTTTTAGCTCAGAATTAGGGACGATGACAAACCTTACTCAACTACTACTCCCTAGTAACAGACCATTGCCCCTGCAGTAAGGATAGCTATGTGCTAGGCTGTAAACAGATGTGGGTTTATGTTGCCCATGAGCCCCTTCTGATCGAAAAGATATTTAATTACATTACTAAAAGACTAGATACAATTCACTGTGGTCTGCTTCTCACTAATTTTCTAGGATTAGGACTTGATCTATGGTAACATAACTAGCTTTAGGCTTGGAGCTGGCTAGTTATCCAGATAGGTTGAAGAAACATTGAGGAACATTCACGCTTGCTCATAATACGTTAGGAAGATGTCTTATTGCCACTGACAGGCCTGTGCTCCATTAAAATGCATGAAAGAGTAGAGAATCCAGTCTCACTGACATTAATATTTAACGTGCTAATCTCTTATCATATAAAGTACACTTGCCAGTCCTACGTGATTAATAATTAGTCTTGTTTTTCCCTCTCATTAGCAAACAGTTAAATGAAATGGTACTGGCAGCCATGTCTTACCTTTGGAAGCTGGTGGATGGGATTCTGCTTATTAAATATAGCTATCTAAAGCAGGTGAATACAATTCCAGAAACACCTGTTCCACTTAAACTAGCTATAATGCGAATTTACAGTGAAAGGCTAAATTTAGGCAAGGTGGATGCCCTCCAAGGTACCCAGTCTGCTGAAATACCCAGTGTCTTATTATAACTGAGAAAGGGAGCCTTCCGACTTAATTTTTACTGATACAACTTTATTCCAAATCAGTTGCCTGAATTTTCTCCGTAGTCATGTAAAAAAAGTACTTCTAGAGGCTAATTCAGCCCAGTGTCTTAAATGATTGGAACACTCTGGAGATTCCCACCTCTCTTTGCTGCACATAGTGCAGGACTGTACAGTTAGCTTGAATAGATACCTAATTTAAATAACAAACTTAACGAACACTAAGAAAAGGCACAAGACATGGATAAGTGGATATGCAGAGGGTAAAGGAAATGGGAGATGGTGAAGAGGAACGAGTTAAACTTCGCCTCATTGGGTCGTTATACAAGAAGAGAGAGAGGCAAGGCTACAGGCAAGAAAGACCTGGGGAAGTCTGCTGGGAGCAGAGGCACTGGAAGGAGATGGGGACAAGCTGAATAAATGCAACCACATTGTGCTGCATGCATGAAGGGAAGCTGCCTTCACCCCAGGGCAGGAGCTGAGAGAGGGGCTAGACAAGGTTGTCCTGGAAGTCACAAACCAAGTGGACATACCTGTTGATCAGTAAGAGAAAGACGAAAAGGCTTTTGTAAGTATATGGTTCGGCTCAAAGTTAAATAACTTTACCAAAAGGTAGTATTTCACTATGTAGAGAGTGAAATTGCAAGAGATACAGTTGGCATCAAATATTTTTCTAGTCTCAGTGCCTTAGTAAAACCCTGATTTGTGAATTACAGAAACAGTCCTCATTTCTGTATGCATTTGTTACCTGCATTGCTCTGTGGTGTTCATCATAGGAAAGGCTCATGTTTTTGATGTTATAAAGGTTACTGAAGAGTACAGGCATAAAGTTTTTATCTAAGAAGAAATGACAGAAACCCAAAATTGCTGGACAGTTCTGGAAAAAAGATTTGCCAGGCTAAAGCTAGATGCAATATATTTTCTGTAAGGGGCATTACAGTTAAAAGTCAAAACCATTAAGTTTACATAAGGATTAGAGGAAACTGAAGTAGTCACCAGAACACCTGGAATAGATATATTTCCTTGGAAACTTTATTCCTATTTTAAATGGTCAAGCTATCAGTCTGGAGTGTTGCTATGTAAAAATGTCCAGTGGATTTGGCTACCAATGTGCACAAAACGTTTTAGAGACTCAAAGTAATAACTGAAGGGTCCTTAGCCCTGAAATGTTGTGAGAATTAGTGGAAAACTAAATTCTCAACAGTGATGAAGGGTATTGGAACAGTCATTTTAATTCAGTACAATAAAAACTGAAGGTAGTTCTATATGTATCACAGACTCCAACACAAATGGCAGGTTAATATACTCAATTAGAGATGGTGTCTTTGACCTTAGTCCACGTGTTTAAAAGGTTTCATTTCTTTATTTATGGGAGGCTTGTTTTAGCTGAAACTGACCATTGAGCCATGTATTTCCATTGTCAAATGATATATATATGCATCAGAATATAAAATTTTTTCTTCTCTATTCCAATTATACAATTTACAGATTAAGTACCTGTCCACTAAGATTGATAGTGCTATATGGGGGCTAATAGTTAACCGTGGTTTACTGTCATCCCAATCTCTTAAATAAAACAAATATAAAATGGCCTGTGTCTTTGACGCATCTTGTATTCATATACTGATAGTTAGATTGATGTGATCTTGTCATTTTATCTGTTTAATGTCTGCCGTATTCTGTAGACACAAAGCCTGACTCAAAAGCCTATTTTAAGTGTTCAGCTTGCACATTGTAAGATCTGAAAAATAGGTGTCTGACTTCTTGCCGGGTGGTTCAGATCCTGAGACTGCTCAGACTCCGATCCAGGGAATGCAGCGCGGGTGAGGCAGCACGCTACCTTGGCCTAACTGCTAGAAAAAACTGAGTAGCAAAGACAGGGCAATGCTGGACTACATGCCAGCAGCCTCCTTCACATGGGGTTCGCAAGACCTAACCATCTTCTGAGGGTAAATGCATGACTGAGTAGGACTCCATACTTTTGAAATGAAGTTCACTCAGTTTCTTGAGTACAATATTTGGCAACTTCTGAAGTCTTCTTCAACATTTGTTTAGATGGTAGCTTCTCTGGGGAGTTTTCCACTGCCCATTGCCCATTGTGCCCATTGTGAAGTAGCAGCCTTGAGCCCAGGGATGTTACGTGTCACATCCTAAATCACTGCGGCAAGAGTGACAAGACCTCATCCATCAAAGCTGGTGTTTTCATTTCCCTAGGATAAGAAGTACCGAACACATGCATGCTGAACAAGAAGTATGAGAATCTTGTGACAGAGGTGAATCTCAGTTAGTAAGAATGGAGAAAAAGGTACACAGTTACTCTGTGTAATTTTCTTCAGTTTCAGGAAACAAGATGAAACAATTAGCTTACATGCTCTCAGCTTACATGTTTATCAGGCTTAATATATTTGGTGGCTTGTTTGGGATACGCTAGCTTAGACCAGAAATGCCTTTAGTTACTTCCAGGTGGGGAACGCAGAGCTGTAATGAACTGCATCGTAGAAACCTGCACAACTTGGACATCAGCTGCATCAGCAGTACAGGGAAGGTGAAACGCCCCAGCGTCCTGGCTCTAGGAGAGCAGGTGGGATCCCATCGCCACACACACCTGCATGCGCCTCCACTCTCTTGCTTATAAACGAGGAAGGGGAAGGAAGGGGAGAAGAAAAGTGGAGCAGAGGCAGGGGCTTCCCAGTACACAGCTGGAAAAGGCAGAGGAATAAAAAACATGTAAAGTCTGCCTCAGCTGTTTCCAGGTAAAATCTCTTCCCCTTCCACTCAGGAAAGATGACTTCCAGATCCTCGCGCTTCAAGATCCTGAAGTTTAACACTGTCATCAGTTTAGCTCTGAAGAAGATTTTAGTATACAGAATTAGTGCAATATTTAAAGCAAACATTGCAAGAATAAGGCTGTTATGGTTCTAAAATTTTGCTGGGTGGTTTTCCCTTTGTGGGCCCGTCTGTCTCACAGTTTGAAATTTCCTGCCTTATTTTTTCTGAATACCGATGACTTCAGCTTCTTAGTTAGTTTCTGCCTAAAAGTCTTAGCTTGAGCATGTACATTATATAACTCTATTTAAATTATGGGCAGACAAATGAAACTCCTTACATGTAATTTCCAGTATTTTGAACTGAAGCAAGCAAACAGCAAAACATACCAAAAAAAAAAAAAAAAGCAGCAGCAACCTAATAATCATCTCATTTAACAGATAGCAGTAACTATCTTGAAAGTGATTGGCTTATTACGGATACTTTAAGCCTCTACCGAGAGCAGCTTTCCACGCCCAGGGTAAGGTCATTAGTGAGTGAGGGAAGGAGGGAGGGAGAGAGTTAGCTGATACCACAATAGTCTTTCCTACACAGACACTGAGCTGGAAGCTCCATATTTCCACAGATTTCCCTCAAAATAAAGATTCTTCCCACCCTAAGGAAGGCAATGTTACTTGTGGGGGGGGGGAGGAACAAGGCAAAAATCCTGGCGTTGAAGAACCGGTTAAATTTAGAGCTATACATGTGTGGATTTAGCTCCCAATGTAAGAACTTCAAAGAGATATATTGCTACTATGTATGACAGCAAAAGTAATATTGCCACTATGCTCCATTATCATTCTGTACAAAATCAATATCAAAACAACCCAAGTCTAGACACATAAATGTCAAACTATTTAACAAGAAGCAGTTAGTGCAGAAAAAAACACTTAAATGGCAATTGAGGTAGTCTGATGGGTCTTAAAGTAGCTTACCAGGATTTATGTAAGATAAAAACAGTTTAACTAAGCATGTAGAACAAAGCCTGAGGGCTTATGGCTAAGAACAATATCAGAAGAACATCTAAGCTCTTTATCGTACCTGTCAGGTTCTAGTATTTGGCTGTTTTGTCAAAGATGGAAGGCCTTCTAAATCTCCTAATTTCCTTCTTGTTTTTAGGTTTTAGGTTACTTAATAAAATTACCGTTCACCTACCACTCACAGGATAGAATACCCAGTTCACAAAACCAGATTTGGGTTATTCCTGCTACTCATATGAAATAGTCTATCATTTGCAGAGTTCTTTCTCCAGTGTTTATATTTCATTTCCTTTTATAGATCTGACAATGATGTTGTTAGCAAATAATATACCCTGAGAAATGGAATTTTGGAGTATAAAAGACAAGCAGCTGAAATTAACAGTGAATTAAAACACTAAAGTCAGGAACTCATTGCAGCCAAAGAAATAAGAGGGCTGAAAGAATTAAAAAATACAGAGGCAACTTCAAAATGAAACAGTCAACTTAAAAATGATCAAATATTTTGGTTTTTATATTTGAAAGATCATCTTTTAATTTCAGTTGACCTTTTCGGCTTCCAAAATGACCTAAAATAAAATAAGAAAATGAAAAATAATTCAGGCTTAGATTGAGCAGAACAATCTTACTTGCTTCATAATTCATTTTGGTTGGTTCACAATTCATTGTTGCTCCGTGTGGAACCAAAAGTCATTTAAATTCTGATATGAAGCAATTTTGTTTTGATATAGTCACAAAACAAAAGAAATCCTTCATTAACCGGTCTGTAATAGAACTAATCTGACGTATTACAGAGCTGAAAAACCAAGATGAGACATATCTTCAATGCAAATAGAAGTAAAAGAGATTTTATTGTCGAAGACATCTTCATTTTACAGCCTTCAGCAGGAGCCATTAACAGGCATGATGTAGCAGAGTGAACTGTATGGGGAGATTTGCTGCTGATTTCCGAGTACAGGAGAGGACCTAGGCTTTGCATAGGGAAAGTCACCCAGTAGCTGAATAAATACAAACCTCACACCAGATAATGTGTTCTTTGAGCTGTGTGCCTAATTTAAGGCAATTAAGACAATTTATAATATTCTACTTAAATATTTAAAGCGTTCGGCTTGCCAAAAAAGAGGATGAAACAACTCATGCTGGTTCTGGACCAGCTCTTATACCTCATGATAGCATTACTGTAGCCTGCCCATGTGGAGGAGATGCAATGCTATAGCAGAAAAGGCTACCTGTTACAAATTCGGAAGTGTATTAAACGTGGCACTGGGCTGGTGTCCATGTGGCCAACTGTTAGTGTGACACAGGTCACTGCGGACGAGAAATGAAAAGTTGCCAAGTGTGATACAGGTGACATAAAACTCTGTGCATGTCGTCTCCAAAAGCAGCTATTTCAAATCCGTGCCTGGAAGAGCCACTTGGGCTTGTGCCTGACTTAGGCCTTTTAAGTCTATTAGACTTTTTTCCTTAAACCCTACTACACAGCAAAAGAAAAGACAATTTCTAAAAAAACAAATAGATTTCTAACTTCATGACAAGTCCCATAAATCTTCAGTGCCAAATCCTTAAAGACAACTGCCCTATATGAGAAATTATGTCAAACTGAGGAGGATGGTGCACGTCACTAGAAAACAGCTAGTTTGCAGCTTACAGCTTTGAGTACATTTCCAATTGCACCCTTCTGTGGAAAAAGGCCCCGTGTGCAGGGAATAAGGAACACTGCAATCTTCTCCTACCATTTTTGCTAATGTCCTTCCATTAGGGTCAGTCCATCTGTTGCACCACAGGGACAGAAGTGGCACTGAAGGGAACAGCAGAGAAGGTAGCGTGATTCATTCAGAAAGCCATCACCAATCCTTTTTGCTCATCCTTCAGAAAACTTATGTAGGTAGTCAGCACAGACTATGTCTGATGCTTCCTCCTCTACCCTATACCCTCAATTATTTCTGCAGATAAGCAGGAACTCAGCTCAGGCAGAAACCTATTAGAGCAAGGAAGCAGGCTCCCCATCTGTCTCCCTAGGTAAGCAATCACTCTTGCACAAAACCTGGCATCAATTCTTCCAGAGCTGGGTGGCTGGAGGCAGGGAGGGACAAATATTACCACTCTGCTGGAGAAACTCTGAAACAGCAAGTTGTTAAATGATGCCAGTCTGCATCACGCTGCGTTCAGGTTGGGATTTTCAACCCTGCCCATGCAATCAGGGAAGAACCTTGATTCCTATCAGTTACTGTAACAAAATCCATTTTAATCTGCGCTAACTAGTCTTTGGTTAGTCACATGTATTTATTAGTAGACCAAAGCGGCAACTTACTTAAAACTCTGGTCTCTGTGCTTCTATAAAAGCTTACTAGCAGGCAGCTGAAGGTGGCACCACCTTCTGTGCCATGGCTTTGCATTACCGTTTGCTTTGATCATAAGCCCCTTTGGGTAAAAACTCAGTAAAAGCAGAGGTTATAACTGTAAGAAGTTGCACTGTTACAACATGGATGCACTTAATGTCATCTAGAAGCACAGTTTGCTGAAGACAGAAGTTTGGAATTAGCACTGAAAGTTAAATGTACTGAATATTTCTAAGTGAAACCAATCCTCTAAAGCACTTAAGAACATGCTTAATTTTCAGCATATGCCACAGACTTCAAAGGAAGGTCAAAGTCCAATAGTTTGAAGTAATGACAAGCAAGAAAAGCTCTGGAATATTGATTAAAGAAGAAACTACTATTATGGTAAGTGTTTCTAGGTGATGCTTTTACATGCAGTTCTCCAGGTTCTTAGCACATGTATAAATTTTCAGTTCAAGAAGACACGTCGTGTCCCTTCTGAGACTAAGGGTCTGGAAAAAGGTAGAAGTCCCTGGTATTTGTTATGTCCTTTCTTCTCTGATTAAATATTAATAATTGAGATAATTATTTTCTGACAAATAAACATGGGTGTTATGTAAATATTCCTTAAAGAAAGGATTGCCCAAAGTGCTGTTTTACCACTTCCAGGCCTGGTTTATACGTGTAAACAAAACAATTTATACTTAGAAAATCCCCAGACATTGTGTCGCTGGTTTCTCCTTCCCTGCAAAGCTGACTTACAGACCCTCGGGCTTATGCTATTGCTCTGTGCAAAAACACTTTTGTCAGAATGGGATATTTGTGTCAGAAGGGGCAATGATACATTATCATCACTGTAAAAACAATAATTCAGATGTCTTCCTCTCTGTATCAGGCAGTCAGATTTTAACATGTAGGACAGAAACAAGCATGACTGGAATAGCTAAGGAAAGGTCAAGGATTACACAAAATCGTTTTACGAGGTCACAGATTTGTTACACGCACATCACATTCACTCTAAATTTGCGGTCAGTGTCTATGCTTTTATATATTTTTTGTTTATGTTTTGTCACTTATTTAGCACAAGATCTTGTGTTAGAGAGTTGGGTAGATGAAAGGAGATTGAAGGAGGATGTGAAGAAAGCAAAGGCAGGCGGAGATGAAAAATTGAAATAGATGAAGGAAGCAGGATGGGAAACATTGTGGAAGTGCTTGAAGGAATACAGTAAGAGGCCGGAGAAGTGATGACTCTGGAAATATTGTTTGTGTGAGGGATCCATCACTCTGAAACATCACTGTGGGTCACCTCTATTTTCTGTATTAAAATCACGCCTTTTAATCCCAAATATATTGTGCAAATGACTTTGACCTTGACAGAAACCTCAGAGGGAGAGAGAAGGAGAGACAGGAAGAATAAGAGAGAGGGAGAGGGAGAGAAGAGAGAGAAAAATTTTTTAATCAAATCTCTTGCCCTTTTTTTCCTGAGGTGACAGTATTCTGAATTACAATCATTTTTCTTTGCGCTATTTTTTCTTGGGTAAATAGTCCATTCTGGCCTGTTCCTTTTACTCCTAGAAGGCTGGAGACAAATTTAATATCAAATTACTAAAAATTACTCTACATTCCTTATGAAAAGTTACAAACAAAATACACCAAAAACAAAGTACAAATTATTAACCAAATTTCATATTTCCTGCCAAACCACACCTTCCTTGCCATAACCCCTGAAATGTGAATAACTTATTAGAGGTCTTGGATTCAGGTATAAGACTCCTACATTCTTCAGTCAATAAAGCTGAAAACAACAATAAAAATCAAGGACCTCAAAAATCATCAGAGACATCCTGTTTAGGACTCTCTTCATATCACAGTCTCAGTGTCCCTTCAATGAGGGAGCAAAATGCTGGGATATTTCACCTTTCCAGATGACCAGATCCCCCTTTGCTTTCAAGAATGTCTAAGTGAGAATATATTGCAGCTGGTTGCCTATTGAGAACAGTTGGATAATCTTTCATTCTCAAGCATTGACAGAGTAGCTTCAAAGCATTCTCTTTCTATCTCTCATCCTTTTATGTCAGACAGTACTACAGCTGAACAGATGTGGCATAGGTAAGAATGTAGATGGTAGAAAATGGGTTCTGTCTCAATGAATTTTTGTATAGATTTGTGTGTACACACACACACACACACACACACGTATTTCAAAGCCATGGGTGTTGTGATGAAATAGAAAACGTTCTTCTGTTGTTACGATCATGGATGTTATAAGGAAAGATAGAGGTTTTGAACTTCTTTCCTTGAATCTTTGGTTCTGTATGGGCTATTCTGAAGTTCATAAGATTTTCAGGTTCTGAAATTACAATTTGTTTGCTTAGATCAATTTAGCTGCGAGCTGTAAGGGCTTTCCTGACCAGAATTTCAAGGTCTAAGTGAGTTCTAGGCCACGTGACTAACATTTGACATCTATGCGAGATCAACGAGTTGAGCCTTCCTTAGCTCTGGACATCCATTGAGCAGGAGGAAGAGAGGGCATGGGTCGATCCACCTCTTTAGGATACTTTTGCTTCTGAGTTTTGCATGTTCAGAAATACAAATAATACAATAGCATCCTACCACAGCAATATGAAAACAATTTCCTAAGGAATTCTGTGTAAGACCAAGTTCCTTTTAGGAATACCCCTGCAATATGGCAGTGGTGGCAATACTTCTGTATCAGAAGTATTTCTAAATGAAAGAAACTATATTTGCTAACTCATAAACCCAATTAAATTATTCTTGGTATCTGTTATTCGTAAGACTGATCTTGGTTTCCAAAGATGGACCTCTTTTAGACATTAGTGAATCAGATTAGCTGTACTAATGCTCATGAACTTCCTTCAGGCTCACACTGATGAAAAGGAAATTAGAACTTGGCATCCTTTTCTGTATCTCATAATCCTTTCCCTTGTAGAATTACAGTGATTTCAATAGTGTTATCCTATCTTAGATATATGAAGAGTAATGCAAATAAAAAAGCTAACGATGTCCTCCCTGTAATTACTGATAGTATGTGCAAAATGCAATAGACCTCCATTAATTCTTGTGCTTCATACTACTTCTGCCTTTGTAAGAAGTTGGGTATAATCTTTTTCATCAACAATAACTGAAAATGAGGTGGTCATGGCATATATGCTAGAATGTTCCCAATATAGCCTCTGGAGTGCAACAAAACATAATGAAATTCATGAATGGTTCAGAGATTCAGCATGAGGGTCTATTAAAAACAACACAAACAGCTCCTTATAACTTGCTCCTGCCAGTATAGTTACCACTACTATCCTAGCACGCCTTTCACTGTCGTGCCACATTATTTTGAACACACCTATTAAAACAAATGTCATAAAAGTGTTGTCTCTGAAGCAATGCTCTCATTATTTTGCAGTGTGAAGAGGAAATATTAGTTCTTCCAAAATACCCTTTAAAATTATTTAGGTATCTCAGGATCCCAGGACAAGAGTCAGTTGCACATGACAGCAGATCTGTTCAGGGGAGACCTGGTTTAGGGGCAAGGAAAAAAACTGACTCCAGACTACAAGAATTTCTATGGCCACTCACCTGGTCATGTGTTTGCACTGAGCATAGCCATGAACAGGCCCATGTGAAATGAAAAATGGCCTATGATGAAAGCTAGTGTGGTTGTGTGAGGAGTATGGAGACGGCACATGCTGTCCTTGATACTGTGCTAGGAAGGACTGAGGATAAGGAGGTGCAAAGATACACGGGTCAGGTGGAGAGCCAGGAATTACTAAAATTCTCTGGATTATGAAAGCAGGCACAGCCCTCAGTATGCAAGTGGCTACTCTGGGACAGTTGGCTAAGGGAAAAGGGATCACAGCCTGGAGCAAATCACTGAGGCAGTGTAGATGTAGCCAACTAAGGTAAATTGCACAGACTCACCATTGGGTTGAGCGAAATGCACGTAGAGGAACAGGGATGCTAGTTTTGCTGATATACAGCAATTTAAGCTGGCGAAACAGTGCTGACTTTAACCATGTGCCTACACCATCTATTTAATTTGATATTCCTACTAATTTTTTCCAGTTAGTCTTCTTTACATGTTTACAGGAAAGTAGTACAAATCCGCGACTTATCTGAATAAACCCCCGAAAGCTGATCTCAGAAAAATTTGCTACTTGTATTTTGAACAGATGATAATGTTACATTTGAATTACATTTTAGGGGAGTTAGATAAACTGAACTATTAGTGTGTCGCAAAAGTTTCTTTTGCCACAGAAATCTAGTGTATCCTTCATTGCCTTGTCTAGTATAATTTTAGGAGGCCCAAGTGATGGGTCCTCCACTTCTCTTAGAACATTCCACAGCTTAATAAATTATTTTTGCTTAGATTAAGCCTATCTTTTTCTTTTTTTCCACATGGAATTCAGAGAATGTTATAAAAATGGGCTAGTTAACTTTTTTTAGTTCAATGTATCTGACCCTTCCTTTTATATTCACATTCTAAGGATGTTGTACCAAATAAGGACTTTTGAATGAATTAGAATATTAGCAAATATTACATTTCATTAGGAAAATACTGATTCTATCTCTTAGTCACACTGAAGGAATGATACCAAAAGCTTCCCCTGGCAATCAAGAAAGAAGAACAATACTGTGACTTGTATGTCCAATGAGATAAAAGTCTTCAACTATTTTGTTATTCCTTCTAGATAAAGACAAAAAAGTGTTATTTTTGTTATCTTCTATGACTGAGATAGAAATTCAAAGGTAGGAATTGTTAACTTCCCTTTTTCTCTTCTAAATGGAAGAAGAGGAAACAAGAAAACGACAAAGTGATTCCTCTCACCTCTACATTTTACGGGAATAAAAACAAGTAGGAAAAAATTTAAAGAATTCCAATGATACAATCATTTGACATAATTGGCTTGTTTTTGTACTCTTCATGGATAGAAAAAACAGTAAAATTTGTTATTATGAATGATTCATACATTCTATCTTTTGTTTTGCAATACCATAATCACCAAGTTCTCTGGTAATACAGAAAATTATTTTCCATTGTAATATTTACTCAGCTAGCTAATTTGTACAATTAGTTGTTTTTAAATGCTCACAAGCATCGGTTTTGAAAAAGCACAAGCATTAAGACTACATGAAGATTTTGCACACCACATTAGAGTGCTCCTACAGTCAAGGAAAGAGATTAAAAGGTTAGTAAAAATCTCCTGGCAGATTGAAGGAAATTAGGGCTAACCAGAAAAACCAAAAAAAGTGAAGGCGCTTTCCAAGAGGGATTGCTATGTATTGGCATGAGCTCCTCCAGCCCACGTCCAAAAGTCATGTTCTTATCCTTATCTTCTGCCTAGGGAATACCTCTGGCTCAGAAATACCCCGAGCTGCAAATTACTGGAGTCTGAGAGAGTATTCAAAGGAGCCTCACTGTGTGCTTTCCTGCTCTCTGACTCTTCTGTAGGCATCTGTTATGGGCCTTCCTTCCCCCCATAAATAGATTGTATTGCTCTGAACACTTCTGCACACGCTTGACCCTCCACAAAGCATGAGAGGGCAGGGGCTTGGTGATCACCCTAGAAGACAGGGTCCTGGGACCTGGCCCAGTCTCTCCATCCCTCTGGTGAGGATGGCACATGCACAGAGACCCTACTGGCAGGGCGGGTTGGGGCGGGGTATCAGCTCAAGGACCAGTTATGGAACAGGTTGCTCAAGACAGAGGAGGGAGCACTCACGTCAGGAGCATGGAGCTCTTCCTCCTACAAGTGCCATCTACCAGTTGTTCACGTGGACAACTTCCTCTCACAGTCTTTCCCAGCCTCTTTACTGGTTGTGATGGAAGCCCAGTTCCACCTCCAGCAGGTCATAGTTGTTCCTCAGTGGATCTGGATGTCCTGCAATGCCCAGTGTTCCTGCACAACCCCTCCAGGAAAAGCCACTTGGTGACAGAGACACTTTGTAGTAGGACTTTAGCTTGTCTCTTCCTAGATGATCTCTAGGAGCTTTAAGAATTCAGATCCCTGTCTTCTCTGACACGAAGAGGAATGGGAAAAGTGGGGTCCAGCCCAGAAAAGGGTTGCCATGGCTCGCAGCCCAGGGCTGCTGGACCTACATCCTCCCCGAACTGCCTGGACCTTCCTGGAGCAGCCTGGGGGGGGGGGGGGGGAGGGAGGGGGCTGTCCAGATAGTAGTCCTACAGTAACCACTCTTGGCACTCCTCGGAACAGGCAGGGGACCCTCTACTCCAGAAAACCCAGTGCAGGTAAGGGTATAATCCAGACCTATCTCACTGAACATCTCTCAAGTAACGGGAACTTTTCAAAAGCTAAAACTTTTCATGGAAATCCATTCTGTTGGGACTGGACCACAATCCAAAGTCAATCCAAATCCAAAGCTGCACCCCAAAGATACCCCTGTATTTGCCACAACCGTTTTTGTCTCAGATAATGCCTCTAAAGAAAGGCCTGTCCCCTTCTTCTAGGGAAGCAGAAAAAGCCCATGAACAGGTCATAAAAACCTCACTAACCTTGGTCTGACTCAGCACAGTCATCATTAAGGTCCTATGCCTTGCTCATATAAAATTTCCTCTGGCAGGCCTGTCCCTTTCTTTCCTCCAGAAAGCCCATCACAACACAGTTGCTCCCTTCCCTTTTCTACATTAGGTCTGGGATCACTATTGCTACTTATCCACCTCTCTTTTGCCTGTTGGGAGACTGACACTACCTTCCTACCAGCGGCTGCCCAGCAGTCAGTCTGCGGGGGCTACAGGCAGGAGTCACACTGCCTTGCGGCCCCAGTTATCTGGGCATGGAGAGCGTCGAGGCAGCATGTGGACATCCAAAGGGGAGAGAGACAGATACTAGATGTATTACTGTACTCGTGTGAAACATTCCCTTTCCCTTCCGCTTGTTTCTTTCTTTCTTTTTCTTTTTTCTTTTTTGCACACGTGCCTCAGATAATATTAATAATGTTAGATTTTGTTACATCTGCACTCTTGAGCTCTTCTACCCCATCAAAGTCAGGTACCAATCAGCATTTATAATATGCAGGTTGTCCTAACCTCTGCCTCACAGATCCTGAACGTGGTTGTAAGAGCTCACAAGAATGTTTGGAAAGTGCCCAGAGGAAGATGTCATTATACTAATCTCTTTTACTTTCAAGTGAAATTAAACAGCATTTGGGAACTTGGTAAGGCTGAAGGGATAGTTTTCTGCATGTTATTTAGTGCTTTTTAGAACCTTCTCAAACACACACACACACGTCTTGTTTCTAGATCTCAGCTTCAAGATGCTGCATACACCTCTGCTGAGTGATTGCACAGTAAAATTACTGTAACACCTGTCTTTCTCTCTCTCCTTTGAATTGTACTGACCTCATCCACGTGCTGCCTGAAACCAGAAATGACTTTGCCAAAAAGCTTAAAGTGTCTGCCAAATTTCCAAAAGTGCTCTGACTCCAGCATTTCACAGACAATGTCTTGACAACTGATACTGAGTGCACTCATTACACAGGTATGAAAAACTGGAGCATTCCCATTGACTTTGGAGGCTGAGATTTCTCCCCTAGACGTGAATATGCCCAGATGAGAACTATTGCGTACAGAGCGTTTTTGAGGTTATTAACTCTTTGCTACGTGAAGCGCGGTATGGGACAGCCAACACTGCATAATAAGCAACTCAAAGTACACCAGGCTCTCAAAAGGGAACTCTTTTCATCATTGTCAAAATATTCAGGAGACCCAAGTGTCCATCCCAGAGTGAGTGACTGCACAGGCAAAACTTTTGCTTAAGATCTACTGATGAATTTGTTTTGCGGAGCCAAATGTGGAATGGATGCAAGCAGAAAGCTCTCTCTTTGCACCAGTTTTTCAAACCGAGTGCTGTGATGAAACCGAAGACAGATACTTAGCCTGCGTAACCAGTCACAGTTCAACAGCCCTTACTGCAGAAGCAGGAGTTTACACCAGCTGTGGATGTGCTTTTTGGTGGATGGAGGTAATTATTTGTCTACAGAGAACCTTCTGCCTGACAGAGGGCTGAATTGCAGAAGAGAATTTACTTTCCAAATACTATAGAGAGACTGCAAAATCCCATTAGGAAGATCTCCCTTTAATACAACCTGTATATTTCTTCTTGTTACCTCTAGAAGTTTCCTACCTATTTAGAAATGGCTTCAATTGCCAAAAGAGTTATCTCCTAAAAGGGTGAAAACATTGATTCTAGCCACTCTTACAGAGGTAGAAAGAATTATCTTAATATCACAGGTGCAAAACTGAAGTATAGAAATAACAACTAAATCAATTGTTTTCATATGAAAATTCTGAGAGAAACAATGAGAACATAGTACAGGTTTCCTGAATATCAGTCCTAAAAATTAAATGTCATTGCAGCTACAGACAAGCAGCTGAGCAGAAATCTTGGCTTTAGAAAATGCAGCCCAAGAAAATGTAACCTGATACATGCAAGCAGTTGTCTATAGGCTTCAGAAGTCATATGAGAGATAAAGAATGTGGGTTCCCCTCACTGCTCTGCCCTCTTCTGCCCCAAGCATGAATTAAAAACACTAGGTATGTACAAGATCAACTAGTTAAGAGAAATGAACTCTGTGACCTAACAACTAGGGAAGTCCACACAGGTGTTGGAAACCTATTTTCAAGTCGCCGCTCCAACGAATGCTTATTCACACAAACAGAACAACTCTAAGAAGAAGACAGACTCCAAAACAAACAATAGCCCTAGGAGAAACCTCTGGCAGTGGAAGTGTAGTTTAAGATTGTGCTGCAGATGAGCCTGAGCAGATGTGATCTTGGTCTAACCCCATTCCACAGGGGCAGTTTGACCAGTGGGCCATTGGCTCATGGGCAGTCACTTTCTGAACCTGAAAACACTTCCACTGCTGTAGAGGCTGATGTTTTCTTAGAGGCCACACCAGTCTCTGGTACCTCTTGCGTACGGTGTCAAAACTTCAGGAAAGTCCCTAGGGAAAGGAAGTTTTATACTAAGTCTTCACCCACCCTGTCTGTTTTTGCGGATGCTATCAACTATCCTGCATTCCAGCATTGCCCTCTCATGCCCAATCCCATACGATCATCAATTTTTTTGCTCTCCCTCAAACAAGCACTTGCTTTTCATGTTTTATTGGTTCAATGAGTAGACGGCAGGAACCACGAGTTGGAAGGGAATTTTCTGGGCCCCGCAGGACCACTGAGGGGCAGACGCCTGGTTGTAGGCTGTGTTAAGAGATCCATGGATGTGTTTGCTCCTAATGCCTTCAGTTCATTGTAAGAGCAGTAGCTCTAATTTTCTATTCTTGATTATAAAAATTCCTCTCTCAAAATAATCTTCTTACAGACATCCTACAGAAAGAAATATAGGAAATAATACATTCTGTTTTTAAGAATATACCCCAAATATTACATGCATTCACCCAATAATCAAGACAATGTTCTTTAACAGTTTAAATGAAGGTATCTTAACATTCAAAAACAAATTTTATCGGATATATTTAGCTTTTGGATAAATGAAGGGAATAATAAAGAAGACTGTTTTTTATTTCACACGTTCAGTAAATTGAGCTTATATGATAACTTTCATAGGATAAATGTTAGTTTAAATTATCTACATTTGACCTTTAAGCTAGTATTAAAATGCTAAACCAATTTATGCTGTTAAAATGCATTGAACAAATTATATGACAATAACTCTTATACAATGTGAAGCAATTTTGATGATCTTTAAAGATAGTGGATGGTATTTATGATAACAGCTCTAAGCGCCTTTATATCACAGCTGTGGTGAGGCTTAATGTGGCAGGAACTGTCAGACTGGATCAATACATGCTTTTCAGGCTTCTTTTGGTGCCATAATCCAGCCCCTGCAAGAAGTGACCTCATGAGCTGCCTAAGCTCTTGTTGTTCTTGTTCTGTTTTGTTAATTGAAGAATATCTAGGCTTATGAAAATGACAAAGCTGAGCAAAAGCTAATTATGAAAGAAAAACAATAAAGCCAGGGGTGAGTCTAGGTCAGCTTTCAGTGGGAGTCCAGAGTCTACTATATTTTTTCTGCCATCTGTCTACTGGTGTTTGAGAGAAGAAACTAACATTTCTTGCATAATAAATTGGTGGGCAAAATCAGAGTAACTGTTTCAGTTTTTCCAGACAAGTCTTTGTTCCTTTAAAAAGAAAGCCTTCAGCTCCCTAAGAAGTAGCCTTAGGTGATAATGAGTAAGTTTCAGACAATAAACCATTCATCTTTCCTGTCTATGTACCTCTCATTTCACCTGTAATCACCTCCGAACAGCCAGCTCTCCTGCTGACTTACATCGCCAGGCACAAGGGCTGTGGGATCGGGCCCTTCGGCAATACGAAGCCACTGCCACCTTGACTCGTTCAGTCTAGCAAGGGCCGTTAGGATAACAAAAAGAAAAGCTTTTAACGTGAAGGCGGAAACATCCCCAGCAATGAGAGTGAACAGTGTTAGAAACCTCAAGGGAAAACATAACCTTGCTGTTAAAATGAATTTTTACTTTAATTTAAAAGCTTTTGTACGAAAGCACCAGGGCAGACAGGTTAGCACATTCATCTGCTCAGCATTCAGTTGACTGTAAGCAAAAATATGATAGATCCCTAAGCCAGTTGGTAAAAGGTTGTCTAATACCTGGACAGAATCACCGACTGACAGCTGCAAATAATTAGTTGCACCTTTTCTTAAGCATTTCAGCAACACACAATAGATTGTTAGCCATAAAAAAGCTCTCACTAGGATCCCGGTCCTCCTGCAAGTTCTAATGCTCTAGCAAGAATCCCTTCCTTCCTTTGGGTCTCAAGTTTAATTATCACAGCAATTTCTCTGCCTTTGGGAAAGCTCTGCTACACCAAAGCCAGATGTATTTCTTATTGGATAATAGCTCCTTTCTCATTTCATAGAAAATATTGTGCTGAGTCCAGCTGTACATTATGCATTTGATATGCAGACACTAAATTAAAATATAAATGGACTACGCAAGTGACATGTGGTTGACGTTAATGTTAAAGAAAACTAGAAATGAGATTAAAAATCTAACCTAAACATGGAAAAAATGCTTTATATCTTTCTAGAATAAGATTTCACACTGGAGGAGCTTAGGTGTATGTTTTTAAACACAGGTTACTAATATTTTCCAATAATCCATGCAAATTTGTAGAAACATGTTCCAAACTGATCTTTTCTGCATCTAAAATACACGAATAAAATGCCACATGAGCACAGCTTCCACTTTCTTACCCTTAAAATTAAGTTTGCAAATGGAGTTCGTTTTTGCCTTCTTAACTCCAGAAACTCACAGTAAACGCCCATCATACTGGTGAGAAGTCTCGATAGACAACCATATTTAAGTGAAGGTTTGTCAGCATTGTACATTGTCAGTATTGTACAGAAATACATGTACATGTATTTCTACTTTATCTTATAGTAAAAATAATCTAGTATTGACAGGTCATTACTAAAAACCGCTTACATCTCAGTGGTCTGCAAAGACAATCAGAAAGATATTTAAAAAACAAATAGAATGTGGTATTTGGGTCCTGTAAGAAAGAAATATGTGAGGGCTTTAAGTCCCAAGAGAAAAAAATGGACCTGCAAAGGATTTTTGGCCAGAAAGACTGAATATAGCTGTATGAATACAATTAAAGCAACTTGTTTTAGAAACGAGGAGTAGAACTTCTGTTTTAAAATGCATTTAATTCTCTTTTCTCAAGGTATGAGGATTTCTAAAAACAACCGGAGCCCTCACAGGAGCACACGTTTGGGAGTTTTCCCATGTGTGACCCTTTTGAACGGATGGGCACTGGGTCCTCTGCACTCATTGGAAGAAAGCATGGCTTGATGGCTCTTTAGCTCAATGAAACCCAGAAAGACTCAATTACATTAAATGAAAATACAAGGGTAAAGGACAGGAGAAGAAAGCACAAGCAGCAAGGCTACCCAACGAACTTGGGAAATGCCCCTCTAGCCCTGTTCTCCTTTGGGCAAGTGCAGCCCCTGTGCTTGCTGTGGTTTCATGGGACGTAATCAGCAGCCCACAAGCGCAAGCGGCACCAAGCCATGGTCTACTCACTTCTGGGGTAGCGTGCGTATCTGAGCATGCAATCAGGCTTGACAGTTTCCTTGGATTAAGCAGAGAGGGAAAACTGTACTCAGCATTCATTCACGTCAGATTTGTGGATCTGGCTATCGTCAGGTGTGAGAAACCGTGCCTGCTCTGCTCTGTCCCCGGCTGCAACTGCAGGCTCAAGAGCGTTGCCGTCCTCACGGCCTCTCCCTAGGACGTGGCCGCAGCACTTCTACAATATCGTTCACCGCAAGGCAGGCAGACAGCTCTTCAGTCTGTGCTAAAGCAAAGATTGAGGTCCCCAAATGGGGGTCTTCCCTCAGACTTTGGTGAAAATTTATTTGGGGAAAAAAAATACCACCTTGCAGCAGGCTGGCTGAGCAGGAGGAGGCTGATCGCCAGCCACCGGTTGCAGGGGGTCTGCACGCCCCGTCCCTGCTCCTCCTCTGGCCGGGCCCTGGCCTGGCTGACCAGCTTTTCCCAGCTGCATCTTGTGACCCATAATTGACTGGGGGGGAAGTTTCCTGCCTCCCAGCTGTGACAGGGAAACCCAGCGGAGCCAGCCCTCTGAAGATCCCAGCGGTGCTGCCTCCTAGCAGGGTGCTACTTTCAGCGAAGCTGGGGTTTGTTTTTTTTTTTTTTCCTTTACCATCTTAACCCAGCTGAGAGAAACGAAAAGGCTGAGTTTGCTGCTGCTGCTTCGTCTTTGTTCCCTGATCTCCTCCTCTTGCCCGTTCCCCTCGGCGCTCCCCAGCAGCCTGTTTGGGCTGGATGCACGTGTCTGGGGAGTCCCAGCCAAGCGCAGGCAATCCTGTCTAGGAATTTCGGTCAGGCCTTTGGCGCAGGACCTAATTCTCTTCTTTGGGCGAACTCCCACTGATTCCCTCAGTCTTCGGCACGCAGGTTAAGCAGCAGGCTCAGCCTCGCGTTTCCAGCTGCTGCCTCTCCGCTGCAATCTGTCTGTGGGAGCCTCCTCCATATGCTTGAGGAAACGAATGCCTTGTTTCTAAAGGATTATAGATTGTTAGGAATAACGTAGATTATTAGTAGGATTGCAAGGGAGCCCTGTCAAATGTCAGAGCCCTTTTTTGGTGGGCATTGCCCACGTTTGTAACTGAAAGTCCCTCTTGCAAATAACTCACAGTCTCGGCGGCGTTATTGCTCACTCTTCATGAGCTGAAGAGAAA
This sequence comes from Struthio camelus, assembly GCF_040807025.1. Taxonomy (NCBI): domain Eukaryota; kingdom Metazoa; phylum Chordata; class Aves; order Struthioniformes; family Struthionidae; genus Struthio; species Struthio camelus. The sequence continues at coordinate 75,738,116 of NC_090945.1, forward strand.
GTACTTCCAATTTAAACACATCTTTAATCTGAAAGCAAATGTTACTTCATGAATCCAACACTGATCACGTCTTTTTCCAACGTGACAGGAACTGAAGTCAGACTTTTCTGGGCTTATTGAGAAATCCTTTCAAGCTGGTGGTGACCCCTCAGAAAGTTTATGCAGAATCGCCCTGCTTAAGGAAACCACGTTATTGTCTGATAAATAGGAACATTTTAATTTCAGTCCATTTATCTTTGAGGAAACAAAGCAATGGAGACTACGCAATAAAATAAGACAGTGGAAAGGCTGTAAATTGGTAGGTAAAAGCGCTTCTTTTTTTTTCTTTTTAATATAACAAATAGCCAAATGCATCAATTAAGCTCCAGGAAAGAGCAGAAAAGAGCATTAAGCAGACAGAGAAGAACACCAGGAGGGAGAGAGCAACATGTTAAAGCATGTAAGGATCTGCAGAGAAAAAAGATGTGTCAAGTGAAATATACTTAGTGATGTGAAATGTACAGTCTCCAAACATTGCTTTGCATTATAAAACTCAAAAGATGGCCAAAGAGGAATTTAAGATCATGTAAAATGGAAAGAAATTTATAAAGAACAGGAATTTCTGAAGCATGAAAAAGCAGCATGCGAAAAAGAAGTCATTATGCACGTATATACTCAGTACGCCGGAGCTTTTTTTTCTTCTCAGTGCTCTTACTTACACCAAAAATTAAAGCCTGCCTTCCACGCAAAATCCTGGGCCCTGATTCTTTGCATGCTGCAATTAATAGCACAACTTGAGCCTACATGTCTTGAGAGCAGACCTTGTAGCCCTCCTCTGTGCATCCAGAAACTGTTTATTTGGAAATGCTTGAGTGATCCAGCCCAAGCGCACAAGTGCTGCGGAGTTATTTGCGTGCGGTCACGTCAGCTTGCGCCCAACGGGGCTCACACCATGCGTGCGTAACACAACGAACGAGAGGAGGGAGGTGGCAGAAAGCAGGGAAAGGTGGATACATAAATAAAGTAGTGGAGACTGTCTCATTTCATCTCTGTCCACGGTGGTTCTTGATTCCTTTCTCCAGATCCTGGTTTTCAGGGTTGGAAAGCTAAGAAGAAATATAGCAATCTTATTCCAAAGACGGAAAATTGGCCCAAGATGTTTCAATGTTTGATAACTGTATCTTTTTCTTCATGTAGTTCTTTTGGAAGAGCACCACATAGTAATCTGCTGGAATTTATTTTCTCATATTGGTCGTACTGCCTCTATAATCAGTTGTTTGCACATAAGTAATATATATTTATTTAAAGATATGTGTACATATGTAATACTACATTATATTATGAATGTATAAAATAATGAATATGAAAAAGCCCTGGAAATGATATACAATGGTAGAGCTCTACGCTCCTAATCTAAACGTAATTAACATATTTTTATATTTGTACTAAATCCTATATTACAATTACTCCAGTTTTTATTAAAAGAAGTGATATTTTCTAATGTGTCCAACTTTAAATACCTTTTCGTTAAATTACACTTTTAGTTTTGGGTTTCTTTCCCTGTAAACATTGAAAAACGAGATATAATATGGCCATGGATTTTAACATATTCATAGCAAATTTTAGTTCTTTTCTGAGCCTTAGCTCTTTGCCCAGATAAGGTCTGCAGCAAAAAATTCTTTGGGTCACCTGTATGCAATTGGTTATTTGTACTGATAACCAGAATACCAGATTAGCCACTTTTAGTAGGCTTTGAACTCCCCTTTCTTAAGCTGACTACTACTTAAATTCCTACTCTCAGCTGGTTACCTAAGCTCCCTCTACAAGTCAGTGAAGTCACCTAAAGAGGACAATTCCTCCAGCATCCTCTGGATACTTTTTGATAGTCCACTGACTATAGAGAAAGCCTAAATAGCTATCTTAGATTTGACACCTAACTTTTCCAAGTCAATGGTTAAGAAAGACAAAGCCCTCCCTTGCTGTGTGAATTTCTTTGAACACAGAAGAGAATGGAGGCAGATTAATAAAGGGGAAAGGCAAAACACATACACAGCTCACACACACACACACACATATATATATATATATATATACTGTAAATTTTTTTGATAATGCTTTCATGGGAAACTACCATGAGAAACAGATGTTCCTCTCAAATACACCTTCAGCTTCACATGCACTTATCCTGTCAGGGGTATTTTTTCAGGAAAATAACAAAGACTAATAATATATCATTTTTCTATGACTGGGAAAGAAAATGGAGATTTGTACGGCTGAATTTGCACTGGCTTACTGCCTGTGGAGCCCTACGGATGTCAGTACCACTCAGCTTGGTTATAAGCCACAGATCTGGGTTTTAAAAACGTACTCCTGCTGCACATGTTTTCACACAAGAATTTTTTTCTTCACAATCCTTATGTTTTTGTCCTTATGTGCTTAGACAAACCTCTTTAACAGCAAAAGCTAACAACAGTAACCAGTTGCAGAAGAGGAGGAGAAAGCTGTTTATTATTTTCTCTATGTGTTGCCTTCTTCCTCATACGTAACAGCTGGGAGGACAGAGCTCTATTCAGAGCTGGTTATTATGATGCAAATACTTACAAGTAAAGATGTACCAAGACAAAATAAGTACATTTGTAAACTGCTCATGGATATGCCACAAATAATGTACTTGCCTTTTACACAAGTAACCCTTCATAATGCATTTGTTCCCTGCGTCTCATGCAAGCAATAACCCTGTGAGCCATACCTTTTCATGACTTTATTATTGGTAATCTTTGTTAGCCTGTCTCTCTTCATCCATGATGTCAAAGTCACGCCATGCACGAAGCTGCCAGCCTCCCAAGTCACACCTGGCCCTCAGAACATATCACACCTATGTGCTCGGATTTAAACTGGCTTCTTGTCACATTTTTGCCTGGACTTTCAAAATGTTTCTTCCGACCTACGAAGCTTAGAACAGAGTCACCATTTTGTGCAGCAAGCCATTTCCACCTTACTGCCCTGTTTGCTCTTTAACAGTATCTGGCAAAGGTCACCTGGGGCCAAATCTCCCCAAACTGCTCCTCATAAGCCAGACCTCCCTTTTCTTCAAAATTTTAGAAAGGAGGGAGAGGAAATACAGATGACCTCCAAAATCTGATCGTAGACCCAAGTTCAAATTCTGCAAGTCATTTTAATAATACCACCTACCTGAAGCCCAGAATTAAATTTTGCATCAGTTGGGAGGACCTAAAACCAGCAGCTCTGAAACTGAGTTTTGAGGCAGCTAGAGATATTCTATTTGGACACGCTAGCAGAATTTAAGAGTCTGCATAAATGTGGTCAAGAGCTATCTGGATAAATGTGGCCACATAAGTCTATTCAATGTTGGGGCTAAGTAAAGATCTTTTTAAATAAAAATAACTGATATCTATCTTAGTCCATACTTCAGTAAAACTGGTTTTAAGACTCAAAAAATGTAGATTATAAGATGTGCTTTCTCCCCTGCTGAACAGTCTTCAAATAGTAACTGTTAACATTTATATCAATGTTTTCCAGAGTGTTTGCTGAACAAAGAGTGAGAAAGAATTGTGTGTAGGTTGTACACATTGAAAGTTTTTCTGTGCCTTGATAACATCAGGTAATTGGTCTGCATGTGGGATTTTTCCATGGAACCAATTATTTTTCAAGAGATTCTATGGTTTCTTCAAGACCACAAGCAAGAATGAGAATATTCTGCTACGCTAATATTTGTGCTGCCTGTGCCTCAGTACATGAGAGGGCAAAAGTCAGTAACCAGAAGAAGTAAGCCAGAAGAGCTACAATCTTCTCATTTATCTGCCTAAATATCACTGTGCAATAACAGGGAGCGTGTGGATTCTGAAGCACTCTCCCTTCCCAAAAAGCAGGGTTTCAGGGTTTACTTGCTTTGCTTTTCCTGAATCAGAGTGGAGCAGTGCCAGGAGCACCACGGAACAGGTGGCAGGACTTGATCTTGAAAAATGTCTCTTCTTACTGTTTCCCACATTGGCTGCTCTTGGCCAGGCAGGAGGATATTCCTGCAGACTTGCTTGCCAGACTGCAAGCAATTATCTACCAGATTTTCCAGCCCAAAGAGGTTTGATCTAGGTAATCACCAACATTGTTGTTTCCAGCTGTGGCCACTTTTGAGAATTTTCTGCCATGACTCTGGGACTAGTCCTCAGAATTGCAGAATCGCAGGAAATATTGGCCTGGTCAGAGCTTTTTTGTGCACCCTTAATCAAGAGCTATGCCTGGTTCGTGAGAAGAAAGAAATTCAGCAGCACTGAGGTTTTATCAGAATCAACCATACGCATCAGCTATGCATATTACACGAATGATAACTTGAAGCACAACAGTTCCTGCTGCTGTTATCAGACCCCAGACGTGTGGTCTCACATTGCTTTGCTACAATGGCAAGATTTGCCAATTACTTTTGAACAACTGAAAGATAAAAAAAAGAAGGAAAATCTACAAAAAACAGAAATTCATTTGAACCAAAGTCAAACCCTTCAAATTTCAAAGGTGATAAGAACAGGCCATGACTGGTTTGTCACTTATCTTGGTAGACAAAAACCACACGTTACTCTGGGCTCTGAGCTTGCTGCTCCGCTAAGTCTTCCGGCTCTAGAGTAACAGCAGAAAAATCAAAGGAAAATAAAATCAGAAATTTTCGTTTCTCACTAGATTTGAGCCCTTTTAAATGATGAATACGCTGGTTTGCTCACTCCTAACTGTTGAAGATCACTGTAATCTGCAGAGCTGAGACTATGTTCATTAAGAAAGATAAACACAGGAACAAAGTCCGGCGCTCAACAGTTCAGGCATTTCATCGCAAAAGAGAATCTGACATTTTTTTAAATTGCGTATTTACAGATGTACCTAGTTCACAACTGTAAGCACTATCATGTAACAAACACACACTTGCAATTCTCATTTTCCCTGAGAAAGAGCGCTATATCAATGCTGGTATGCACTGCTGTGGAAATGAACTGTGTGAACTCAGAACAGGACTAAAAGGATTTTTGCCTCCTCTTTGCCTCACAGCTTTCTGAAGCTATAGAATAAAAAGAAACCCAGCTCTTGGATTAGGAAAATGGCTAGTGTTCCCCCGAAGTCAATGGAGATATATGAACAGGCCTAGTGAAGATTTGCTTGATTTTGAAACTATATATGGAAAGAAAAGTCCATATATTTATGTTGGAGATTGCAATTTAGATAAAATGGTACATACAGGCTGCATGGTGAATCAAAAGATAACCCATTCCTGGAAAGGTCAAAGTCCTACCGTCATCTGTTAAGTAAGTGCTATGTACCTATCTGACCATATTTTTCTAATACTTAAAAGGCCAAAACGATGACTCTGCTCTCCCCAAAAATGGTTAGACTGTACAAACAGAGCTTATAGTAGCACAAATATCGTTTTGTTTTGCAGTTTAAACATGTTCTGCTCAATTTCCTACACTAAAGATAGTTTATGGGCCTTACCCAAGATGTATGGTCACCATCCAGTACACTTTGTGACAGGAGATACCTGAGAGGGTACAAGTCCACCACCAGAGGTGGCTGCTTCATGCCCAGCTGATCTCTTTGATCTCCACTTACTGTGTTAGGGCCGTGTCCTTTGGAGGGCAGCTCTGTGTTACTGTACACCTATATCTGTTTTCGATTTGAGTTAGGCAGCATTGCTTTATGAAAAGGGATTATTTTTCAAAGTTTCATAGGCCCCCAGGACATCTCAGTTCACTAAGGAAAGGAATATCCCCCTTTCGCTGCTTTCCAAGTAAGTTCCCACTCAAGCCATTTTTCTCAGTTGTAATTCATTATCGGGGGCCTCTGCACGCGCTGCATCCTCTTAACAGCTCTGTCTCATAAGGTTACTGCAAAAAACACGCTACCCTTGAAAGGCCCCCTCCTCTTTATATGGCATGAATTACTGGTAAGGACATTATAGGGAAAAAAATGAAGAGGGGTAGCAGGCTTTTTGCTACTCTCAGGAAATAGCTCCTGAACAAAATGCTTTTCTCCGCTGCTTGGGATGACTAGGGAGCCTGGTGGACCCTGGTTTGTTGATGCTCATGTGAACATGGTAATCCCTGAAGGCTGATTGCACTCCTTAATTCATCCCACAATACATTTGCTATCGATGGTGAAGGTTTTGCCTTTTCCTCCCCGCTGCCCTCGACAAAGCATAGAAAATTACTCTATTAATTGCGGAGTGTGTTTGGGGGCTGTCTAAAAAAGGTGGGGGGGTGGCCCCTTTACGACAAAGTAAGGATATAAAATTTTCACTGTGAGCAGAGCGCATTACTGCTCTGTGCTTTGAGGCAGGAAAGTGCATGCATGCATGTAATAGGCAGCTGATCATTCCCATGACAGCTGCTGCGGGGGGAGCGGGGAAAAGGTGTGCCCGCTTCGCCTCCGAGCCCTCTCTGCTGCTACCTCCGATTTCATGTGATTTGGGGGGCGAGTCACGCAGGCGACCCTGGATGTGGGGGATTTCTCAGCAGATGACTTGTTTTCAAATGAGAACTTCCTCTGATAGATGCCTATAGTCAGGGCAGCTAGTCATGTGTTGTGATAATTTGAATCGTTAGATTAACCAGATCCGTGATGGCTGGCCATTTAAAAGCACATTATGTTTCAAGCTTTGCAGCGTAGGGGAGCTATCATTTAATTTTAGCTCTTTTTCAGAAAAAAACTGTAAGCAGGTTAGATTTGACTAGATAATTACATACTATTTTGCATGAATGGAAAAGTCACCCTTAAAGACAGCCACAGTGTACTCCAAAATATTTGCGATTCAATACATCCGGCCTTGTACACAAGACGCAAACAAATATTTGCGAGTATTTCTATGCGTTCAGTCCACTTGAGCATTTTTTTTAAGAAACATATGTGCAAATCAGTAATTCTCAAGATTATCACGTTCCTGAAACCGCTGACCCAGTGTGCATCAGGAGAACACATCGTGCGACACAACAGGTATCTACCGTGGATTACTATCTCCACTTCTCCCTCCTCCCTCTCCTTTTTTAATTACAGATGAAAATACTTTGACCTCTAAAGTAAACAGGGTCAAGCAGCTTTTAGCACTGGGGCTAACTGTGCGGGCTGAACTCAGTTGCATGGGACCCTGAGCAGGTATGTCCTTGCCAGTGGTTCAGTTGCAAGACTGCTGCCAAGAGCTCCTAAACTCGTACTTACAAATCAGAAATAGTTATATTTACTATTACAGTTATGTATAGGAGCAGTTAGGTGTTAAATCTACAGCTTTTCTTCAGTCTACAGCTGAATTTTAAACCAAATTAGCCCCTTCTGCTTCAAAATAAATGCTTTCTGTTAATTTTTAGGTGGGAAAGCTTTCCTTTTCCGTATCAGCTGCAGTTATTGTGCCAATTTTTCCGACCCATTTCTGTGGGAAAAGCTGTCAAAAGGCTTTCTAGTGTTTTTCCAGGGATAAGCTGGAATAATAATAGAGATGTACAAAATACTTGCCATACAATTCAATAATTGCCAGGAAAAAAAAAGAGGATTTTTTTGTCATTCCAAGAATTGTTTCGGAAGGGCAGAAGGAAGAAGCATTTGCATAAAAAATGGTAGCAGATGGAGAGGTTTTTTCAGATATCTCAAATTTAGTAGAATTCATCTTAACAAGTTGCATTCTGGAAGCATTATACCTCTCAAAATCAGACCTTAGATATAACAGAAATATCCTAAATCCCTTCTTTTTGAACATAAATTATACAGAGATATATGAATTCATCTCTCACCACTAGTAGCTAGCTAGCTACTTACTAAAAAAAAAAACAGAACTGTGCTCACTGACTTGTATAGTCTCATATATTTTTATTTCAAACAGTAATTTTCCCATATAATTTCTTGCTTGAGTTCCTATCACTGCAACTTCAAATTCAGTAGGAGCTGGGTTCAAGTTGCAAAAAGACTCCCAGTACAGACAGACACAGTTTCTGCTCATGATATAATTTGAAACAAGATGCAGCATGTACGTTTTTAATTTCGTTTGTACTCATTAAAGCATAAACAGTTGCTCACTTACTGTATCTTGGCACACAAGATGGATACATAAATTATTCTGGGAATAGGGAAATTACGCAAATAATAGAAGCTGTAAGTGAATACTCATTTTGAAAAAGAGACTACTATATCTAAATAATTCCTATCTACTCTTCAAGGCTGGAGCTTTTGAATTGGGATGGCTCCGTTTGAAGGGAGGGAAAAAAACAGAGATGCAAAATTTTGATTTGTTTCAGTAGAAAACAAGCCTAATACTTTCAGAGCTGTTTATTTATGTTTACGAAGAAGGAAGAAAGCACTCTGAAGTAGGCAATGAGAGCATGTCACAGGAGGAAGGAAAACCTGGCTGAGGTCTGTGTTGTGCCTGATGGACTCGAACCATGTTCTCCTGCTGCCCCAGCTCCTCCTGGGTTACTCAGAGCAGAGCAGACTCTGAGGTCCTTAGAGGACCCTCCCAGTATATTTCTGTGGCTCTAGGGGAATGGGAAGAAGTGGATTCCCCCCACTTCTCCAGATATATTCCCCCCATGTTTCAGTAGAGACTCTCTTGCCATCTCTGCTTTCCACTGGCTTCGGCAGGCTCTGGAACAGGCGCTTAATGCACGGTACTATTCATTTTTCAGTGGTAGCAATCCTGTCCTTCAGTGATTCAAGGAAAAAAGAAGCCCTTAAAGCAGAAGTTGCCAGACTGTATTAAATACAAAACCATCCTCTTAATGCCCTTATTTATTCACCACAGTAAACAGAGCCATTTAAAATAATTTTCAAATCTCAATTTAGGGGAAAAAAAAATCTTTTCTTTTTTAGCTGTTACTCTCCCTCACAATGGAAAGCTGTCTCAGAGCTTGTTCCATTTCAGAAGAGTCTGTGAGATTTTGTTTTAATGTGAGGCTAAATGAGACGTTTAAATTTTAAATCAACAACAGAACTTGTTCAAAAAACTATATTTATAGGGTTTAAGTGAAAAATGCTCTGGCATTGCTTTTAAATAATGCTGGCAAGCAACTGAGAGAAGAACACCACTCACTGATTCTTTGCATGGCTTAATCCACAGCCTTATTCAAGGCTCACATATAATGTGAGCTGTTGGCTGTGATACTTTGGTTGTAGAGCTAGTGGAATTCACTGTAGGCAAAGGCTTGTGATGCTAAACAAAGTGGACAAAAGGCTTTTACAGAATAATAAAAACAACAAATCTCCATTTGTGACTTAAAGTTAAATGTCCTGAACGAAGACTTTACTCACTAAATAACTCTGTGGGAAAATTGGTAAAATATAAACGCCCTGGCAAGCTGCAGAAAGCACTGAGAGCGGTAGAAAAGCTTAAAGAGTCTAGAAGGTGAAGAGGGACATTGTGCTTTGCTCCAAGCATAGCGCTCTTCGTTGAATTAGTTCTCTTGCAGCTCTCAGTCCTAGCATAGCTCAAGTTGCTTCTCAAGTTGCTTGGGGTAGAGGAGTCCAGTCCCAGTCTCAAGTCTGTTGAAACTTTGTTGATTTGTACATTCAGCTAAATATTGAGCTTGTATTTCTGGGGGTGAACATATGGAAAAAGGCTTAGAAGTAGAAACAGACGTAGTGAGACTGTGGGGAAAGGAACAGGATAGGAAGAAAGGAGACAGCCAATGAAAAATTAAGGATAGAAACTGCACAATGCAACCTCATTTTTCAGTTATGTTCTTCTTCTAGGTTTAGTGCAAAATGCTGCCAGAGGGTTCAGACTGGCAAAGCCGGGTGTGACTCAGCTCGCTGAGGGGAAGGGAATCCCAAAACAAATCCTGCTAGGAGCAGTGCCTGCTCCCAGCTGACCAGGGTCTCCGTCAAGGCGCAGGGCTTGTGTCTCTGAGCAGAGGTATCCCAGGTCAGCCCGTGGTCAGGCTTGTGCTATAACCACACAGTTGTACCCTGTACCTGGGGCAGGAACAAAACCTGCTCCTGGTAACTGGTCTGCTGCTGCAAGCGGGCAAGCTCCTTCAGAGCTGCCTGAAGCTCCTCACATGCCCCTGTAGCCACCACAAGTGATGCACCTTTAGACCCACTGTGTGGTCAGGGGCAAGGAAGCCCCAGATATTGGTGGAGACGGCTTAAGGACACGATGAACGCAAGTTTTGGTCAAGGGAAAGTAAAATACATATTTTCAAGCTAAAATTCGTACGGAAGTCTGTTATTTCAGACTCTGATATTATAAATAGAAACTCCTTTTTGTTTTTTCAAATTTTAATTCCATATTATCTAGAGTGAATTTTCACAACCTTCACCTGATCTATTCAGATATGAGTCTCATCCTGGTTCAGGCAATTTAAACTACTTCCACTTCCTACGCAGTTTCCACCTATATTCTTTATCCTACAGTTATTTATATTTTTGTATCCCGATTTTTCTACCAGAGGATATAAAAGGAGACAGTACAAGGAAATCTAAAGAAATAGTTTAATATGAGTCAAATAAAGAGCTGATGCAGAGCTGACCATCCTGAACATGAAAATAGGTCAAAGTGTGGCAAGTCTTTTGGCAGAGGATTTGTTTTGCATAATTTTAGATGAATCCATTTTTTTAGTGGATTTTCATTTTTTCCTTATCTTTTATACAATTTTTAGCTAAAATTGTCTTCCAAATAGCTTTTATGATTCTTATAATTACCACTAAAGTGTGATTTTAGGAAACAATAAAGTAAAACAATAAAGGAAAATTTGGAAAAGGGGGGAAATTTTGATAATATTGCCAATTTCTTAAATTTTTTTTTCCTTTTTAGAATTGGAAAACAAAAATTACCCTGCCAAGATTAGTCTGTGGACATGAACACTTTTCAGTGTTTCATGCCTCTTCCATAATGCCGACTAATGGTATAAATAACGGGATCTGCCTCCCTCTAACCAGAAGATCTCTGGGTTTAGAGTACAAGGTTATGTCATCCAAGAATTATTCTCTATGGTATTTGATTAATTGGTCTGTCTGTTGTTTGCTTTGATTGTAAAGCAAACTTTGTCCCACTTCTGCCCCACTGAAAAGTATGGAAGCTTTCATATCCCCTCCAAATGGAGTCAATTTAAACATAGAATCAGGCAAAAAGGCCCGGTATTGAGTTTTACATCTGTCCATTTTGGGGTTCAGCTGGGCAGGAACTTTTACCTCTGCATGTAGCTGAGCTACAGCTGCATCAAGTCCAGCTTGCTTTGAGCACAGGCTGAGTGAGTTCGATGTCAATGTGGACATACCCTTAAGGACCATCTTTCAGAGGTGCTACTGAGCACTGGCGTTTTCCCCAGCCAGCTGTTAAAATTTTTCCAAGCTACATGCAAAACTCCTTTAGGGAAAGGTATTTATTAGGTTAATGTTAAGATCATCTCTAATTAGAGACTACATTTCTTACTTCTATGCAAGAGGAGACTAATTCATCCTCTCTATGGTATTATTCCGTAATAATTTTTTCATTTACTTTCTTGGTGTTATTTTCTTTATAAGCTCATCTGCAACACAAGCTCTGATGCTCTGTTAATATGTCACAGGTGCTACAACGCAAGCACAAGGGCAAGAATACAGGGCACTGTAACATGATAAACATATGATGAATCCGAAACCAAAATTTGTGGCAAAGTTTCAAAGGTACTAAACTGATCTTCATGTATCTGTCCTGTGAGAAGTAACGCACAAGCGCAAGGCTTTATGACTATGCTTTGGGCTGTAAAAGCAAGAAAAATAAAAAAACAAAATTATAAATGAGCAGATACTCAGAGAAGCGATGTGAATAGAGAAATACAGAATGTACATGAGAAAACTATATTCAGGAGCACATCTGCTAAAAGATTAGGGTCACGTCAGAGATTATGGTGTCTCCCTCTGTCATTCACATTATGGTACTGTTACCCACAGGGATAGTATTTAATTTGAAGATCACCTTCACTAGCAATTTCATACAGAATATGTCACAAGGTAAATTGAACATCTAGACATACAATCAGACAGAATCGCACACTAAAATAATTAAATACAGGCAGCCCCAGGATGCTCTCTGCTTAATGTAGAATGCTAATTGGTATTCGAATACCACACAGTGTGTGTTGAAGAAAGACAGTGTAACTAATGTACCTGTATGTTGTGTGTAATAATACAGAATGAGACCTTGAGGGTACATCATCTCTTGAGGATTTTGTACTGCCAACAGCTGATACCAATAACAACAGAGAAATGTATTTCCCTTGATGTTTTCCTAACATAGTCTATCCAAGTTCCTGCTTCAATGCAATCTGTGAGAAGCTTAAAGTGCAATATCGCATACCAAAATTAAATGCAACTTATTAAGTACCTATGCTATCTTTTCAGCATAGAAACATTGCAGATTGCATTATGACACCATAATCTTTATAAATTCTGTTTGTTTACTTTCAATTAGTTGATTTTAAAATTTTAATCAACCTTTTCTCAATGAAAAATATTTTTCCTAAGGTGATTGTATAATGCTTCAGGTTTTTAACCGTTGCAGTTTTCTGACTTCAAAGTATGTTGAAACAAATATTTGTAGAGGTAGAAATATTGTCAGAGTCTTTTTAAATAGATTGATCGATTCATTTTCACAACATTTTTGTCTCAGAGTAGCATAATGACAAACCCTGCTTTTATTTTCTCTTGTCAACATGTTCAACCTGTAACTAATAAAATATTTTAAGGCAAAATATATTTACTATACATCCAGTACAAGACAAAATATTTAGACTGGGTTGTGGAAAATGTTTGCATTAGAAATGTGAAAAACATTCCTAAAACAAACACCACCACTCCTGTCCACAAAAAAGCAAACCCAGAAATACTGTCTTAAAAGTCTAGATACAGTATATACTTCTGAATAAATACTGTGGTTCTGAGTTTATATGTGTTGGATGGTATTACCTGTAGTCATGACAAATAGTATTCCACTGTACTAGAAGTTCTTTTACTACATAAAAGGAACATTTATGAAATAGAGTGCAAGTGAGTATGAACAGGTAGAAAAACTGGGTCCGTATGTGTATGGAGGTATTTGAGATATTGCTCTCTGTACTAAAAATATCTTTTAAAATGATATTCTTCCTTAAAATATTGCTTTGAGCGTGAGAGCTACATGCCTAGTAAAATATTCATTTGCATGAACAATAGGCACAGTACACTGGAAACAGAGTTCATCTGCTGAAAGATTTTTGTTCTGTCTTACTCCTAGATTTCCAATGCGAGACCAGAAATCCAGTTTGCATCCTTAAGACTCATTTTAGTTGACACTGAGGGCAGCCATCTTGCTACTGCCCTTTGTAGAAGGAGAGGGAGGCCAGGGAAAATATTGCTGTATATACAGGAGTAATGAAGGTAGATTAACTAAGGTTTTCCTAAATTGTACTCCAAAGCCAGCATATGGCTTACAGAATCACAGAATCATTGAGGCTGGAAGGCATCTCTGGAGATCACCTTCTTAAACCTCTCTGCTCAAAGCAGGGTCAACTAGAGCAGGCTGCCCAGGGCAGTATCCAGTCAGATTTTGAATATTTCCAAGGACAGAAGCTCCACAACCTCTCTGGCCAACCTGTTCCAGTGTTTTACTGCCCTCACAGTAAAAATTTTTCTTACGTTTAAACGAAATTTCCTATATTTTAATTTGTGACTACTACCTCTAGCCCTGTTATTGGGCACCACTGACAGGAGCCTGGCTCAGTTTTCTTTACTCACTCGCATCAGGGGGTGAGTATTTATACACATTGATGAGGACCTCCCTGAGCCTTCTCCAGGTTCAACAATCCCAGCTCCCTCAGCCTTTCCTCCTATGAAAAATGCTCCAAGCCCTTAATCACCTTCATGGCCCTTGGCTGGACTCACTGCAGTATGTCCGTGTCTGTCCCGTACTGGGGAGCCCAGCATTGGACATAGCACTGCAAGTGTCTCTCATTAGTACTGAGTAGAGAGGAAGAATCATTACCCTCAACCTGCTGGCAGTGCTCCTCCTAATGCAGCCCAGAATGCCTTTGCAACCTTCTTCACTGCTGGGGCACGTTACTGACTCATGGTCAGCTTGTCCCTAGGGTCTTTCTTGCCAAGCTGCTTTCCAGCTTGTCAGCCTCCAGCCTGTACAGGTGCATGGGGTTATTCTTCAGAGATGAATCACCTTTTGAAAGAGTCTCTCTTTCTCCTTGATTGCCCAGATAGGTGAGGGCAGCCAGGCGTTGTTACAGACACTTGTGCCAGGTGCCTCAAAGGAAGGGTATGATCATCCCATGATGTCTCTCTGGACAGAGACTGGAAATGGACTGACCAGTGCTGAACCTAAAAGTGAGAGTGGATGACTCAGAGGGCAAATGTGGGGCATAGACCTCACATGGAGAAGAGTCTTTGTAGCTGCAGCTCTGTGGAGCAGTGCTGATCCACATTAAGTCTGCAAGAAACGGGGACTCCCCTCTGCCAAGAGGATGATGGGCACTCCATCCAACTGATGGGGTGTTCACTGTGGACCCTCATTTTTGAGCTCAGTGATATGGAAGTGGTGAAACCCAACAAAAACCAGCTGTCCAGTCCAGTGCAGAGTCATTTACTTATTTATTTTTACAGAGAGATGGTTTGGGTTGCTTGTACTTACTTTTATTATTATCTTCTTCTGATTTCTTCTGCTGACAATGAAAAAAATCAGTCTTATAAGATGTAGCTACCAATGTCAAAATAGATGGTGTCCTGATAAAGATGACAATTTCATTTTAAAGCAATGTTACCATTTACTGTATTAGGGTTAAAATAGCAGGACTCTATAGATTAACCTGGTATTTGAGAGAGCTTCATAAATTAGTCTTGCAACATGACAGATATGTCAGCAGTTTTTCAGATTCAATGTTATCAAATATTTATGAAACTAGACTTCAAGTGCAGTGAGTTCCAGCCACAGAGATTGGGGGGTTGTTGTTTTAAAGACTAAAAATGGAAATTCTCTGAGCTGGCCTCCTGCAGTTTAACACCATGTGCAATTAATTTCCTCTAATTCTATTTGAATGGCTGAAAAGAAAAAAATAAAAGAAGAGAAAAGAAAAGAAGGAAGTAAAAAAAGAAAAAGTTCCTGTGAATGACTCTGAAGCAGGAACTTTTCACTGTCTTAAAAGAAGAAAAAAAGAATGAAAAGAAAAAAAAAAGACCTCAGTGGTCCAACAGCCCACACTTTCTATATTAAGAACTGCCTCAGGTTGAGAGGAGAAGAGCTCTGTCCAGAAGGCTTACAGGCTTGAGTAGAAATCCTTAAGTACCAAAATCCTCAAAAGACATTAAGATACATAGTTTCTTCTAGTATCAAAGAGACCTGAGCGCATATGTGAATTTGACGATCTAGGCTAGAATAGGCGATATCACTCCCAAAAAGTAACACTCTCTTAAATTATATCCGTTACTAGCCACCTAGTATGGCTGATCTGCAGAGGAGATGGTTACGTCCATTTCTGCTTTAAAGAATTTGGCCTTTAATTTCAGTACTGGTGGTTTTGGCTTATATGTATCCCACTTTTGTTCCTTACAGATGATTTAAAAAAGGTGGTTTAAAATGAACTATTCCTTCATCACTAACTTATGGCATCTCTCCTCTTCATATCCCAGCTGCTAAAGCTTTTTAAGCTTACAAATGCTGGTAGTATTTCCAGTAAGAACAGCTAGAAATAGAAAATGTTGAATGGAAGGCCCTGCATTGAAAGGGGAAGAAGGGATTCAAATGTGTTAATTCTAACAAATAATAATTATTGTTTTAAAGTTGTTATTTACTGAGCAAAATAGTAATGCCCAACAGGCACTTTAGGAACAGGCAACAATGGCTATAATCTGCTTCCCAAAACACAGAACAACTTGTATTCTCATTGAAACAATAACAATTTTCATAATGGATAGGCCTGTCTAGTAGAAAGGAAAAGAAGGATTCAAATAATGATGATTACAGTATGCATCAGATATGAGCAGACAATGTCATGTACATAAATTCTCTTCCACTCTGTTTACAGCTATTCCCTTTGGTGTTATTATCTCATGACAAATTCTGCTTGCATTCTCTTAATTTAAACCTATTTACTGAAAAGTCACAAAATACAACACAATTCATTTTGGAGAGCCTTAGGAATCAAATATTGTCGCTTATTCTTTGCGTACAGGAGGAGAAGTGAGGGCAAAACTCTGGAAAACCTCTGCTCCCTTTGAATGCTTCATGCAATAGTCACAGGGGTGAGCGCAGGAACTGCTTTTCAGTCACTTTCCAAAGAAGACTGAAAAGAAGGGCCTTTTTCATAGGCATCTGTTGACTTGGCTGAGTTGCTGCACCGAGGGATGATGCACAATTTCCAAGTCGCCATCTGCCTCAGCCTTCCACAGGGCTGTGTTAGTCCAAGTCGGAGCTGACTTGGAGATTGTTTAAGCGTAGGATGCATTAACCTAAACGTGAACACCTATCACAATGTCAGATGCTTCACGTGATCCTAGACAAGCGTAGGGGCTGACAGATACAATGCCGTGCTCGGAGGAGACCTGTTCCCTGCTGGTGGCCAGCCAGCCCGCCCCACCACTGCTGCAATGGCACTACGGGCGCTGTGTTCGAACCACGGAAAACAGCCCCAAGAGACCAGCCGCAGGAAACTATTGTCAATTTACCCCAAAAAGTTTGACTGACCTTATCAGCCTAGGATATATTCTGCATATTACTGAGCACTCTGTGTCAGCTGGTTTATTAACAATTCATATGTACTCCAGGAGAAAGAGAAAATGAGCACTCGTAGGCAACAGACATAAAACTCTCTAAAGAGAACTAAATCAGAAAGTGCAGACGGTGGAGCTCACATAGCTGCGCGCGTCAGTTATACTCCTCATGAATCAATCAGACCCAAAGCAAAGACAGTGACCGAAACAGCTTCATCTGTACGAATTTGCTCTAGGAAAAAATTGTTCTGCGGTCTCTAATGCAGAAAATGAGGGAGTTTGTCTTTAAATGCAATATAACATAAACAACACAGACATCTTTCAGCTCCAAGAGCTAAAACTTAAAAATAACAGTGGCCAATATAGTCAGTTAAGAAGCCTTATTTCACCATCAAACACTTTACTGCACTGTGACCCGCTAGTTTGAGAGCCAAGCGACTATTTTAAGCCAAGATAGATTTAGTTTAAGGTTTGCTTGTAAGCAGGTATTCTGCACAAAAACCTGAAAGCACAGAAGATAGATTTAGCTCTAAAATATAAAGTGTTACTCAGAAAGCATGAGCTCAGTTTGCTTCAGAAAAATAATTTTAATCCATATTTAGTCCCTTTATCACCCTTACCTCCAGCC
Organism: Struthio camelus; assembly: GCF_040807025.1. Classification (NCBI taxonomy): domain Eukaryota; kingdom Metazoa; phylum Chordata; class Aves; order Struthioniformes; family Struthionidae; genus Struthio; species Struthio camelus. Next base: position 75,755,427 of record NC_090945.1, read on the forward strand.
ATGAGGTTAATGGTTGCTTTCTCATTGGGTGGATAATACATAAGAAAAGATGTCTTTGGAGCATATGTGCAGTGAAATATTTAGCCAAATAAAACATATCCTAGATTAATATAGATGAATATAAAATATTGCTTAAAGGAAAAATAAAAATATGCCCTAAGAGATTTTGCAATGCATTACAAAAATTTGCTGTGTTCCTTCCTCTGCTTTCTCCTTCATCATTTCAGTTTCTAATATACTATTAAAATATTTAGAAGTTCTTCCCTGAAGGACTTTCTAGCTTCTCTGACTGTTATAATTCTTACAAACGTGGAACTTTCTCCTGCTTTTAGTAGCATCATATCACAGAGTATATGCATTACAGCTGTTGTTAGTAGTTGTATCACACTGTATATGATTTAAAGAATCATGCATTACATTCATTCTTTGTTTTTATTCTAATAAAAATATAGAGATTCTAATTTACAGTGTTTTAGAAAGGTAATTTCACTTACCTTAGCTTCGCTCACTCAAGTTAGCAGCCCAGTAGGAAAAAATTAGTGTTCTGCCAGGGACAAATGAGGATCAACTTTAAGTGTAATTTTATAACACGTAAAACTAATGAAAATCAACATACAGAGGTGTTGTTTTGTGGCTGTGTCCCAGGACTACAGCAGAGTTTCAGCCAAAGCTAGGACCATGAGTAGATTCTGTTTCAAGAGCAGCATTCAAGATGATTATTTTCTACCACTGTAAGTTGCTGTTGCCATATGTTGCCAAAGAGATGACATTCAACAGCATAACTTTGCAGAACATAACAGAGAAGTGCATAAGCTGTTTTTATGTGAATTTTTAAGAATCCTAATAATTTTCAGTGTAATAGCAGAACCACTAGAAAAGGGTTTATCACAGTTTTAGAAGTATTGTCTCATTCTTCACTGAATGATTTCATAATTCAAAGTTAATTTGCAGTATAAAACTGAAACTCTTGTTCAGCATTTATTTTGTCACTTTTAAAAGAAAAAATATTGTCCTATATATGCTTCATGTAATTCCCCTCAAATCAAAAGGAATTATCTGTGCTCTGCAAGGAGATAATTTGACTGTAAGCCTTGCAAACTGCAAAACAATGGAATGGAAAAGTAATAGCCATGCTTAAGATAAAATCTGCCGTGATGCACAGTGCTCTATGAATTCCATTTTGTATTATAGTTCTGTAATAAAGATGGATCTTTCACAGGAAATCTAGCTTAGATAATCACCTTGCAATTCAGAGATTTAGAGGAACAACATCTACTTAATACCACTAGGGGTGTGGACTCTGTAACTCTATCTCCTGTTTGAATGCTCAGAAGTCAGCTGGAACAAGAATCCTGCTCCTCTGGCCTGTTAACTGCTGAAGTGCGCTGTAGCTGCACCTGGGCTATGTTTACCAGCTTTCTTCCCACAGAAACTGGGAGCAGGAGGTGGTTGGTGTCTGCTCAAATGTTAAGTTAGCAAGAAGTACCTGGAGTCTGCAACTGCAGCTAGGAGCTCAGAAGTGCTCTCTCACTCACACCCATCCAAGCACGGTTTAGGGGCCATGCAGGTCATTAGAGAGCAGCCGAACACTCACTTACTCTTCAGCAATCTCTAATCCCAGAAATACCTAACTTCACTCAGTACTTCCATTTTAGAGTGGAGAATACCGTAGCTGCTTGGGGCTGGGAGCTGTTGTGCAGGCACCTGCGCTGCAGCCTGTGTGGGTAGGTGCCTTGTTCCTGCCCTAGCACCTATTAATGCCTTCACTAGAGAACTCCTCTGGAGAAGCAGCAGTAGATCAGCTTTGCCAAACAGCCCTAGTCCACAGCAGCAAATTAAGGATCAACAGCCTTCTCACCCTGAGGAAGTCCAAGCTCACCTTTCCACCGAAAGATGCTAACCCCTAGGCAATGAGCTGGGCAGTAGGAGAGGGACTTTTAGCCCTGCTGCTGAAGCCAAGCCATTGTTTACTCTGGTGTGCAAACGCCAAAGCATTGATAAGAAAGCAAGCTGAAGGGATTTGTACAGCCTAGTGGCTTTGATACTCAGCTGGGAAGATGGAAGCAGGCTCTGCTCCGAGGACTATTTCTGCTCACATTGTATATCTCTAAAATGTAGCCAGCGCTACAGAGCCGCTGAAGACTCACCAAAATCAACAAGGGCAAGCAAGACAAGAGACAAGGTATTCCTTTCCTGTACCAGGCTCCTAGCCAGTGGATCAGATTCCTCCCTGCTTGCTCCTCTCCTGGTTTGGTAAGAGTTGCCACCTTGGCTACAGAGCAGCCTGCATTCAAGAGCAGGAAGGAAAAACACAGTTACCAAAAGGGGCAGAGGGCTTCGATCCTGATGGCTAAATAGGAGTGTGAGGTGGGCGTTGGCAGGTTGTCTTCCTGGAGGTTGTGAGTTTGAATTACCTCTGGAAAAGCAAGCTTTTTTACCCATGTCTTCCACTTCCTGGGCAAATATTCAAATAACTAAGGGCCTGGGCAAAAATCCAGGTAGGTCTTAGAAATGTCTTGCTCAGTTAGATAGGTATCTTCACAGAATCATCTGGAGGGGATGAAGGTACTAGTTTGTATTCCTGAATTGAGAGCCTGAACTCATTCAAGGAAGAGTAAAGAAACACCACTACATTAGTGGCTTTCTATTGATAAGCTGTAGGCAACTCTCCCTGCGTTATTTAGGAGCGCTGATTAGCCCTTTAGATACACCTGAATATTAATCAATCATACAGCAAATAAAGATGCCAAATTTAAGCAGTCTAAATCTGGCTACTAGACCTCTGCTTCCACTAGACTGCCTCATCTGCTGCGTTAATGTAAAGTAATTTATTTTTTTTTTGTAAGGCAGTCTGTCTGGGCAACCCTATGAGCAAATCAGGGGGCAAATCATTTTATTAACATACTCAGAAAGTACCATCACTACTCAATCAGGTATGCTGCACATATACTTGACAAGTAGTTGAGTTTCTCTAATCTGTGCTCTAGGTCTTATAATTTTCTCCACAGGAAATGAAATAAAATCTGCAGTCTTCTGTGATGGTGAATTTTCATCTTCACTGTACTACAAATGTGGTTTGTAGTGGAGCCCTGGCATTTCTCTGCATCTCCTGCCACCTCCCATTGTTCATGAATGTACACTTAAAGAGCAGAAAATCCACTGCAATTGCACCGTTTTTGTATATCTAAATTTATTGCATGTGCAGGGCAGAGAGTTGTCCCATGCCATCATGTACCACAAACTTTCCTGATTTCCTAATTTCTACAACACTTTGACAGCTACCTATAATAGGCAGCCTCTCTCAGTAGCTCTTTCTAGATTCTAATTTCAAGCTAATGTATATGTGAAAGTACTAAGAGATTGTTTAGTATTCTTCCTTCTTTGACAGGAATTTAGTCTAATGATTTCAGGTAGCAAACGCATAGTAACGTGGCAGACAGAAACTCATCTGTTAGAGAAGCTTGTTTTTCAGACAAACACGATGTTGGAGATCATTGAATCATTTCGGGTATTTTATCCATTTTAAAGTGAAGATACTATAGCAAGCTGTGGACATATGGATATGAACAGATCTGAAGCGAATAGATTGCAGACAAAATTCTTCTCTCATCTGGAGTAGATTCATTTGTTTCAGTGGAACTATTCTGGATTTACAGAGATGTAATTTAGAACAGCATCTGGCTTCGGATATATAAGAAGGGCTTGTTGTAATGGTTTATATCACTGACTACTTATTGCATACTTCTTCTATGCTTTTCTTAGCTCTTATTAGCTACACATAATTGCTGGGTTTACATATTTCTCTTGTATTCCACATAAGACCCATAAGTCTTGCAAAATGGGGAAAGTATACATTTCCTTCAGATCACCACTGTGTGGCATCTCTTCTAACTTAGTTAAAACATAAACTACAATTACCTTCTCTTTTTGTATTGGATGTTATATTATGGAAGCCAAATGAAGAAAAAGCCTTCTCCTTTATGTCCGCTCTTCACATAAAGAGGTTCAGTGCTACAAGCCAGTGGTGTTGACCTGGTAAACACACTTTAATTCATGTGACTTTTACCTGAAAGCCTCCTCTCTCCTTTAAGCACAAGTATGTTGTGTTGACTGGTATTCCTTCTAGTCACGTTAATGCAGGTTCTTTATTATTCTCCTATAAGCAAATATACATACTGCAGAACCTGTGTCTTCTCAAATCTGCAGACAGACCTGTACTCCCCTTTATTCGAACACTACACACACTTGGTATCACTGCAGGGGAGAAAGGAGAGGTGGACTGATAGTTATTCTTCTCCTGTCACCCTGCAGGTATCCTTGGTATATCATTTTTTGCTTGTAAGTCTTTCAACATCATGTTGCAAGCACTCTGGCCATGAGCTCATGGTGCAATCTTTTCTGCCTTCAGAATCTATGAATATGATGTTTTGAATTTTAAAGCAAGAGGGTTTGATAGAACTACAAGGCAATGGGGAATAAATATGTAAATACACTAAGTACCATTAAGAAATCAACTTCTGCTATTATACCACACGTGCAACAGTTGTTTCCTGTTATATGTTGCAAAACTATAGCATCTGAGTTTTTAATGGCAAATGCTATCCTTTGCAAATATGTTCAGAAATATTCACACAGATGTTTCTGTTTAATCTTACAACACTTGTTTTAACATCTTGAAGACTTAATTCCAAGATTGTAACTTACTTAATTAATGTTAGATACATAACTAATATATTGCTTTAGGCTAGTAGTGCAAGTGGCTACAAGAATGGTTGTAGTAGCCAAAAGTAATATTTATATCATTTACCTTTCTTTGAACTTCTAATTAAGTGACACTTGCTTTAGTAAAAACTAAATATTACAGTTGACTCTATTTACTTTAGTCCATTACAGCTGGCTTCCTTTTAGATAAATTTTTAACATATTTGCTCTCAGAGAAAGTATAAATGATATACCATTATCTTTTTTTTAAAGGCTGCTCAATCCATCATAATGGATTACAAATTTGTCACCTTGAATCAATTTTTGTTCACAAGTTCAAAAGGAAATACAAGCGCTTGAGGGCCCAGAAATATTTATTGTACATGTGGATATTATTAGAGTTTATTGAAATCCTTCACCAATGAGAGTTGTTTCTGTTTTGTGTTGCAACACGTACAGCACTAATGTTTAAAAAGCCAGTGCCTTTACTGTCTCAAAACTAAATTGGCAACACAGTGACGGCTTTGAGGACTACTGATTCTAACTAGAGATGCTAACATATTTATGCAAGTATTCATTTAATTAAGCCATGACAACTTCAGCTTGCCTAATTTAGTAAAAATGTGTTTTGACATAGTTTCTTGTATCACATTTTCCCATGATGACGTCTATGTTCAAATAAAAACTGCTTCTGCTAGCGACATCAGCATTAATTCACTTAGGCTCTTTTCCTTGTGACAGAGCAGAGAGAGAAAATGGAAACTTAGGACTTATGAGAGTCATTCATGAGACTTAGTGACAAGATGCATCTGGCATCAATACACTGCTCCAGAATCTTGACCACATCTTTCACAAAGTGGTAAGTTCCGCCAAAAGGATACATCTTGCTGGCTGCTAACTACAAGCTCCAGAACTATGAGCTGGTTCAGGAGAGGAATGCAATAACACTCTGCTGGAGGGAAAAATGCAACTACATTTCTAATTACACTTTTATTAGTGGTGTTAATGGGAAGTTGAGCTCTTAAAGCCTCTAGTAAGACATACTTTCTTTGAAACTGTATAGCACTGCATCAGGAGTTAACGTGAGAGGGGTTTTTTCTCCCCGTTTTGGGCTAATTTCATGTTATGCTAAATTAATTAAGCCCTTGAAAACGTTTCCACTTTTACGGAAGAAGATTTATAAAGTCAGAAGGAGAAAAAAAAACAAAAACAGGCTGGTTGATGCAAGTAGAAAGATAGATACGACAGTGACAATGATATGTGCCTTTTCAATTGGTGAGAAAAGCTGGCTTGCAAATGCTGCAGGCAGGGCTGACGCCAGAGCAGACAGTACTGTGCAAATTTCACTGCTTCCCATATAACGCCTGTTTTGTTAAAGAGCTGGATATACTCATATCTAATGAGTTTCCACTGGGGTTTGGGGGTTGTTTTTGTATTTTTCTTTCTAAATAGAAAATCCTAGGGATTATCTTTCCTAGGAATCATATACTCCAGTAAGAACGAATATTGCATGATTTCACATGTTTGGGAGTGGAGTTCTAGCAGTGCTACCTGTGAAAGCGTTTTACTTAAAAGCAGAAATGACTAGAAATGAGGAACAGATTTGTATGACTAATGATGATTAAGTTGCAATTTCACACAGTCTTTCCAGTGGGTTTTCCTGTTTCCACATTGAAGAGTCATTGTCACGCCAGCTTTGTCAAATATCTTTCTTCCCAAATACACATATAAAAAAATGTTTTTGCTTTATTCCAAAGAACTTTAGCCAGATGAATCCAATGTACATGCTGTATAATGACATTTTAATTTGGGGCTTTTAAGTTCCAGTAAGGATGTTTCATGTGGCTTTCATAGCAACAGCAGTCTTAAATCCAGTTTAACTGGCCAGGGTAGATTTCTTTCATCTGAAAGGATCTTTTACTTTCATAAAGATACTATCCTAACTCCTGCTCCGTTTGTCAAGGGTTATTAGGTTGAGGCTGTAAAGATATTTAAATACACAGATTGTCAGATGCCAGAACATCCAGAGGTGTCTCCAACACTTCAATTAAAATAGAGCAATCTATAGTTTGTAGAGCCTGTGGGAGCTTACCAGCTCCTCGCCTTGCTCAGTCTGGAGGAATATACTGGTTATGCAGAGCTTTTTTCTCTTCTGAAGAGTCTGGCCTTCCTTGCCTTGTGCCAGGGCTGTGCTGTGAAGTTTGTCTGGAATAGGCAATGTCTAAGCATGAAAAATTCCCCATCTCCATTACCACATCTCAGCCCAGCTCCTGGTGTGAAGCAGCCCTGCCAAGATAGAGGGTCCAAGTTTGGCGTGATTACCTCACCTCTAGGGTCCAGTCTGGAGGTGACATCATTATGCCTGTGCCGCTGTGAAAGGCATCTGCCTCTGTGATAAATCAGCGAAGCTTAACAGCAGAGGCTTGGTAATAGAGCCGAGACTTTCAGTTCACTTAACAATATAGGATTTGATTCCATTAAATGAAGCCCCTCTGCACTATGATGTAATTTTGGAGGTGTATTTCTTACTGAGGCAAGTCTACACTTGGGTGAATGCCTATGACAATGTTATGGTCAAATTACCTTTGATGAGTAAATCCGTTTCCATTGACAGGGCTCAGGGGTTGTATGAGGGGTCCATACACATGAGGTTTTTTCCCTCTACACAGCATCATTCAGGTAAATGTGTAGGTTTTTTCAGTTTGTACAGTTTGATTTTCCTAATATTAATCCAAATGTGGAAGTTTATTAGACATAGTAGTCAAATGATAAAGGATATACTTTTACAGTCATGATCATATCATTAAATTTGGGTATATTTTCAATTGCCATTTTCAGCCAATGCTGAGATAGCAAACAGCATTAACTAATTAAGTTATTTGAAAATGTTCACATAATTTCCCCACCTTTAATCCACAAGGCATATTTTTCCTTGTATAGAGCCAGCTGAGCATCTCAAAGTATAAATCAAATAATGTGTTAAATAATTTAGATACGAATAAAATCCCATAGCCTATCTTATAAATAAGCAGGCAATGGGATGATCTACCCATAAGAAATCCACCTTTCTCTGAAAGTGTGTTGTACACAAACACAAGTACAAGGTGATTAGAACAATATATGAAGGTGTATAAAATGCTTGGAAAATACAAAGTTTGCCTTACTGAAAATAGCTAGGAACTGAACAGGATATTGTTAATATACATGTATATGTGCATATAGATGTGCATACACTCATGCATGGATACATACATGTATATATACAGAGACTGTTGCACATAGGTATATAAATATGTGCATTTATATAAGTATATAAAAGTTTAACAGACAACTGAAATGTGAATTACATACAGCATACTACCATAGAGCAGATTTATAGCTTCCTTTTATTTCTTTGGCAGAGTAGCTAATTATATTTCTTCTTCATGTACTGCTCAAAAAAAAATGAACAGAAAAAAAAGAAAATGTATAAATGCATTGATCCCCAAAGAAGCTATGTCACACACTGTTTTATGTCTGTTACTCTGTTGGGGTGGACGCCACAGAGTTTTAGTTCTGTGTTCTTATTCAATGTTACTGAATAGCTGCACACACAAAAAAATCGTCCTATGGAGTTGACTACAAACTCTTACACTGAGTAATGCCTACATCATATTTAATTCAATCAGCATTAAAGTATCTGGTCTACATATGGATCACTTCAGGATTTAAATGATGCTTTAAGGAAACATCAGACCAAAATGTGAATGTGTATGTGTATACATATCATATGACAAGAACCTCTGATGTTTAATTACCGTGGTTTAGTCAAAAAAAACATGTCTATATAGCACTTTTAGATTTATACAATAAATGGAAAGGTATATTTGAGGGGGTGCTTGTGCAGCTCCTCTATATACACACATGCAGACATAACTCATGATGAACTTTCATATACTATGACTAAAATCTGTTCAGTAAAAATCAGAACGCCTACTTATACGGTTCTAGCTACTAAGATATGACCCATTAAATATGTACATTATGCATGTGGAATGTTTATAAAGTTTATGTACCAAGGAAGAGAAAATTATTGGTATAATAAGGGGGAAAAGTAATAAAATGATTAAGTGTTTCTCATGTTTCCACTAGCTGTTTTTTAATTGCTGTCAACTGAGTTCAAAGTGTTAAAGGAACCAACATTTTCTCCTGTGGCATTTTTTTCTTTAGATTTCTCATGCATTTCCTTTTCTGTGAAACTCTGCCTAGTAAATATTAATTTACCCTCAATTACTAATGACATGTGAAAGAAACCCTCGCATTCATCAGTGCCACAGCCTTAGGACATACGTTTGTCCTTCAAAGCGTTCAACCATTCAACAATTAGAACTAATAGTTACTCCAGGCTATTGCGGCTGAAACATGCAATGCTGTCCTAACGCTGATCTCTTGGCAGAGGCACTCATGGTGGTCTTACAACCTATTGACTTCATCAGAGAAAGTTGGGAAAGTGATTTGCAAAGTGGACAATTTAGACACAGAGTGATTGTCTAAAATGTGAGAACGCTTAAGGATGGGGGTTGTAATTAGTCAGTTGGTTCACTGATAACCGTTGGCTATGTGCTCACTTGCTTTTAGTCAGAACAAACCAAAATGCTGGGGATTTTGCTAAGCAAAAGCAAAATAAAATAGTGCTTCATCAGAAATGTAAAGGATTGATATTTACACTCTGATATGCTACCATACAACACTGAGGAACCTTAAATATGTGGCTTGGACCCATAAAGCTTAGTTTTCTGGGAGCTGCACCTTTAAATAAAGAAAGTCCCCTCGGTCTTCTGCAGCATCAGCTGACGCTGCATGTTTGGATGTGGCCTGCTGCAAACACGCACATGCACACACGCATGCACATGCACACACGCATGCACATGCACGCATATATAGGTTTCTAATGGATATTTTGACATCATAATTCTCTCAATGCAACATAAAGGCCAGCCTGCTCAAATAGCTCTGGTTGTTTTTCTCTGCAGAACCATAACGAAGAGTTTAGTTTCTTTTGTCTTGTGCTTTCATTGTTTAATAATGGAGAAATGCTTCCGTTATGGTAAGCAGAAGGACAAGAACATATAGCGAAAGCCTGATTTTATTGAAATGATTGGGAGCTTTGCAGCTAAATTCGATATGTTATAAAGGATTTCATAAATATACAGATTTTGTCCTTTAAAAATGACTGGAAAATTTACTTATATCTCCCTTTTCCAGACATGTTTTGGAATGAAACATGTTGGATTTTTTTATTATTATTTTTGATCTCAAAATATAAAATTGAAACTTTGGAATTAATTCCTTTTCCCTATTAGGAAAGGCTTTTAAGCCTTTCAATCTCCCTCTCTATTTATTTGGCTGCATTTATGAAAGAGAGTACACAGAAGGAGACAGCAAGCTCAAAAAAGAAATAAAGTAAAAGTTTACTGAATTGTTAATTGTACTAAATAGGATTCCTTAAACAAATTCTGGGGAAAAAAACCCTTTTGGTTGGAGTTTTTATCCGTTAAATTTGCAATGAAGGTGTTCCTTTTAGCCAAATGGCTATTTTTATCCATTTTAATGCTCTAGATGAATGTGCAGAGCGTGCTTACCAGTGTCAGCAGTGTCTTGTGTCTCACCTATGCAAAGCACTCACAAACATGAGGATAAATATTAGCCCTAGAATTATGTTTACTGAGAATTGAAGCCCTCCAAAGTGGATATCTGGGCACACGCACATAAGCACACATCAGAACTGCTTTTGCACAACCTCCTGCACCTGCGCTGTGATGGGCAGTGGATAAAAACAAGCCCTGTGCCCTTGCTCAAAACACTTTGCAGTGGAAGTAAAAGACAAGAGACAGCCAGCAGCTGGGCATGACAAACAGCAGGGGGAACGCAGCGACGCATTACTGAATTAGGACACTATCTGGCAAAACGAATGGGAAAAAGAACCTCTAATTTGTGGGAGGCCAGAAGATGTTGTCATGTTGGTTAATTTCTAAGGGAAAAAAAACAGACTGAAATACTTGAGAGGAAAAATAAAGCCACAACATTATTTCCAATAAATTATAACAAAAACAAAAGATGCTTTAGCAGCAGTGCTGTTTTTGGACACATCTTCCCAACGAGCCATCCAGCAATTGAAGATACCTGGATAATAAACGGCTACACCCAAACCATAACTTAGTTTTCCCTGGTCATCCTTCAGCACCAGCCACTAGTAGCTGGAGGTCAAAAAAGACTGGCTTTGAAGACTACAAGTCACCCCAGGATACCACTGCCAATGAAGTTTAGTGGTCACCAAGCTTCTACTGAATTAAATAAAAGACAATGACAATGAATTATTACTTATTTAAATAGCAGGACCACAGCTAACATCTATTGGGCAGAAAAAAAGTAACGTAATGTTAACTATAGGTTTTTCATATGCTGTGAATATGAGAAAACTTGAAGGAGTGATTCAGATTTATAAGGTAGATTTCTAATATGTATTATCTGTGATGTTCCAGATGTTATACATAGTTTCACAGAAGATGGAGGAAAATAAATATAAAGAAGAATTGAATGATACACTATTGATTTGGCAAAACAGAGCTAATTTCTTGCACAAGAAAGCAATAGGCTGATTTCTACCGGTTGGGATTTTTTTGAGGCTTGTAAACTCAATGTCTGTTGAATATAAGAGAAAGAAATTACAGTGGATGCCAATGTAAAATACAGATACCTGGGCTAGATGTTTGTTGAAAGCAAGGCAGTACAGACTAATTTTAACAGTGGTACTGATGTAAAGTGATGAAACTGTAAATATAAACAGTTAGTAGCCATCTCCAGAGTACCGAAGGATGTAATACTAAGAATCATGGGGTGAATTTCTTCCCCATGAAGACAAGATTTCCTGCTCTTCAGAATGTAAATGGTAGCTCCATGTGCCACCGAATTTAAAGCAATGAAATGAGGGTATATGCAGAGGTGAAGGAGGCTTTTTCCAGAGAAAAGAATTTCAACCTAAGTGAAGAAAAATCGTAACTACATTAGAGTTTAGAGCAATCCCACTTTCGTATTCAGCGTAGCTTTTTAAAGCAAACAGTGGTGTGTCTTCTGTTAGTTTTCTAACAATCAGTCAGTTGGAAGAATTATGTTCTTGGAGTCTAAGGCGGGAATCAGAAGAGACTGGAAAACTGCAAATTTCAGCAGGCTGGGGAAAAAGACACAAAATAATGCAGAGAGAAAGATAGGGGAAAAAGCCCAATGAAAGAGAAAAGAAGGCATGCAGAGAAAGATTTATGGTAACTTTTACCATTTAAAAATTCTTTATAAAGGCAGAAAGAAACAAAAATGTGGTGGCAACTCGGAGAAAAATGAGCAGACTGTTGGGAGGATGAGCTTGTGAAAAAGAATGATTTGGGGTAAAATTTACCATGCACATCTAAGCTTGTATAATGGTAAAGGGAAGTTAAGGGGAGAATTCAAACCTCATGAAAGGAGTTTACCAAATTTCTACACCATATGTTTTGAAACAAAACATAGCTTAAATTTGCCACGTAAAATTTTATTCCTACTTGGCAGCTCTGTTCAGACAACTGTTATAAATCCTAAATATAGCAAAAAATGCTTATTCCATTAAAACTATCTCATTCCTAAAATAGATTCATATTTGCAATCAGTTTTGAAAAACTTAAAATTAGTTTCATCTTTTCTTATCTTCCAAAAAAATCTCAGAGAATGATTTCTGTAGTCTGGTCTTATTTAGGCCACTTATTTATCTTTTCTTGGGTTGAGTGGGATAAAATGAAATTCAGTCTACCCGAGATTTTTTTCCAAAAAACCCTACTGCCTAGAGAGCTAGTTACCCTGCTTTATTCATGCTGAGGAGAGCCTGTACTGCAGGTAATTCTCCTGATAGCTGTACTCTTCCAAACCAGCAAAGCTTCTTGCTATGGCCATGTCCCAAGACATGGATGCTGTCCTTGATCTCTTTCACTCTCCTCCTGAATCACAAGAGCACAGTGGCTTTTGGTCTTTTGCCACAGATCCCAAGTTTGTTTGGAAGCCAGGAAATGTGTTTAGCCTCCTAAACTAGGCATCTGTTGCACTCCGGCCTCTGATTTTCAGTCACCTGATTTGATGGCCTGGTGGCCTTCTTCTGTCCTATTTCCCTAAAATCATATATTACAGCCTTCGTGAATTCAAAGAACTGTTCTAAAATACAGAAGTCAAAGTCAAAATGTTTAAATAATGACACTTTCAGGGTATATCTATAGTAACTGCATAGCCATAAATACATACTCTGTGAATTAAATACTTGGCCATAAGTATGTCTGTAATTCACAGCTACTTATTGCCATGGATCATCATTTGGTATCATCAGCTCAGTGATTTAATATTAGATAGCTACACATTTCTCTAATGTAATCATTAGAAAATGATGCCCTTAAAGATTGCAATAGATATAATTCACATTAATAGGATATTCAGAATAAGATTAGCTGAAATGAATCATATGGAAGATTTTGAGGAAAATTTCTTCTGCCAGATATGTAAAGATAATTGGGAAGGAGTGTTTTGACTCCCTAAAATATTTTGACATAAATAAAAAATTGCATATTTTTCACAAGAAGCTGTCCTTTTTGGCAAAAAAGATACTTTTCTGCAGCATTAAAAATGAAATTCAAATGAGCTCCACGTGCTCTCCAAAGCGCTCATGAGTGATTCTTCATACATCAAAGTTAGGCACATTCTTCCCAATATACATGCACAAATAGAAGTGGTACATGTGCACCCAGCTAAACAGATATGTCATGAATTTTCATGTAAAATCAGGTAGGCAAAAAGAAAAAAAGTCAACCTTTAGGGAAATGCATCTGGAGGTTCAGACCCCATTGTGACTCATGACTTCATTGTGAAGTGTTTCCTCTTGCTGGGATCATTATCAGCAAGACCTCTAGTACTGCTAAGCAAAGTGTAAACCCAGCAGTTTGATACATCTGGCATTGTTTTCTTTCCTTTTTGCATTAAAAAAAAACACGAGAGGAGAGGAGAGGAGAGGAGTCTTAAAATCTTAAAATTTGGTGGCTTTGCCCTCAGATGGGAGAGTTAATACATGTAGTCCTTTCCAGTTTGGTACACAGTTTCCAGTGGGATGTCTCACTTTCGACTGCAGCACACAGGTGGGGCTCATTGCCCCTTTGCCTAGTTATAACCACACCCAAACCTCTTTGCACAACGTGAGAAGTGAGAATACTCTAGAGCTATTTGGGGATTTTCAACTGGCACAGGATTAACGCTTTGGTATATTCAGATGATTTAGTACTGTATGGCTCTGATTCTCAAATCTGTCTTCCACTTATTTTAGAAACCAGAGTTATATTTACATTATTTAAATTTATATTTAATTTATATTATTGAAATTTGCATTTACATATATCCACAGAAATATATTTCTATAACACCTCAACTAGGATACAGAGAGGTCTAGGACTCCAACAGGTTTACAACATTTTCGTCAGGAGCTGTTCAGAAATGTTGAATGCCTTTAAGTGACTATATAAGTTGTTTATGAGGGATGGTGTTATATTTAAATTCAAATCTTCTGTCACACTTCTGTGTGTTAATACTACTATTGCCTGTTAGTAACCATTAAAGTCCATATCTTTTCTTTGATCCCCTTAGAGGCTTTGGCCAGGCTTTGGATGAGATCTTTTCTGTGTAGCTCCTCCTACAGAAGGACCCAGCTATCATGAAGAGGGAATTCAATGAAAGAGTCACTAGAAGCGCTCTGGAATACAGCAGAAATATATCCACAATCAGAGTTCATGAAATTGGAGTAAAATTTACAGACTTCCATCATTGTGACTCTAACGTGGTCAGTGGCATATTTGGCCAGGGCACTTGTTCCTTTCGTAGCTATTTGAGTCCTTCAGCAACTGCTGCTACGACTAATTCAAGGACTGGTTTCTTTAGTTCATTGACAGTGGTCCTACTTCTGCTACAACTTCTAGAGTGCTATATAACCCTCTTTTAGAAGACAGCAGAAGCTTCTACACTTGTTATATTTTTATTTCCTCTGGTAAAAGGAAGAAGAGGAAAGAGTGGAGCCATCAGGTAAAAGTTACTCATTTCTCAAGCCAGGGCTCACACAGGACCAGACACATCACAGAACAGCTTTCCCTGTGATGGAGATACTTCCTAGCCCTTTGAAACTGGGAAGTACAGACTGTGCTTCCAGACTCTCTCTCTCTCTCTCTCTCTGTATATATTTGCTTGTGTACAAAGAATGTGTTTGCATTAGCGCGTCTGTTTATATGTACTAAATACAGAATGCAACTTAATCATTTCCAATTTTGAGGGAATTTTGGCTACAATTCTAGTTTTAATTATTTGGAACAATTGTTACTTTACATTAACTTAAAGGATTTGCCTGTTTCTAATGAGCATGTCTAGTGCAGTGAGGTGTTAGGGTCACTCAATAGAATGTAAGTTGTTTTCTTGCACATCATGTTGCAGGCCAGATTCCGATTGATTAATATGTTGCAGGTGTCAGCCAGAATGCCAAAGGATGAAGTAGAGAGTAACAGGGCGAATTTACGTACTTTTCTGGCTTTCTGCTCCGAGTTGAGGTTGTGGGAGGCTTCTGCAAGGCTTGGAAGGAGACTCCACTCAGGAACGCGGCCCTAGGAATAGCATGTCTATCATCCCTTCTGTCTGCACGAATTATTCCCGCTCTTGGCAGATGAAAATCCAGGCAAAGAGGCCCTTTATGAAGCTATTGTCAGCCAAAGTACAGATGCCCATTAAAACTAGGTTGGCACCTGTTTTAGGGGGGCAGCTGACATGTTTCCTGAGCTTGGCTATCCCTCTACACAAACAAGCACGAATCTGTGAAGATTTGTGAGGTAGCTAAGGTAAATGTTATACGGTTTAATTGTTTGATTAAATCTTGTCTGAATTATCAATTATATAATAAGAGAAGAGCTGGCTTGCCCTGAGGTGCTTGCTGTCAATGGTTATTGTTAATCATAATCTAACAAATACCAGATACAGCTATTTGGCAATTGAGAACCAACATTTTTCTTATTTAAGGTGATAGGAATGAAGGAAACATAAATCATAACATACTCATTTCCTCGTATCTGAAAGTGCTTTAATACTTAACATTTGTCCACATTTCAAGACAATCAATTCATGCTTATTACCAGAAAATGTACATTTTAAATTGTTACTAAAGTCAGCATTTCAGAATGCACGGACTCTTTCTCTTCCATGGGATAAATCCACTAAAGGCAGTACTGTTACATCAGTGAAAAAAAGAGCCAATTCAACCTGACCATGGAAAATTGCTGAAAACATAGTAGGCCACCTTATGAATAATGTACACATAAATATCAATGTTTTAATGTCAGCTTATACTTCTGAAGGGTCTACAGGCTAATCTTTCAACTGCATATCTGTATGTTAATAGAACAAATTTTAGTTCTTTTTATAAATTCTTACAGAAAGCTTTCTGAAATATTTTATCGAAATAAATCCTGATACTGTAAATCATGTCAAGTACCTAAAGAAGCCAGCTGATAACGATTAAATAAAAATGAAGACAAGCTCAGACCTTGAAAAGTTAATTTCATTGGGACTGCAAACATCCTGAAAATTAAGTACATAGGCTAAACTAAGTGTATAGGCTCCCACTCACAAGGGGCTTCATCATGGTTTAAATCACAACACAGTGCTGCTGGCTAGACAGAGCTGCTCGTCCCATCTGGAGGTATTTTGAGAGTCACGTTTTTTTTTGAATCAATCTAATGACTCGTCATAATATGTAATAGAACCACATGCTTGCATGCTAGTATGGACAGTGTAAAGAAGATTGACCTCCTTCTCCTTTCTCCTTGGGGAGCTAAGAAATCCATTTTGAGGTACAGTATAGGCCTGACGTAATAAACAATTTCAGAACTAGTTATGAAAATTGATCTTTTCTGCTCTCTTTTAATTTTTTTTAGAACCTACCTACCTCACACTCTTCAATATAGCTTAGAGATACTAGGTATTCAGCAGTTCCTGAAAACTAGGTGACTCACAAAGACACCTAATTTGAGTCAATCAAACTAAAAATGTCAATACATATATAAGCCCTACGTTCTGGACTGGAGCCAGGGAGCAAACCTGGGATCTGAAAGATTTCTTCTTCGTAGTGATAACCTAAAACAACTAAGTAATGCCTTTCTTTACCTGAGACTATCTCACTGAGAGCAGCAACTCAGGGACAACAGACCTGAGCCACTTCTCCAGTGACAATTTTTTGATATAGTTTCAGTTCCTGACTGTTACTGGGAATGACATGAACCAGGGATATCATCTGCGGGTCCATCATAGGCAAGTTAGCCTACAAGCACCTGGGAAGGAAATTGTCCCAACTATTTTGGGATTGATGATGTGCCATCATTATGCATATGCCACTCCGTTGTGTTGTGAGACATCACACTAAGTCACTGGGAGAAGTTCACTGAGCTGCTGATCCCAAACCACCCTTCCAGCATCCAGCACCAGCGTGCGCTCGCAGAGCTCAGAGAGATTTACTTGGTCCTCTTTGAGGATAGTCTGTGTGCAGCCCATGCCAAGACAGAGGCCGCTGTGTCCAAGGACATCTACCTGGCTCACCGCTTTCATGGAGTGGGAGCTTAGAAAGCTGCTGCAACATTTTTTGGCAGCTATAACACCATTGCTCATGAAAAGACTCTAGCTAAGAAGCTACTTTCCAGTGTCATGAAATGCTGACAAGAAAGTGGCTGGACATCCATACATGACACAGTAGTCACCACTAACAGCCCAGCATTTTGAAAGAAGACGTGTTAATTCCAAGAATCCATAGAAATATGGTATTTTACCTGCATTTTGGAGAGCTGTAGAGTAAGTCCTCCAAGTGTGTGATAGAGGATATTTTCCTGATTTAGAGCTATGTAAAAGTAGTATGACGGGCATTCCAGGAGGATTTGAGGATAGAAAACACTTATAATTATGTGTAATAATAATGACTCCAATAATAAAGTAGTTAGGAATATGGAGGAGCATTTCAAACTCACTGCACCGATGGATAGAATCAATACCATTAAACGCAGTTTGTGTGTGATGTTAGCCCAAATTAGTGCAGTTTAAATGACTTTGATTACATTGCACTGATTTGCATCAGCTGACTTTCAAACATTACACAAGGATTAACCTGGTGTAAATGAAATCAGAATGAATACCAAGGTCTCTAGTACTGACAGACTTATAGCATATAGCATATAATGACTTTTTCGATGACTTTCAAGGTAAATATGAATGAATAGATTTGTGTGATGTAAACCTAAGTCACAGCCAACCACTTCTATTTGATTACTACACTTCAGTGTTTGGTCTCACTAAACTCTGGCATCCTTTGGACTTGACAGATTAACACATATATCAAGAAATTTGCATATTTATTTTAAACCAGATGTTCTTCAAGCAGTACAGCCAAATTCCCATCATTGCTATAATCACGTTGTGTTTTGTTAACATAATGGAGCCATTAAAATTCCACCACACGCTCCTTTGTTAGGAAGAAAGGGTTATTGAAGAACTTTCCAGGTGAATTATAAGTGAATTCTAATTAAAAAGAAAGGGCCAGATCTATAGCTAATGTTAATTGCCTTCATGAGAAACACCTAATTTACATCACTTTAAAGATCTGGCTTATATCAGAGTATGAACTATTACTTTTTTTCCCAATTGCTGCCATTCGTTTTACAGAAAAGGTATTTGGAGCAAAGCTATATTATATTAATGGTCAGTTGCTAACCAGTGAGTAAATAGTGTTTTAAATTATGTAGTTTATTATCTTTATTATAAATAACTAGAGATATATTTGGTTTGTGGTTTTTTTCAATAAGATTTCTGAAATTATAACCTTTTCAATTGTTTGAACCATATAGTATTTAGACTTTTTTATAAGATCAGTATTTGGTAATATTTAGTTCAATTAATCTCTGTTAAATCACTTAATCCAAAATTTTGGAAAGGCAAGGAAGAGTGCCATTATTTTGTTAAAGCTATAAAGCAAAATTACACTCCGTGGAATGAAAGAGAAAGGAATAAATATCAAACAAGAAGGAAAGATTTACTTTCTAAGAAATTAGCCAAGAGAAAGAGGAATTGGGTGAGGTTTGAAACTACACTCAAATAGACCTTTTTGATTCAATGTGACGTTATTTTTCTAAAAGAAAAATTCCAGACAGTCAGAAAGCAGAGGGGATACCCAGGAAAAACATACATTTGGAAAGTGCTACTTTATACTATAAAATAAATAATGTCTTGGGGCCAGAAGCTGCCCTTTGAATTGTGGCACAGAAAAGTGAACATAGAAGTGAAAAAATGACACATCTTTTCACTTAGCTTATCTTAAATGATTAAGCCGTCATTTCCAAGAAGACTTGGAGAGCTGCAGGCAGGAATCTCTCAGAGACTGAGACCCTGAGTATCTCATTACAGGTCTCGTGAGACACAGGAACATGGGATGAGATTTATTTATATCATTTGTGTTTCGGTGTTGCTTAGAGGCAGTGCACAGTATCAGGGTGTGAATAGTAACAGTGCAGATAGAGGGAAGGAAGGAAGTATAACCTAGAGTATGGCTAGTGACAGAGTACTAGAAGTTATTATATTCCAGTCAAAAGAAGGAAAGGACAAGAGACACTGAGAGAATAAAAGCGACAAAGATTGATCCAAATAAGACTACAGCTTAGAAATGGGACAATGCTCCTATTTTGGTTGCCACCACACCATTCACTGAAGGAGAAAGGGACTCTGTCAAAGACCTGCCCAAAAGTCAGCAGAAAACTCGGATGTGATCCAAAGCCAGCCCTTGGCTGCAGTCAGAAGAAGTCTGCACTCAGCGTGCACCGTTAGACAAACCTCAGCTGCAGACGCATAATCTGCTGTTGCAAAACATCACTGGACGTTTCTGAACAAATGCCTGGCAAATCAGGCTTTCAGAGAACGTGACTAGATAAGATCTATGGTATTTCATTAGTTTCTTTCTTAAAAAGCTGTGTCTACAATGTTTGAAAAGTTCAGTGTAAATAGGCATGCTTTACTTTAACAAGTACTAAGCTTTAGCTATAATTAGATCAGTCTAAGTTGTGGTAAAGTTGACTTGAGCAGAGGAACACTTAGAAACTTCCGAGCAGTCCAAGCCTAAACTAGATGCAACATTGGCGACAGGATGCACTGTAACCTGCGCTGTAACCAAAATGTTAAAAATGTGCCTTTTTTGGAGGTCATTCCATTCATGCAGTTTTATCATTCAAAAGAATAACTACTTGGAAGAATATTTTTTCTCCCAATGAGAAGTGAATATTTCTGTTACTTAAATAAATATAAAAACTTTCAAAAACTGGAATTTTAAGATAGCTTCTATGAAAGAGTTGGCCACCAGAAGTTCCTTATGAATTAATTTACTAATTGCTTTTGTGATTTGTTACATGAGTACCAGTCCCTTGTCACATGTGATTGCAAGGAAGTGATGCTTAAAACTACTAACTCATGAAAAGGTGGACTGTGAAGATTTTGTTTGGGAAAGGTCTTCCAGTAAATAGCAGATAATCATTCAAAATGGTTTGAAGAGAGACTCAGTTCTGCTTACTCTCACTTCACCAGTGAAGTACTGATGAAACCAGTAATTCAGTGGACATTCTTCTTTGAAATATTTGTTTCTGATCACTAACTTTACAAGAGAAGATTTTGGAGACTTCCTTCAGTATAAGCACTTCTATACCAGCCACCCACAGACAGACTTGTAAAAAAAAGTTTTTACAACTCCTTCCACACCCCAAAGTCTTCAGCACTTGGTTTTTCAAATACCACTTAAGAACTCTCTTCTAATGGTTCTAAACCAGAAGTGACTCCATATCTGTGATAGATTAGAAATAAAATGGACTAAAACTGAATGACTGGGAGTGAGATGGAGAGGAACACATTTTTAGAAATTTCAGAAGTTTGCCTAGTTCATGCCATTTTATTAGAAATGCCAAATT
Organism: Struthio camelus; assembly: GCF_040807025.1. Lineage (NCBI taxonomy): Eukaryota > Metazoa > Chordata > Aves > Struthioniformes > Struthionidae > Struthio > Struthio camelus. Next base: position 75,776,186 of record NC_090945.1, read on the forward strand.
TTGTTTTAACCTGTTATATAACCTTGACCTTCAAAACGCCAACCATAACATTCAACTTTTAGCACAGAGGTAATAGGAATAATATATTATTAAGTTTCAGTAACATGGGCCTATGTGATACTTCGCAGTGGATTGAGGTTTATAAACATTGTGTTTGGATGCCGATGACCCATGTTCTTGGTGTGAGCAAACACAAGTAATCATGAAAACCAGGAATACAAATAAGATACTTGACTGTAAAATTATTTTCTATATAATCTTATCCCTGACTTTTATAATAAAAAATGTAAATTAAAAGTTTTAAAAGGCTGAATTGCTAGCAAATATATCATTCAGCAATTTTCTCTGAATCAACTACACTGATTATTCACCAAAATGATATGAGTGATCACAGCTACTAAGTGAGTCCTTGAAGACTTTGGAGTCCAAAAAGGGCACAGCCTCAGCTGAGCTTGCTGTCCAGACTGCTGTCCTGCGAGCTGGCACCTGCATACCAGCTCTGTATCCTGCTGGGGACACTTCTGAGCCTTAAGCTTAAAATCCTCTATTCCCAGGGCTGATGGTATGCGCCTTTTGGTTTATGGTTTACCTCTTTGGGAGCTGTATGACAGGCACACGCATGGCACACAGACTTTGCACATGCCTTTAACACTGTTTTGCCCTTCCCTTAGTATCACAAAGATACAGATCCCTTGGAGAAACCAATCTCCCCAGAATGATTCCTTTTATTTTACCCTGGCTAGTCCGCCCTTGGAGAGCCATGTCTATTCAGGCAAGTAGGGATTCTGATATCTGGAGCTGGTGAAGGTGGATTAAGGCTTCATGTGTCTTATTCAAGCCACAGCCCATTTCTCTTTAATGTGCTCTGACCCCGGCTGCCACCTGGCCTGTTTGTCCAACTTCTCTTCCTCAGGATCCTCCTTAATAAGTTTGAAAAACTGGATTTTCCAGTTCAAGCCATAGCACTGGTCAAAACATCATCTTTCAAGTAAATGCCTTCTTTTATCCCTCACCCAGTGGATGTTAATGGAGTTCTTACTAGTAGTAGTATATATAGCCTGACAAAGACATTTCTTGTATGCCAACAGTCATAATAGTAACTACTTAACATTAAAAACAACAAAACAAAAAAACCCGTGGATTTTCAATTCATGCAGCAGCTGCCCAAGTAGTTTCACTACTTACATTTTAGGTTTCTGCCAATAAATATTTTCTAACATCATGAAGGTAACATGAGTCAGTGAAGGCTTCAATGGGAGCATTATGCTAAAACCTGTCTACACAAGGCTGCTGTACCACGAGCCCTTGGTGTAGTGGTATTGGTGTAGTGGTCACCAGGTCTTCTGGCATCTCAGTGCCAGGGTCAGAGTAGTGATTTTCAGCCCTACAGGTCTGCAGATCTCTTCTCTTAGCATTAACAGAGGGCCTTCTGAGACTTGGCTTATCAAGAGGTTCACAGCTTCAGTGGAATCTGTGGGATCTTCTAAAAGAGGAGAAGTAACAGGGGAGACAGCACTACATGGAAAACTGCCAGATCTCTCTCTCCTCTGTCTTCTTCCCTTTGCAACTTGCATCTCTTCACTGCTACTTTTGTGAGCATTAGCCAAAAGAATTCGGTCATTTAAGAAGCAAAGCGAGCACAAAGTAGAAAGGCAAACAAAACAGGCCGCATCTGCAGCTTTTGCAGATTGGTAATTTGGCAGTTTATAGTAATTTGGTAATTTGCACCAGCTGAACGTGAGGCCTTTTCCTGAGTAAACTTAGTCCTGCATTTTCACATTAGGGGTTGTAGTGAAACCATTTGAATATTGTGAATCCCATGATTTAGTACACCAGTTTCTGAGTGCTAAGTGTCCTTATATAAAGACACAGCACATACGGAGTGCATGGTGACATTCATATCGGTGAAAAGTGAGGTTGATCTTAAAAAACAACTTCAGCAATGTTATAAATAAAATAGATCATTAAAGAAAAAGTCATGATTATGCAACAAAAGAAAACCACAGTGCTGTCAGAGAGGTCAGAATATGTCTCATTTTATCTATAGGATACATCAAAAATTATTTCACAAGATTTTACTCTCCGGGATGGAAGAAGTTGACTCCAGTGCTCAGGCTGCAAAAAGCAATTGTTATAGCCAAAAGTATTTGTTTCAAAGCACTGTGGAAGTAAATGAAAGTGTCATTTTGCACTAATGTGATAGGCAGCTACTCTGCCTTGTCAGAACAAGCAAAGTCCTGTAAGCTTTATCCCATTGCCACAGGCACTTGGGCACCTCTCTGGAAATCAATCACAGATTGGCCTGAAGAAGAGCAGAGCTGAAACAATGGCACCAGAGTAGAGGAACCTTAATGAAAGCCACTTGCTAGTCCACACCTAGGCTGTCTAGACAGCACCTCCTGTGCTTTGATCACTGATAAAACATTCTAAATGTTACCAGTGCCCCTTTTTTGTTTCTGTTTACAGGCAATCAGTGGGCCTCTGGCCATCGCCTCTATTTCAAAGCAGCGCTTTTCATCTGACTGCAATCAAATAAAAAAGAACAAAGAGATGGACATTGTGGATATGAGATACTTATTTTCCTGTGATTTATACAATTCCAAATGAAGAGCGAAAACAAAAAAGCAATTGTGAATGTATATGTGATAAATGTTTCTAATTAGATGTGCCCTCTTAATCAGTTTGAAAGCAATTTCCCCCCCAAACCAGCAAAAATTCAGTGTAACTCTGTGTGTGTGTGTGTGTGTGTGCGTGTGTGTGTGTGTGTGCGCGCGCGCACTCATGCACTGTGCACATATCTAGTTCTTAGAAGACTTTTCATTTGAGTTTGAGCCACATTTGATGATGCTATTTTGTGCTATTTACTAGTAAAACCAACAATTGCACTCCAAAACCCCTACATGAAATATGCAGGTACTTTTCCAAGCGGCTGTTTTATGATTTAATCACAGTAAAATTAGGTCCATAGAAACCGAAAAATCTACCAGAAAATACTTGTGAAACGCAGATCGTAGTCTGACACATACATCACGTTGTCCCCTCACCCGTTGTATTGTCCGTAAATAACTCAGGCTAACTAGTTACACATACTGAACTTCTATCTAAATATTTGTCTAAATGTTATTTTGTATGTGTATTCAGACATGCTCTGCCCAAACTCAAGCCCACAAATAGCCATGCAGTTGCGAACAGCTGGATGTCAGTGCTGAACTCTAGGATTTCTGCATCTTCATCTTCAGAAGCTTTAAGTACCAAGCTCCATCTTTGAAACTTTCTTCTAGCCCTTCCCTGTGTAAGTTATGTGAGTTTAGGCATCTTAAGCCTCAATCATGTACATTCTTTAAGAAAATATAAAATATCATAAAATCACAAAGGGACTTAATCTCACCTCTAAAGTTGGCTCAAAGAGTGTATAAATTTAATATATTGTGTTTCTTGTGTAAGAATCCAGGAGGTATTTGGATGCAGCTTAACAACATTGAAAAAGAGTCAGTCTGATAAGATTACGCATTTTTGTGTTGTATATGTGCAAATTTGTCAATTTCAAGAGTCAAGATCAAGGTCAACTCTTCTTGGTTCATCTGTAGTCTATTAAAATCATGGATTTCTTTGCTTTCTTCTTGTCTTTGCTTTCCCCTTAGGAGAGAATGAAGAAGTTTAATTAGGTGGCTTCAAAACTGGCAACCTGATGGGAAAAGGGACAGATATACTTTTTCTATAGTATACAATACTTAAACCACTGACGAAGACTTACATTGTTTTCCTGGTTGGCTAAGTCTTCTACTTCAGCTGCCATGGGATAAAACAACAGCATATCTACCATTGCCCCAAAGACAGGCACAATATTTTCACTCCCTATAAAAATCCCTTTAAACTAATCAAGATTTACCATATAGTGATAGTAGAAGTGATAATATCTGTGGTTTTCCCATAAAAACATGACAAAGCATTGAAAATCATCTCCAACATATCATATGTCTGAGAAGAGAGAAAAAAAGTCATAATAATACTGTGTAAGAACACAAATGATGAAGAACAGGGAAACTCTCTTTCCCAGGGCTATATGCATACCACTAATTTGCTAAACCTAACTTGATGCTATTTATCCAGGTCCCTTAGAGGACACGCAATGTGTAGAATTTCAGTCAAGTTCCAACAGATCACTGTTCACAAAGGGAAATATATATTATAGAAATGATTTCATACAGAGTCTTCAGTTTCATTCCTTCAGCCACATATGCCTTCATACTGACACCATTTGAAGTGAGAGATCCCAAGGTTTACAAGACAAGGCAATAGATATGCATAAGAAAATTAATCAATATTTGAAGCTTTACTTGTTCATCTGGAGTATTCTTGATGAAGTGAAGGAGATGAGTTTCGTCTGAGTAAAACAACAGGACTGGACCTACTGAAAATGATTTTCCACTCCACCATGGCATTTTTACTCAAGAGCAATTCTATCAGTTCAAATGGTGTCAGTTGCAAAGATGAAACTTCAGTAATGTAGAAGAATTAGAGCCAATGACACAGTTCATAAACACACTGTGATTCTTACGTGTTGACTCAATGGTGCTGGGGTCTCCACCCATGATCCACTTGTTTATTCCAGCTTAGTTCAGGAACCATTCCATTTCCTTGAAGTCAAAAGAGTTAACTGGGTGTAAATCTCTCAGAAGAAAAGGAAATGAAACAGTGCCCCTCGGGATAATACCAAAACAGCTTTCCCAGAAAGAAAAAATCCTTTCTGAAATCCTACAAATATCCACATAGCTTTGTGAACACACTGAAGATTTCAGCCAAAAAGACTTTAAAAGCAACATAACTTCTTCTAACTCCACCTTGCTTTGAATGAAGTTTTTAATTATCTGTACCTTCAAATTATATGTATAAACACTCAGTATAATTGGAAAAAATAGAGAAATAGGAGAGAGATTGGGAATTTTTGTTCTGTGGCAGTCTTTCTTCTTCTAGCTGCAATTAGCCGTCAGATCTGTCATGTGTCATTTTTCAGCTCATTAGTTGGGATTTTGGCAATTTCTGTGTACAGTAAGAGGTATTGAGTAGTTGAAACTGGGAAGGTCAAATATTAAGAGAAATGTCATCATCCCTCATCACTTCCAATGAAAAATTCTTGCATAATTGTTTAATGCCATGAGCTGCTTTCAGTGGGGCATACTTGCTTTTGCAATTTTCATTAACTCTTGAGTCTCCCAGCTAGAAGATGTATGAGCAAGGAAACATATTCTTTTGGGCCAAGCTGTTGCTTTGCTAAGATCACTGCTGCCCCATATTAACAGCGTGACACCCCCTAAAATGAGGGAGAAGCCCCAGAGAGGAATGCAGCATATGATCCAGTAAGGTCCTAGAACACGCATCCCTTTGCACCTACAAACTGTGTAAATTGTACATGTGGCATCGCTCATATTAGCATTTACCTGCTTGCACCCCAACTCAGCAAACAACTTGCATGTGCATTTTACTCAAGCAAGTAGTCCCCTGGAGTTCAATAGTGTTGCTTCTGGGTAAAAAGTATGTATGTCACTGTGAGAAGCACGGGGGCCTCTCTTGGAACAAACATCTGTGACTGCAAACAGGGGGTCGAATACTTCTCTGCTGCAGATCAGCGCTCTTCTAGCGCTGGCTGTGGGATCATCTGGCCCTCTATGCATTATGTCCACAGTTAAGAGCTTTTTTTTTTTCAAAACGCAGATAGTGCTTCAAAATCCTGACTCTTTCTCCTAATGTGCTATTTCTTGGTGAAGTTGTTTCAAGAAAATGTAAAGTATATCTGAGAGTGTTTCAATGCTAAAGGCAGAACAGACTTTCAAGCCTCATCAGTACAAAATGATTAACTAGAATAACTCGAGTGGAATAGATTATCCCAGGAAAACTGTCTAGTGTACTTCTATAGACCGTCTAGTCCAGCATAAGTGAGTTTAGACCAGTTACATTGTCTTCATAAGCCTAAAGGGAATTACTGTGAAATAATTAATCTCCCTGTTTAGCCTTGGTCTTAAAACATTATCACTAAATCAGTGCCAGAAAATGCAACAACATTGTTATTTTAGTCGAAGAATATTTCAGTTCATATTGGCTAAACCTTACAGTATAATCAGGTTTACTTTCCACTGAAATACCAAATCATGGCTGAGGGGCAGTAATTTCCAGCTGAAGGATGGAAATTAGCAGCAGAAGAGCAGTAACTTCTTAAACTGCTAAAATTAGATAGAAAGTTCTCATGTAACTATGTCCTTTGTCCTGCACTTGCTAAATGTGTATACATGGATTTTACATGGTCTCACCTGATGCACAGCATCATCATGTGACTGTAAAGCTGGTGCCTAAGAGTTCACCTAGATTTTTGCAGTGGTTTAAATCTCTCATTTTAAGATTCAGGCTTGATTTATAACAACACGATTCTCATTCTAGACTAAATGTTTAGGACCTAAGTTATTCTATCTCTTCAAAGACTGTTTCTCTTTCTTGCTCATTGGCCCCTTTTTTAGTCTAATAATTGTCTTTTCTGCTACTCTAACAAAGCTTTGTAAGCTGTTTAGTAAGATGTGACATTTGAAACCAAAGTTTGCTAAGTTGTTAAAGTTTGCTATTCGTATTAAAAGCAGATTTTTGGTAAATATTCAGAAACTTTATATATAAAAAAACTAAAAAACATATTAGTATCAATATTTCAAAACTTCTACGGCTTCAAAAAGGATTTGTTTTGTGTGTGTTGGTCCAGAAGAGAAATAATCTTCTTCAGTGAAAGCATAAGTTTTCCACAAAGATGCTATCTTCCAAAGGTCTAGGCAGAGAAATATTCAATCCTATCAAAATAATTTCTGGATTTAGGGAAAAAAAAACCTACGTATCTTTAAGATTGAAGAGGGAATTTTATGTATGAGGTTTTCAGCTTTCCAAAAAGTATTCTTGCATTACAATTAGCACCAAATTCTCTAAAGGTACTGGATTTCAAATTTCTGGTAACCTGAGACAATCCTTTGTATAGTGATTCATGAACCAGTATCATTGATCTTCTGATAAAAAAAGCAGCTGCATTCGTAGGCAGAGGTGGGGGGGGGAAATATCTTTTCAAAATATCTAACCTCTCCCAGTATCCTTCAGCCCCATTTTCTGCCTCCAAAGGAAATGAAACTACACGAACCTGGGCCAAAATTCTGGCCAATGGGATGTCAATGGGGAGCTTGCTATTGGTTTCAATGGGGCCCAAGATTTTAGTTTAAGATTGTCTCTGTTCTTCAGTTTCTGACATATAATATGGGATAATGATATTTTCCTATGTCTCAGAGACATACGAGTAGACTTAAATTGAAGAACTGGAGCACCCTGGGTTCACAGCAGGGGACTATCAGCACCTCTGAGAGGGGAACTGCAGAAAAAGTTACAATAACCAAACAGCAAATGTGCTGCGCCTTACATCCAAGTCAGCCTCCTGATAGCTGAGGTGGTAGCAGGCAGAGTGAGCACTGGCCGGGGTTCTTTATGTGTGAGACAGATAATAGGTTCAGCATCCCAGTCAACGCATACATGTGCATCTATGCACACACATACTTACATTTGTGTATACACACAGAGGCAATATTCAGTGTCATGGTATATTAAAGGGGAGGAAAGCCAATATATCTCACTTTGCCTATAAAATTGCCCTCCAAACCCAAAATTTCTCTTATGTAAAATCTCATAACGGTAAACACGCACAATGCTCACATTATCAGAGGTAGTAGGTGATAAAAATACACATTAGTTTAGCTGTTCCCACTCAAGGCAAATCTGTGTCGGAAGTCTGAATTAAGATTTTTTTTTGGTTGAAAAAGGTAACAAATGCTTTCTTTGCTGGAGAAGCTTAATTAAAAGCAGATAAAAATCAAGAAAATATTTCTTACCTTCTTTCAAAATCAAACAAAATGTGCCTGCAATTGTGAGCTGAAAAGGAGCTATCTATCTGTTAAAGAGAGACTGAAGACACATTGTGCAGTCTTATCTGTATCTACCCCATCTGTCACATAAGCCTGTTAAAAACAGGGATGCTTATTCAACTCAAGCCCTTTCCAACAAAAACTCACCATTTTACACATAAATGAGCAAGTACGTTTGTACAGCCCTTTTTTATAGTGCAGGTAATAGCAGCATACACCAATAAATGACTGTGAAGATAATACGATTTTAGCATTAAAAGATAATCATATCCTCCCAAAGGAATAAGAATTACAGGAAAATCTTGCCCCCACCATGACATTCACCTGCTCAAGAGACGTGCCCGCAAGATACTTAAGGGAAACAACAGAAAACCCCAGCAATATAAATTATGCACCAGTGACCACATTTTCAAGGTGTTCTAAAACTATGAAGTTAAATAAGAAGCTGCATCACTGAATTTATCTCTTCGTATCTGTTCCCACAGAGCCATGGCACAAATCTTGTAGACAAGCTTAGAAAGAAGTGGTTATAATGCTTAAAACTACTATCAAGGATTCTGAAGTTACTTGTTTTACACTTTTCTACACAATGATTTCAGAGTACTTGATACAATGAGACGTTGCTCCCAGCTGTAATCGCACAACCCTGCCTTCCACAGTATTACACTTAAATGCTTAGCTAGAGTAACAGGTTAACAAAGCATTGGTAAGTGGCTTCTTTGTTCATGCTGGTGCAAAAATAGGCAGACAAGGAAATTGGGGCAGGGTGCTGGTTTAAATTCTATAACATATAAAACAATTTCTCATTAATTAATTCAGTCATTAGTAACAGTTTCCCTAGGGTAGTGTAACCTGAACAGGATATCACAATTACAGCACTCTTTCCTTTTTTAAGCTTGTCAGCATTTGACATGAAGAATTTATCAAAAAAGACATCTCTGCTCAGTAAACTTTTAAGCAGCTCGTCCTCATTCACTTTATAAATTAATTCTCATTTATCCTCCTGGTAGGCAAGATGTGTAAGAGCATCAAGAGCCACAGTATCCTTCTCTCTTCACAAACTGCCATATATCTACTCTCACTACACCTCATGTAGTAAGGGAGCTCTATTTAATGGCTACATTTTCAAAAGGATTTAGGCTTCTGAGATTGAAGATATGGAAATACTTTTAAAAATCTAACTGCATGACTAAGTGATACAAGAAGTCAATAACAGAGTAGAGGCTGGAACCACAAGGCAGGATTTTTCTGGTGCTCTACTTGGCCTTCACAAATGGGTTGTGTGCCTGAGCATCTGGAGCACAGCTGCAGAGACTTGCGCAGAGCCATGGATCCTTACTCTGCATGTACCTGAGCCTACAGCCCAGCAGAGCAACCCACCTGAGCAGGAATAGCTAGAATTTAGGAAATACTGGGGTAAGTTCTTGAAAGGTGGGAAGTGACTTCACATAGAAATTGCTGGGAGCTTGCTCCAAGAAAAGCCGAAATGCTCAGTCCTGTGCTGAGGGTTCTCAGCCCCTTCAAAGACCAACTGAGAAGAGGAAGAAAAACAGTATTAGGCTGCCAAGATGAACAGAGAACGTATGTCATATACCTTGTGAAACCCCTTCACATTTGTCCGAAGACTTCGTGACAAGTTCTGCTATCCCACATATGATTCATACAAAAACATGACTCTCCTAAACCAGAAGAGATGTACGGACATGTCACCTCTGCTACTGAATGGATGCTGAAAGGGTACGTTTGACTTCAGCACTTAATGTCTCAGACATCTTTTGGCATTCCTGCGCAAGAGAATAAATCACCTCTTTGTAATGTATCTTGGGTCCCGGAAGGCACTATTCTATAGCCAAAGGGTGTCCTCCACTATGTTGTAACATTACGTGTGCAGTGGAAAACCTTCTTTTCACATGAAAAATACTGTTTCAGTAAGCAGATTATTGCACGTGTACAGAGCCCAGCTGGGGTCAAATTCTTTCGTATAGCTCCGGACTTCAATTTCTTTCCTGCTTCGGCAATGGAGGAGGAAAGAAAAGGGCTGGGGGGACCACAGGCAGTCCTAGAACATCAAACTAGGAGAAAACTGTAGGAGTGACGTAGCGTGCCCCTGAAACAGAATGAGTGAAGCCCAAATCGTGCATCAAATTCTTTATGGTTGGTAGCAGATGATTAAGAAAACTTGAAAGACAAAGATGTTTAACCCAATATTTTTAGAGTTGCTTTAGAGCAGTCATTATAAATTATAATGTTCTGACTCAAACTAGGGTAAGAAAATTTGCTCTGGCACAGTATCTGCTGCTAATGGCTATGGAGAAAATAGAAGAAGTTTTTTGCATCCACAGTTCTCAATTTCTCTCTAATTTTCTCATGTCCTATAAACGGTAGTTCTAATCATCCATATATGTGATTTCAAAACGCTCTTTCAACCCCTAAAATATATATCTCTCTTAATATAACTCTTTTTCTAAAAAATATCAGGGCTACAGATAGACAGAATAAACCTCTTCATTCTAACTGTTCATTTCCTCCTAATAAAACAACAAACTACCAAGATCGAAGCTCTCCTCTTATAAAAGGTCAAATCCTATACGTATATGTACAGGGATTTTGGCTGAACTCTGTGAAAGTAGTCATGTGAATGTTCACTGGGTCATGCATTTAATTTGCAAGCGCAGTAAATTCCCACAGCAGATAAGGAAAAAAAAACCCTATCATTCTAAGACAAAATATTTCATCTGAGATTCAGGGAAGATTCTCTTTTATAAAAATGGCACAGTCACGTTCGTCATCTTAAGAAAGAAAGGGAAACCTCAGGATGAGCAGGGGGATGTTAAAGTTCCCAGGCTGTCGTTATATCCTTTAGTTGCATAGAAGTACGTGAAGGCTTTCAAATATGACTCATTGCACAACAAACCAGACTTCACTAGCCAGAAACTGAGCATGGTCATGTGATGTGGCAAAAAATCATTTCTTGTCATTTCTGGTCTTGCTTGTTAGGGCAACATTACTCCTTACTACTGAAACCTGGAGGAAAGCCACTGGAAACTGCAAACATTATGTGTCTGCCTTACTCTGACTTTTTATAGCAATTAGGTACACACTGCCAATCTCTTCTCTGAAAGCTCTTAAATTCATGTGTCCTGCCTATCATAAAGGTATCCTAAATTGTCAAGGTTTGCCATTTTATCAGTAAGTGATCTTTAAGATAGCCTTTAGAGTCTTTCTACAGAAAATGGTGGTAATGGTGACATCCAGAGGCACAATAAGGTTTGAAAAATTATACCATTAATTCTATCATGAATATACTTAGTGTGATGGCATGGAATTTGTATACTCTTTCAAAGACCGTCCAACTCAGTCCATTAATTAATAGCATCATCACCTTTATAGGAGCAGTGACTACTGCTCTTGTAGATTAAATCTGACTCTATCTGATGATGTTGAGGAGTCTTTCTGCAAAAATGTGGTCAAAGCTTCAATGAAAAACTTTCTGACCACATTTTATAATGATCATGACCGACATGGCAAGTACAGATTATAGCTGCAAATAACAATTTAACCAGAGAATTTTATCCAATGGAAAAATCAATATAGTTTACAATGAGTGCATATCTTAATAGCCACAGGGCAGCCACTAATATTGTCATTAAAGACATTCTGGCCTTTATTAATTTATGTTTTTCCTCGTAAAGAAAAATCTATGTGAACAATAATCAAAAGGGAACACCTCTACATTCATTTGCTTTGTGCCTAAATGTGACTAAATTATTTAGTTTGTCTAATGAATTTGTCTTGTACTAAGATCTCAGCTACTGGTCCGTGCCCTGCAGCCCTAACTCGCATTGCTGTCAGTGGTAGTGTTTGCCTGAGTGAGAACTGAACATTTGGGGATAATGCTAATGGGAAAAATCTAGAAGTGAACAGCTGAACTAAATGTGCACGTTGACTAAACACACACTAAAGTTGCAGAAAGCAATCTATTTATCTAATTATGAAGAGTTATTTATAACGTCTCAGAAAAAGCACATATCAAGGAAATTTAATATCTGAAGCTTGTATACTGATTGGGGCTTTACATATGCAATTCCTACAAAAAAGGAAAGAAGCAGAAATGGAAGCCCATTTGATTTCAGTCAAATAAAAATGATATGTGTCTTTGGAAGAGCTATATCCTAACCCGAGACCGAGTTTGCTCATTGAATTAGATAGACAAACTTTACCTCCACAGCCTCATAAAATTTGTGCAAAACTATGCATCAGAGAAATATTGAGATATGACAGCTAAGTTATGTTTAGATCTACTCACCCATCAAATGTTTTTGAACAGTCAAATCACTTAAATTGTATTTAATAGAAATCATAGTTATAAGTCATACTAAATCATACTGCATTTGCACATCACATTTTTAAAGCAGAATGTGAAAGAATTTCATTCATAAGGAAATTAGTATTAATGTTCTGATACTCATTAAAGTTTTCCATATCAGCAGTATATCTACCACAAAAAGATGTTCTGGCATAGCCATCCAAAATTATTTGGTGCATGAAGCAGTGCAATCCTTATTCAGAAAAGGTGATAAACACTGGAGATTCCCAGGCCTCCTACAGCAGTAATTTTCTCTTCTAATTAATGACAAGAAATATAAGACCCAAGATGAGGACTGCAAATTAGGACCAAGTGATGAGGTGTTAGCGCACTGGCCATTAAATGGTGGAAGTATAATAGCAGGAATCTTGCAATGATAATGGCAAATAAAGCATACTGTGTTCCTCACGCTTATCACATCAGGGGCAAACCTGCATATCCCTCTCATATTTATCAGGGAACAAACACAAATCAATGAGTTCCTAGGAAAGGATTCTCTCGGGTGAGTTCTTTCTTAGGGCCTCATGTCATCTTGGAAACTTCTTCTACAGTTTGGTACTTTTATTGGTTTTTTTTCCCAATAAAACACAAAACAGGCTAATGAGAAGATCTCGGAAGAAGAGCGGTGAAAACAATTCCAAAAACAAATCATTCAGATCACTTTTTATTTTGCATAACAGGACAGATTTATAGAGGCTCCATATACCCAACAAGGGAGGGATGGACTGCGCCTTTTCCCTGTCCACAGCCCAGCTACTGGCAGCCCTGTTACCACCTATGTTCAGAAGACGATTTAGCTGAACAGGAGGCTTGGAAAGCTAGGAAAACCAAAAATGCATCAAAAAGACAAACAAACAACATCAGGGAAATTTTTGTACCTCAGAAACACTATTTGGCATATATTCCTCAGCTGCCCAGAATAGCCTTCTTTCCCTCCAGATTCAAAACCAGCTGTCAGTTTGCCAGATCAAATGTTCATAACATTTTTAATGGGAGCTGAACAAAACCCTAGGTGTGAAAAGAAAGGCATCTCTCCGTAAAAGGACATCTACACAACCAGCATAGAGTACGGATTATGATAAAAAAACTATCACACTCCTTGAGCTTGATATGCAGAGAGGACTGGGGGGTCTTCCTTACACCACCTTACACTTCCTGCATTGTCCAACACATCCCAGAACAGGTAGGACTGAGTAATTTAAACCAAGTACATGCCCTCTGATTAACATGTTTCTACTGATCCTCACTGTCAGAAGTTATGAAGACAAAAATCTTTATGGAAGACATACAGATCTGGGTTTTAAACCACAGTTAACCTCTTTGAAAAACTACATAGTACTACCCTACGAACTACATTTGTTTTTATTCCCCATCTTGGCAAGGGACTAGAAAAACAGGAAGGATGTCCTGGTGGTGATAATTCATTCTATCAGCTTTAAACAGGTCTACAAGTCTATTAGGGGACAGAGATAGCTTGTTCTAAAGAGCTCTGAGAGGAGTAGCTCTTCCCTCAGCATGAACTTCCTGCTCAAACTAATTCAGGCCAATTTGCAGCTTCGAAAGGCACTTGCTTAAAGGAAGGTTTAGTAGGGCTGGAATGAATGATTCCAAGCTGATACCTGCCAGGTGGCCTGCAAGTGGATAAGCTGAAATCAAATTCCTAAATAAGCAGAACTGCAGCCCAAACAGCTGTCCCTGTGATGTTTTTTCTGAGATGTTCCAACAGTGCAAGGATGTCTTTTCTTAGCCACCCTTCCTTTGCGAAGGAAAACACCCTGGGAACTATTAACATGAACTCCAGATGCTTACAAACTGAGGCAGTGAGGGTGCTGAGACTCCTAACCAGGTATTTTGAGGATCAAAGAGAAGATTTACTTTTGAGTCTTTGACAGCTCAGCACTGGGCTCTGGGCCTTTGCCCCAGTTTCTGCAACTCTTTCCTTCTGCATGTAACAATAGAGGATTGCTCCGCTGTGTGGTGATGGAGAGGGTAGTAGTTCCTCCCAAGGGTATGCAGAGAGGAGTGGTAGTAATGTGTGTCTTGGCTTTCTAGAAAGGATATTGGAAATATTCACGGGATTTTGGTCAAAGTCTGCCTCTAAGCAAAAAACAGATTTCGTCGAGCTTTTCTTGTATCTGCCAGTGAAACAACTTGCAGACCTTCATACTTAGGTAGAAAAGCCATTAACAGAGCTGGTACTTTTGCTAAGGGAGAAGGTAGTACTAATATTGTGGGTTTTCTTGTGAATTCAGATCCTCATCAAAACCCTACCCTCAATACTGTAGGCAGACAAATAAAGCACGATTTGCAGCATGCACCCACAAGTATAACTGTTCATGTGAAATGACTCAATAAGTTTTTTCATGTAGTAGAAAATATATGGGAGGCAGCTTACTTAAAAAAAACTTGGACACTTCAACTCCTCTGTCAATGCTGTAAAACTCCTGAGTGAGCATTTGGAAGAAGACAAGCTCTCAAAATGTTGCCTAAAACAGGAAGTTGCAGTCACTGGATCTCTACTTACCCCACAGTTGTGTGTCTCCTGGAATAGGAGGTGGCTGTGTACAAGTGTGTAGATATGGACAAAACACGTGAGATGATGCTGCACTGGTACCTACTTGCTGGAAGCAGAGGGCCTGCTTCATTGCTGTTCAGAGCTGCTGAATTTTTTTTCTTCAGGAAGGCAGTTCCATGAGGAGCTAGTTAAGCATGGTTCTGCCAGAAATAACATTGTTATTTTTAAATAAAAAAATTACAGGAAGCATAGCTCCCATTGAACCAAAAGACATTTGTTTTAGTCTCACTCAGTTGTTTAATTAATTCTTTAAATACACCCCAGAAAAAAATAGAATTTACCTCCCTAGAAAGGTAAGGATGTACAGTGCATATTTTATGGATAAAATTATGAGACAGAGAAGTGAAGACTAGCATTTTCAAAAGAGTATATTGTTCACATTTTTTGAATGATGGAGGATGGCATTTTCCTAAGAAAGTTTACTCAGTGATGATTACAGAGGAGCTTTTCTTGTGAATAAAATATTTCTATTTTAAAGTTTCTTACTCTATATTGCATTGAAAATTCCAAAGTGAGTTTTGCTCAGGTGGCCAGTTGAGCCTAGAGAGGCAGTGAGCCACAGAGCTCGCTGGTCAGAAAGCTTTGTGAGAGCTAGCCAACGGTGAAAGAGGTGGCTGGCTTCTCCAACGGTCTGCAATAACAGCCAGGTAGCTACATGCATGTCCAGCTATTTGTGGAAACCAATTAATTAATCAGAGAAAACAGCTAGAAAGCCCAACAGCCCCTAAAGCCTTTGCTTCTCCAGAGCATTTAAGCTGCTGAAAGCCTGGGGCATTTCTGTTCCCAGGCAGTCTTCCAGATTGGGATGGCAAAAGGCAGGCGGAGATGGCATAAAGGTTGGCAGGTTTTCATCAGAAAATAGCCTGCTTTCCATCAGAAGAAGTAGTAGAACTGACACACTTGCACAGGACATTTCAATTTCTAATAAAAAACTCTAGGAACTTTCAGGTGCTCAAAACTTCAGAAATAAGGCACGGGATCCAAGCCAAGGATCCAAGGAACATCCAAGATCTGACCAAGTTTTCTGACTCCTAACTATCATTCAGGCTTCAAATTTGGCCATCGTTTTTCCCGACTCAAGTAAACCTGATATGAGTTGAAACTCTTAGATGTCTAAATGTTGGCTGCCAGTGAAATTTAGACAACTGATTTCTGACAGTGTTTTTGGAAAAGCCGCTTCACGTGCCTGAACCAGCCCCATCCTGCTAATTTGCCACTGAGCCAGAAATTGAACCCAGATCTTCTAAGGCACAAATATCCTACTTCCTAAAGTTGTATTTGTAGTTTTTAGCAATATCTTTGTGACTGGAGTTTTTCCATTAATACAATAGTTTTCCTTGAATTCACAACTCCACCCCCAAAAAAGGCAAATTAAAAAGTTGGAAGCCATTATAAACACACAGGCCAAAACCAAAGCTATGAAGTTATCCACTGGCCTACAAACATGAGAAATGTGTCTTCAAGGCTGATGTATTTGTTTCCAAAATCCTTTTGAAAAAAATACTGCTGAATGAATAATTTATAATAGTGAAAATGTGTGACAAATATTACTTCTTTTACTATTTGTATAATTTTATTGAGTATGTCTTTTTCTTCCTTGTTTTCATTTGGTCCTTGGAATTAGTTCAGACAGTGGGGTTTTTTTTCAATTTTCATTTACTTCATACCTGAAGTTTCAGTTATGTTGCTGAATTGTTGTCGAGAGTCATTTTTCATGTTTCCTAAAAGACTGAACAAAAATTTCAGAGTCTTGTTTTTTGTATGATACCACAGATTTGTTTCTATTTCCCATCTTCATTCTTTACTGTTATTAAATGACATTACCATATCTTATATGAATTTAGCATTCATTTTCGCAAGACACAGAAAATGTATATTGCAAAACCAATTCACTTTAAAGCTTGCTTACTTACAGCTTCCGCCCCCCTCCCCTGTTTAATCAACTTCTTAAAAAGCAGATTGTATTAGATTCCTACTTAATGGCAGATTGCGTTTTACCATGGGCAAACTTCTTCCACAGTGACATAAAGAAAGTTAGGAAAAATGACAGAGTCTGTGAAAGATCACCATATTTCAAGCCAGAGGCAGCTTCGTTTCAGCAGTGATCAGAGGTTTAGGAGCTTGTACAAAATTCTAACCTCCGAGTGAAACGTGAACTATAGTGTGAGTTGTTCTCCACATATAACTCCATGTTCTATGATAATAAAGTTTGAAGTATGTTGTCAGTGACTGCTTGTGCTGATTTAAAAATTCAAAAGCCTCACTGCATTGTGCATGTCACTTTTACCAGAAGATTCACATTATAGTTACTATAATTGCTTTCTGGAAGCAAGATATAAGCCTGTGTTTAAAGGAACACATTTTTATGAAAGTTTAATAATGGCATTGTTTCAGATTGTTCTACCAAACTAAGTTACTAAGCATGCTGCTTTTTTTTTCTTAAAGGAGACTATGTTTGAATAATGTTTTTTAGTTTCTCTTCATGGTGAATCAAATTTTCACAACAACCTCTGGAACAGATAAGCTTTCCACAGAAGCCTGCAAGTGCAAACACCAGCACATGCAACTGCCAGCGTGTGCAAACGGAGCAGGCGTGAGCTTTGCATCTGGAATCTGCCTGCTGTTTCCATGAGTCGATCAGATCTCCGGCAGACGGGAATAAGCACGGTGGTAACAATCTCTGCTGGATCTTCCCCTCACTTGTGCCAGCTGAGGGAACTGACCCGTGAATTCAGCTGATAATTGGGAGATGATTTTGAAAGCTCTCTTGGGTGTCCAAGCAAGAATGAGATGTATGAGTATCCTGAATTTCTTTTTCTTCGTAACTGCTTTTAAAGCAAAAATTCCTTCCATTCTAGGGCTAAGTTCAGAAGCAGCTGAAAGATCAGAAGTTGTGCAAAGGTAAACCCGGGGCCATAAGTGAAAGAGGGGCTGTACTGGCGTTGGGGTGCTGGGTAATCCAAGACCCTTCCCATGGGAATGCATAAGGCCATAAGGGCTGCTGAGAACATATTAGAGATTTGTCCTGGGTTTCCGACTTCAGGCCTACTACATAGCTGTTCCCCAGTAGAGACAGGGCACTAGAATATTTTGGGGTGCAGCTCACAGGGTTAAGAAGGTTAACCAAAATGACCCCAGTCCCTAAAATCCTCAGGTTTTGATAGGCAGCTAAGCCAGGTTGCTGGAAGAAGGCTGTTTATCAAGCTCACCTATGTTTACTTTTTAACTCCTATCCAAACAGTCTGTAGCACTGGCCTGTGTCACAGAAGTGTCTTATATAGTCACCTCTGCCCAGACAACGGAAACTCTGTTAAACCATTTCACTGAAGTGGTGGTAGTTGCAATCAACTGAGGAGCTTCAAAGCAGCTGAAACTTTGACACTAATTGTCTCTGACTAACATAACTGAAAAGTGCTACTGGTCTAAAATTTCTTCTACATTACATGAGGCCTTTTGTTATGTCACACGGTATGATTTTTAAAGGCAAGTAGATATGTAAAACATGCTTGATCTCAAGACCATAGTTTTCTAGCGCTTAATTCTCAACAAAAAGGAAACAGGGAAAGGAAGTTGGGTGGAGAGTAGGAATTGCAAATAGAATATGAAATATAAACTAAATATCTTTGATGAAGAGCTGATTTGGTGCAGAGTCACTACAAGCAATGACCATGATGTGCCCCTCCCAGCTCTCTAATGATTCCTTTATTGTGCTCATGAGTTCCTCCACAGAAATATTTATTCACGTACAAACTATAGAGCAAAATTGGAGGTCTAGAGCAAAATTCAGTTCCACCGTGCGGCTGCCTGGAGCAACCCGGCTCCCACACGGCCATGGGGGAAATGTGTTGGGTTAGGTGGTGTGGCTCATGGTCCCCCGCACAACCCAAACGGCAGTGTGGATCTGGAGAAGAGGTGAAGGGTAGAAATGAAATTAAACGAAGGGTTACAGAGTGCCCTTGCATGGATTTTAGCCAGTCCTCATTAGTTAAAAAGGGAAGAGGGCATTTGAAAACAGGAGCAAGAACTTGAGAGGAAGAGCTAGAAAGAGTAGACGGAATATAGCTCTGTGCCCTGTTTACTTTCTCAGCCTGTGACTGACTTACTAAACAATTTTGAGAACGAGAAAGGAAGAAAAAGATAGGGCTTTGATGCACCAGAAAACAAAATCAAAGCTCTTTCATAAATTCTACATCAAAAATAATTTCTTCACCTTGCAAATAATTTTTCCAAATTTTTAAGAAAAATGAAACTACTTCCAGCACTTTACAGATATATTTAAATCTGAACAATAAAGCAGTTAAGTCATACTCCAGCCTGTCCCTTGCCCTCAAGAAGGGCTGTGACTCCTGCAGAAGTGTTCCCCAGAATCATTTCCCCAGAAAGGCTCCCAGCATATGCTGTAGAAATGTTTCTAAGAAGGTGACAATCTTCCTAAAGAAGATAGAAGCACATGCAGAAAAGGGTACCTACCAAAAAAATCAGCCATTCAAGGACATAGTACTTTCTCCTTTGCTGTTACTTGCAGCCTGGTTAATTGTTTCTGCTCTTCAGTCTTACTCTGATGCCCTCTCTGCTCCTCTCCAAACTTACCACACTTTTCTCTCTCAATCACTTTACTTTTGCTTATCCTGTTAAATAATCCCTTCTATTCTTCTCCTCCATCACTCTTCTATGCGATATCTAATGTAAATAGTGAATTTTTACTCTGAACGGTAAATCGGTTTGTAGGGATCTAAGACATTTACTTGGCTCCTAGGGCGAGTTTTAAGGGAAATTTGTATTTTTGTATCCAGGACAGCAGTTCTGAAGGCCTACTGTGCTACAGAGCGTAGGGAGGTCTGAATTCAGCGGATGCGCCCAGGTTGTTGGCAGCAATAGGTGCACAGTTCCTGGCTAAGATCTGCTCCAATCTCAGGTTTCTCTGATAAGACTGTGGAAAAAGCTAAATTGTTACTTATAGTCTGAAGATGTGAAAAACATAACAAGAGGATGGAGGCTGGCACTGCAATCCATCTACTTTCATGCAGAAGCATGGGCAAAAAGAGAGGGTACCCATTTCTGCATAAAACAGCCCAGTGGTAAGAGCGCCAGACCGTGAGATGGGAGAGCTAGGTTTGCTTGCTGCTTTGGCCTGAAGAGATTTCACAATTTCCAGCCAAACTGCTTGGCTATTGTATTATTATTAGATTATATTCAGTACCTCCTGCTGGCCCGATCCCTTTGAAGTGGCTGCTTATCTTCATCATCATGAAGGGAGCCTGCAAACAGGGACAGAAGTTTTTCTTCTCCCTCTAACGTTGCAAGAGTAAATGCTCAAGCAGTGCAAGGCACTCTGAGACCTTTCTTCTCCCGTACTTAGATATCTGACTTAGAATTAGGTCCTCAAAGTACCTTTAAACATGGCTCCAAAATACCGCGGCAAGGAGGAACATATAAATATCCTATATTGATATGCACACAGTCAGGTAAAATGGATTCAACTGACATAGCAGCATGGCACTTTTGAACAATGAAAACTCAGATTTTCCTCACTCTGTCTCCAAGTCTAACATAAGAAATTCTGGGCAACAGAACCTCTTTTTCTGCTGTGTCTGATCAGGCACAGTCAGGCTTCTAGTTGTGGACTAAACCCTCAATGCACACATGCAATGCAAATAGTAAGTAATCACAATAATAATAAGAAGAAAGTATCATTTTTAAGAAATGGAAACGACTATGTTGACTATGATTTTAATTTGATCTCAATTTTCTGTAATCTTTAATTTTTTATTTTTCTAGCTACTCTTCAGATGTGCTTTATATACTCAGTATAGAATTACATTATATATAAAGAGATAAATTTTCTTTTTATTACATACTGAAAGAGGCTATAAAGATAATGGAAGTCCTTAACAAAGCAATGAAATTTGATCATACTGCCTCAGCTGACTAGAATTTGCCATTACCTTTCTTATCCACATTTCATAGTTTTCAGTTCATGTCATTTCTTGATAAAGTTACTTACATTCAGTCTCTATTGTGGTACTTACATTTAGAAATGTGGACATGACATGTAATTAATATAGCCTTTTTTCCCTATTTCTACTTCAAATTATAGACCTAGATTTTGGACAAGTGCATAAAATTTGTATTATAGCATGAGAAGCAATTAATCCCATTAATAAGCAATAATTCATATAATTCTGACCATGGGCTGTCACTATGAATGACTTCATTAGCCAGCTTTTTACCCAAGGCTAAAAAGCCGGCTTCATTAATTCTGTAGAAGGCTTATTTTCTTCTCCTGAAAAAACACAGTTGAACCCATTTAAAGGAACACTCCTCTTAATGGCAGATGACATCCAGGAAAAAAATTATGCAGCAGTAAGTCCCCATAAATGTTAAAATTATTTAAAGGATCAAACATTAAGATCACATATATATTTCTAATGAATGTCACCAGAAAGGTAGTTGTTATGAAGAATGATTTTCTTCATCATGAAGGATCCCAGTTGTAATCTGGGCTCAATAATGTCCATATCACGCTCACATGGAGTTGAATATAGTTATTACAAATCATTTTAATGAAATATTAACATTTAATTAGACCTGTACTTCAAATTAAATATACAATGAGGAGAATATAATTGGATAGAGAGAGGAAACTTGGGGAGAGGTTCGCTGCACCTTTCATTTCTTCTGAGCTGTGACATTAGCACACTTTTTACTGAACACCTTCACTAGTATGTCACATCCTGGGAATTACAAAGTGCCAGGGAAGAATATGGCTTTCAAATGCTTTCAGGACTACAGTTTCAATGGTGTCACTGCCTAGATCTCCAGACAAGTAAAGAGAATTCTGTAAATGCCATAAACTGCAACTTTAAGAATTTGTTGGCATACCTTTTAAGACATGGCAACACTTTCCAATCCCTAATTCATAATACTAAAGCAAGGCATTTGTTATTAGTTTGAGTGGAAGAAGCAAACAGTCTTAATCTGCAGACAGCCTCACTGAATTAAGGGAGACTAATTTGTGAGTAAGATGCTACTCACCATGAGTAAAGATGATCAGCTTTTGCGGCTTGTAAAAAAGTATTAGCCTTGAATGGAAAAATAAATAAAATACTATATTAACAAGCCAAGAAATGTAACTGCCATTAAAACTGATGTTTAGTTAAAATTAGTACGCTGCTGTACTTTTCTCTTGTTTCTGCATAATCTGGTGCTTGCAAATTGTCCATGAGATATGAACAACAAAATAAATAATACTTCAACAGGCCAGAATTACTTTTGTGTTTTTAATGATAATAGATAACGCTATATATTTTCTTCACTATTTATAGGGGTTGGATAATGCCCTGCCAGGCATGACACTGAAAGCTTTCCATTATATGTCCTTAACACTCAACTCTTTCATTATTCAGTACGTCTGAATATTCTAATCTGCTCTTGAAGAAAAAAATACAACAATATCACAGCCCATGACAATTATGTCACATTTTTTTAAAATTAACTATGGGCTGTAAGTTTACCTTAATGACCACAAAAATTCCTAAATAAAAACAAGATTACTCCTTGCCTGATTTTTTCCAGATGAAAGGTTTGTGGATTTTATTTTCAAAGGAAATTATTATTTTCATGCTGCTATATACTAATGAAGTGGTGAGAAATGCTTCTTCTTATTGAGATGGCAATGGTGTAGCAGCTGTGATACAAACACCACGCTGGATGAGCAGCAAATCTTGCAGTGTAGAATTGTTCCAGTAAACGTTAAGTGATTTGAAAAGACCTGACAGGCGAGAACAGCAAGCCCTGGAGTCATGTAAAATGCAAGAGAAATACCACTTTATGGATGCTTTATGATGGCTTCAGAAACAGAAACAACAAACTAGCTATTAAAATATAATTTAGCAATAATATTCCTTCCAGTTTGAAAACTATCTATGAGAAATAAATTCTTTTACATTCAAGAACAATCTAAGACCTTAAGAGAGGCTCTTATTTCTAATACATGGCTACATGTAGCCTGAAATGTATGGAAATAACATTCAATTATATGCTACATTGGTACCAGTCAGAATAGCTTATAGCTGGGGAGGATCTTTTCCCTCCCTCTCTCCTTGGTGGCATGTTCTCGAGTGCATTTTAATAAATATTTTGGAACTGAACAAGAAAAATTATTCAATGTGCTCCAGAAAGTGTGAAGAGTGAAGAAGATAAATATACACTAATAAGCCAATTAATCAATTAATTCAGTGACGCCTTCTAGTCATATAGTACCTTTAATTCAAAAGGCTCTGCAAATGCTAGAGTCAGAGAAGAGACGTATCTGGTGTAGCCATTTTGTGGTAGCAATTGTAAGTACCATTCTGAGGAAGAGAATGAAGAAGTAAGGTATCTAATTAAAATGCTAAAGGGATTTAAGGTAGGGTAGGTAGAATTTGTATCCTTTCTTGGACTTTGGCCAGGCTACTAAAGTTGTCACTCCGCTAGCAAAGAGCGCCTGGGGACTCTTAATCCAGACATGGTCATGACCTCTGTTTTGCAAGTAGTCCAAAAAACAACACATCAAACATAACAGTGATCCTTACCACCAAGCAGAAGCACTGATGGAGGAAAGACTGCCATTAGAAACTTACTGCCAGCATGCAGCAGAGCTTAGGAAAAAAACATAATTCTTGGAAGACTTGTGCCTCAACCTTTATGCGTCGTTGCCACAAGGTTCAGTGTTAATTCAAATTGCCAATGCTGTTGACCCCACTTCTGTGAAGCACTTAAGCGCATGCTTAGCTTTGAATTAATAAAGCGGTCAGAAGATGTCATAACACTTTGCAAGCCTTCCCTTCCTGCCTTTGTATTTACCTAAGCAACCACCAATCTGTGTCACAGCTTTTGTTTTAAGGGGCTGCAAAAACCTTGGGGCTGTGATTGTGCTGTGCACTGATGAAAAGCAGCTTAATGTAATTTTCAGTCATGCCCGTTCAGTCAAATAACCCATACAGCACCTAGTAGGATAGGACTGGATACTGTCTCCACTGACAGTTAAGACTGACTTTTTCCAAAGGCTTAACTCAGAAGAAGCTGTGGGCACCTGCGAAGCTCTGGGCACTTCTATTTGCTCCTTGATTGCAAAGTGTGCCTCTTCTATTCATCATGCACATTTCCAACACGCAAGTCTTGTAGGAAGTGCTGCTGCATCCGGTGTCCGGGGAACAAAGGCCCAAAGAGCACTTTTTCACCAGCTACTTGGATATTAGAAGTTTCCATGCTCTCCTCTGCAAGACTGCTCAGTGACAGATCTGTGTGTCTCTATTACTTCAAGTTTGGATTTACTTCATTTTCCTCCAAAGAGGATAGTACTAAGAGAGGAAATTTCAAAGAGCAAAAGAGGCAGTTATGCATTTAGTTTGTAGCACCTAATACAAAGATCATCTGACAGTTTTATGGTCTGCTCCAGCTTAATTTTTTAGGGGGCTTGTGACCTGAAAATTCATAGTAATTAGATCACATGAATACGTTTTCATTCTTGTCTAGAAGTCTTAACAATTTTTGAGTTAAAATGAACGGGGCTGTAGCCATACCACTGGCAAGAAGAGCATTTAACTACAGTATTTGCTTCTCTCTTTCCTGTAACAGAGCTCATTCTGTTGCCTGTCAAGGCAGCGTGATCACTGACAGCCCTGATGGATGTACTGAGAAAGAAATATTTATAGATATTCATATTGTTTTTATTTCCATCCCCCCCTTCACTGCTATCCTTCCTTCATCCATCCCACATAACATGCTTGTCGTCTTTTATACATTAATGTTGAATTCAAATTCTTCCCTCTTCATTTTTCCTATAATTTTGTGGTCTTTGAAGATAATGAGCACATCTGTTTTTTAGTTATCAAATATGTTTCTTAT
This sequence comes from Struthio camelus, assembly GCF_040807025.1. Taxonomy (NCBI): domain Eukaryota; kingdom Metazoa; phylum Chordata; class Aves; order Struthioniformes; family Struthionidae; genus Struthio; species Struthio camelus. The sequence goes on from NC_090945.1 coordinate 75,800,952, forward strand.
TTTAATGATTTCCTTTGTCTTTTTAAATATCACCTACAGCAGATTTAAAGTTTGGTTGCATTGATATTTTTCTCATCTCCAGTTTACAAACTGTGACTTCATTCTGGAGAGTGTTTTGTTCATTCTGCCTCTCAGGGACTTTCATCTCTTTCTGTCAGTTGCTGTTATACAGTTGCAATTTGGCCAAGGCAAAGAAAAGCTCATTGTGTCTTTAAGCTTATCTATTTCTGCTACCTTTGTCCTTTTGATTATCGTAGGAGACTAATGGAATAAAAGACAGTTCACTCTGTTTACTTACAGACTCCACTGTCTGGATTTTTTTGTTTGTTTTTTGAAGCAACTAGGCGATTGAATATACTAAGGGACTTTTCCTATCTTTAATAAAAACTACTGATTATATAAAAGAAATCCCAGATAGTGTCATATCACCTGAACTCTTAACAACAGAGTAGAGCACACTGCATTCAGACTCTGACATTTCTTCTCAGTTCTTTCACTCGCCGTGGAATTCTAGACAATTCCTCTGGCAACCGCATATGGTGGCCAAGGGGTGCCCCATGTCCTTGTTCGCTGACTTTCCATACCCAGAGCAGGCTGCTGCTCCTGTCCAGGCTGAGAATCTTGGTTTTCTTCCCATAGACATCAGAGCAGGAGGAAAGGCTGATGTAAGGTCAGTCATTCAATATGAAATATCAACGTTTTGCATAATTTAGGATAGTTGCTTCTCTTGCCCTCCTCACCCATGGCCTTTCTCCTGTGTGGTGCAAAGGTAAGTCACTTACAACAGAAAACATGTATCCTTTTCTGCTTAGAGCTGGGATCTGCCCCGACAACATAACCCATGAGAAGGTCCAAGACCAGGTTCTGCGCTCTCCTGGATCTGCACGTGACTTGCTTGCCTAATACTCTTTCTAGAGTTAGATGCCTACTTCCAGGCATTGAAATCCCTAAGCTGGCCCCCTGGATCTCGTTTTTCACCTTGGCCTAATCTAACGTTCCTGTAAGAGAGGAAAGGATGTCTGTTGACTTCTGAGAGACGTGCATCACTCTCTACACTAAGCTGATTTTTAGTCAGTAAAATAAAAAACAACCAAATCTCCTGTATGATACAATCAGAGACCTTATATTTCCAGGATATTATATAAACTCATCATGCTATCTCTGCTGTTCTGCATGCAGCTATCATTTATGAGTATAAACTGTGGAAATCCCTAAGCTAATTTCTGAAATTCAAACCTAAGTGTATGCTCTGCAAAGCCCTGTTCAGAGGACAATTGCCTGTCGTCTGTTTTTCAAGGGTTCTTTTAACAGAGTTTCAGCCAGCCAACACATTGTTCTGCCATGCAGAAGCTGATCTGCAGAAAAAATATTTGTGCATGTTAAAAAATTAGAATAAAGGCTTACATGTCCCTTCACTACAGATTCATTTTGTATTCCCTGTAATAGCCCATATTATAATAAATTCATGATATGGTCCTGTGAATGTCATTGTAATTTAGCATTAGCTAAGCACTGGTTAATACACACTCACCCTGTTGTTGCTCCTCATATAATGTATAAAGTTGTTGAATGGAGACTTGCTCTGAAAATTTACTGACCTCAAAAAGCCTGGTTTGTACTTGTAGAGATACAATCACCATTGTTAGTCATACCAGTTAAATTTAACTGCTTCCACACATTTCTGCTGAGGTGGATGAGAATGGAACTTAGCTCTCATTTTTTAAGCTAATAAGGGTATCTGTTGCGCTCCCTCTCTCTTTTTTTTCCCCAAACTGGTGTTGCCAAACAACACTTTGCAACACCTCGGCACATGAAACAGCAAGCCGTCTAGCATAAGATGCAGGAATACGGTCCTTCTGAGACTGCCAGATTAAATGTCATGGGGTAATGCCATAGTAATGCCACCTTGCAGGAACTCTTCTTGGCCTCTTCTGACTACTGTAATTAGTCATTTCACCCATTTTTCTTATCTACATCGCTGGCACTGGTAAGATATTTTCCAGCAGTTTGTTCCCTGGTCTCTCCCATCTGCCACTCTCCCCTAGGCAGAAGTGGGAGATGGACACAATGAGGAGTGACTGAGGTTCTCACATGAGCTTTGAATTTTCCAAGGTTTCAGCCTCAAATGCTGAATTTCAGTAACGTCTGTCTCTCTCTCCACAGTAGAAAGTCATATTTCCTTTCAGAGAAAGCCAAATTGTTTCATCATCAAAAGGTACAAGCAATTATCGAACTAGTGATTGCCATCTAGCATATTATTTGCCAGGAAAATAGCTCAGTTGACATTACTTGTAGACAGTGCTCACTACAAGATGGGTAAAAATTCCTCAGAAAAAAACCCCACACACATACACACACACACACACATTCAGCATTCTTTTAGCCTGTTTCTGCTTAGTTCAGGAAATCCTTCATTCTTTTTCCTCATGACTCTATTTAGTTTCATCTCCACGGTAGTATTCAGTATATGGAAGTTATTAGGTCACGGAAAAGTAAAAATACAAGAAAAGATTACATCTATGGCTTCACTGAAATAATATTTCTGTCTTACATTAACACGTGTTTCTGAGGCTACTTGTGTAGTGTTCCTAAAACTGAGACTGTGTCTTTCTACAAAGCCCCACACTCCAGCCCAACTCTTGACAAGATCTGTGGTTGGATACCAAAGTTGCTGGGTGCGATTCCCCGGCCTACGTTCTGTGGTCTCTCTTTGGTGATTTTGATCATTGCAAGGCTTTCTAGGTTTCACATCTGTGAAAGGGTCCTTTGGTAACAAGAATAAAACATGTCAGATGCCCCAAGAGACGCTTATTGTCTGCATTTGCAGCCCATGTTCGGGAAACTCTGACCCAAGTCTGAATAGGATTTTTTAATGATTTTTTCACCATCCAGCTAGGCATTCTGATGAGAGTGTTTACCGATGACTAGAGTAGCTTACAAATTTACTTTTCCCTGAGATGGCTTCTACTTTGGGGATAGAGGAGCACATCTCTGTCAGATCTTTAGAAGCCTCACTAAAATCTATTTTTTTTTGTTCTGTCTTAATAGTGACAATCAGTGGCAGCATGCAATGCAGCGGAAGCAACATAACCACTGAAGCAACAGGCAACATGTTTCCTTGTGAGTTATTTGCTTGGTCTGGGTTTTTGGTTTTTTTTTTGCAAACATAAACAGCACATAAATGTGTTACAGAGATATCATGCATTTCTGTGTCCTATCCTAATCTACAGGACCAAGCCTGCAGAAACTGGCCCGTGACAACTCAAGCTCAGTGTGACAGGGGGAATAGGAGAAAGTTACAAAGTCCTTTACAGAGTAATGGCCACTTTTTTCTGCTTTCCAATGTATAAAAAATAAATAGTCTCTTGTTAGTATTATCTTGCAAATGAATCATTTATACTGTCCTTATTTTGTAGAACATCATTCTCTTAAACCTCTGTTGTTATGTGGATGCCCACACACATTTGTACACAAGTCCATTACAAAATTTTCTGTTGAGATCCCACCACACAGAAGGTATTAGAGCTGCTACTGGTCCTTCCTATCCAGTAAAGCTTTATTTTGTATAGGTGAAAAATATGAGTCTTCTGTTTAGTATTTCTTTTCTTTGCTTGTTTTTCCTCTCTGTTAGACTAGCTTCAAAATATTCCAATTTTCAATTTTCAAAACCTTTACCTGTGAATTTTTCACAGAAGAGGCACTCAAACTCATTGTGTTCCCTAACAGTACTCACAAAACACCCTTTGTTCTAGACATCAGTACCCTACTGAGTATCCCACTGTTCCCCAGAAGAATATATCCAGTCCAATCTAATCTCATTGATTCTCATCTAATCTAACTGCTGCAGAAAAGATATTTCTCCCTGTGCCAGAAAAGTGGATTCTTTTGGTTACTGGAATCCAGGAAGAAGTTCAGTCCTTTTGTGCTGAAAGCCTAAAACATACGTTATTCCTGTCTCCACTAAAAATGATTAATAAATATATAATTAAACTTCAATTAATAAAATCAAGAATAAAATTTTTAATTTTTAATTATCGGAATGCTAAGCAACACAATAAAATGTTAATATAGTCATAATAAGTTATTAATGAACAATTATTTACTGTAATTAGCAGATGAAATTGCTGAATTGAGGAAGTGGTTTACTGTAGACGAATATGGAAGAGGTTTGAACCGGCACTTATTCTTCTGTGTATAGTGGTTTTAAAATAGAATATGGACCAAACTGTATTTTCAAAGTTATACAGATAAAAATCCACAGCAATCAACGGATGTAAAAAAAACTTTTGTGCAGACACTGGAATGAAGTTGATTGATAGAAATATCAACCATACTACTTCCTTGCAGCTAATGTGCACTTTTAGAGAAAAAATACAGTCCGGTTAACAGAGATAACTGTACTAATGAACTTCATCAGAAGAGGAGACTTAAAGTAGTCAAGCTGTTATTGCCTCAGTACTAATGTGAAGGGAGACAGAAGCTAAAAGCCCAGAACAATTTTATTTTGACTTCTTGTGATCTAAGATCTAGAGTTAACATTTTAATTTCTTATAAATAGTTTTTTACTACTTCATTTTATAAATACGTAAATAAAGAACTTGAGATTCAGCAGTGAGCAGGTTTGACTCACTTCTCACGTACACCAATGTAAATGTTTTAAGGCCTGAAAGTCTGCGATAATCTAGTCTAATCTTTTCAGTAACACAAACCACAGATTCCCATCTGCTAGTTCATGCAGCAAGCCCAGTAGCTCACGGATGGGCACATGACTCATTTTCAGGAAGTCATTCAGTTCTGATATGAAAGTTTGCATTAGTGAAGAATTCACTATGACCTTCATTAGAATTGTGTCAGTGGCTATGAAGTCCCTCACAAACACTACGAAAACAACATTTCTTTTCTAGTTGAGTTGCCTGCGTACAAATCCACTGAGATCCCAGTACGAGGGAGGAGAATCGGACTCTGTTCATTCAAACAACGTCAGCCTGCACCTGCCCTCATTCTCTCTACATCAGTCTTCGCAAATCCACCCACACAGTTATCACCATCTCTGCAGCAAGTTTACTTTTTCTCTCCTTCATGTTTCCCCTACATCCTGCTTTCCACATTGCCCTCAAGTGCTACTTCAGTCCAGCATCTCTGCACAGCCCTGTCAGCAAACTTCAAGCATTCTTCGCACACCTCCACCGCAGCAACCGCAACCACCATTGCCAAACCAGTACCACATTAATCTTCTGGCATGGCTGGTAAGTTAAGAAACATGAAGCTTATCTGAAAAAGTTCTGGCTCCACATCTTTACCACTTTATACTGCTCCCCATGCTGAAAAAGGCTCTTCAGAAGTCATTGAAGAAGAAAGACGTTTCTCCTCTTAAACGTTTACCTGCTTCATTCTACTGAACCTAGTAAACAGCTGCTAACCTTTTTTAGTGCTTTTTGAAATATACCATTCACCTCTTCAGATCTATTTCTATTGTGTCTGTCTAACTGCCTATGGTGAAGTTACGCTATAATCTATTAGCTATGGGTACAGTATTTTTTACTTTCAGGACCATTTAGTGCTCTCGAAGCCTGTGGGACTTTATCTCTAAGTGAGTAAATAACACAACCTTTTTCTTCACCGATGGCTACACAGGGAAGTGAATTCCAGTCACAAACTGCGTGTTCAAGTACCAGAGGCATGCATACGGCTTTAGTGTGCAGATCACTCGCAATTTTGAGCCCCTGAATTTCACAAAATAAAAAACTCCTCTCAGGCAATGTCAAGAAACTGTCCGTTAATCCCAGTTTTAGATTTTGCAGTGCAAATCTTCCCCAGAGCACGTTCCCGTTATATTTCTTATGAGGTTAGCCTTTAAATCACTACAAATTCTGGTTTTATAATTACTAAAATAACAGCCTTGTGTTATTGCTTTCATCTGTCCACTCTGGACATAAACATGCTATAATCATAGCCACATTTCTTTTTCTTTCTCCAACACTTCATTTTTATTCATGGTCTGTCCCATGTAAAGGGAGAAATTTGCTCTTGGTGTGAAAGCATATGGCCCTTGGAAGAGAAAAAAAATAGCACAATGTGGATCCAATTCAGCCAGAAAAAAATATTCCATTATGATCAAGACTTCATAAAAAATTCCAACACTTCAACATCTTAAGCAACGATAGCACAACATTATATAAAACTTGTGGGACACTTCAATCTAATTCCAATTTAAAATCTGTATTAATAGCATAGTTAGCCCTTTAAAAGCACAACAGTTTCTACAAACCTCCAAATCCCAGGTAATTAGGGTTTTCAATCATGACAGTGTTCTTATTCTAATGGCAATTTTGGCAAATAGCAGGTAATTACAGCTCATTGAGGAAGTGCATTCTCACTTGAGACCTGCCATCACCAGCCTAATTGCTTCCCAGTGAAACAATAGCATTTTTGTTCAACTACCATCTTTTGTTATTCTGCAGTTGGGACTGAATACTGCAAAATTTAACTTACTTCTCTGCTCTATTCTACACAAAAGCTTTTCATGGTATTATTATAAAGTACTAGTGTGTGGATTTTTCTCTTGCACTCACACAGAGAATAATCATTTTATTTGTCACAAGAATACTAGGCTGTATTTCCTTAAGTTAAAACACTATGAATGTTTAAAAAAATGCAACCCTAAAAGGTTGGTTGCTGGGTACATGAAAGGAGAAACGAAGAACCACAGGACTTATCATCCGAGTGCTTTTGTACTCACGCCTGGCTTCATAGGATCGCCTGTGTGTGCAGGGATCCACGCATATGTTTTTAAAGAATCAGGAGTGTTTTAACTCAATGAGTATTCATATGCTATCAGTATTTAGCAGATCCGGGTAAGATTGGTGACTTCACGACAGAAACATAGTGTAAGTCTGAGGTTTCATGTTCTGTTTAGATGAAATAGGAGGAGAAAAGCCATAGCCCTGCAAGAGGCCATTGGGAACCAGCCTGGTGTGGAGCTCAGACCTTCCCAGTCTTTGGTGGTGCTCACCACCTGACTTTCGAATTTATTAGCAGTTCAAAACACACAACCTGCTGTTTGCTTATCATATTTCAATGACTCCACAACCACCGGTGGAGTAATACAGATACTGTGTTAAAAAAATAAATAAGGTACCTACACTTCATGGAGCTTAATGGTACATAAGCAGCTTATAACTTTTCTGTAAAGTCAGTGAATTATCTTTAGTTTTCCTTATTTATTCTTTTTATTTCTTTCCAAGAGCACAAATTTAGGGAGATCTATTTTAGCATTTTTAATTGGGAAGACTCTGTCAAAGTACCTATGGCCTGAACATGTAAATATTTTTGATTCCAAGGCAGACTGGCTCCCATTAATCTAGGCAGGTGAGGAAGAAACTGTATGGTAAGTGCATATCCTTATAATGTCCTGCGCTGTGCCCGTACGCACTGCTATGGAGACAGTGTTTTGGACAGGATGCACTGTTGAAGTCCTGAGTTCTCATGAATTAGCTATTTAGCAACTGAATTTCTTAATCTGACTGAGTACTGCTTTTTCCAAAGCTCTTCCTTGTGTTAAAGTAGCCAGGCATGAGATTAAAAAAGCATAAATTACTGTTCAGGTCTGCAGTTTACAGAAGGGACCGTGAAGTCTCTTGGACTGCTGCAGATGGACGAAGGCTTTTCTAGCAGCTGTTACTGCATGACTTTGGGTGGCACAGAGAAGACTATGTGGGTTTAGTCTACGTGCTAGCTTAGATACTTTCCTCCTTTATTTAAGTAGCAGCTAACACAAGTACACTCGACATACACAAATGTAACACCAAGGATTATTATTACTAACTGTAGAGCTAAGAAAGGAGTAAAGAAGATCAATTTCCACTAATTGTTAAATCACTTGTATCACCCGTTCTAAAGGGCATAAAGATTATCATTTTCTCTTAAATGTAATTATTTAAGTAGTCTGCCTCTTCTAGTGTCTAAACTGATATGTACTTAATAAATACTGAATCACAAATGATCTGTATTACAGACATCTTTACAGGATGCATTGAGGGCAGCCCAAAGCTTATAAGGGTAAGAATAAATTCACCCTGGCTGTGTCTATCTGATGCCAGGAAAACGCCAGGGTACTCTCTTCCTCAGCTGGCAGTAGGGACCCACCAGCCCTCGATCTGGGCCGAGGTGAACGACCTCCGTTTCCCAGGTGAGCCACTGCGAGCTGTGATCTCAGAGCCCCCAAGGAAGCTTTGTCCTCCCCAAATGGAGGCGGCAACTCTGCCAGCAGAAGGGCGAGAAGGGCTTTGGGGCGTCCCTGGAGCAGCCTGCAATGCCTGGCTTAAGGCCCAGGCTGAGCAGAGGAGACAACGACAAAAACAGCACATTCCTCAAGTCAGGTGGGGGCCAGATGTATATCCGCTTCCCTTGGCCACCACATGGGCCCTTAGATTAGATGCGCTTGGTCAACGTGGTTTATACCCACAGCCTACATTGCAGCATCAAGCCAAATGAGGAAATTGCTGCCTAGTATGAACCCAGCGTGAGTGTCCCAGCAAGCACAGAGCCCAGGTGGGTGGAGGGCCACTGGGACCAGTCCAGCAGGAGACCAGAGCCCAGGGACAGGCTACCTCTGCAGGACGCAGGAGGCCCCAGGGAACAGGGACAGCTTCACACAGCAAGTGAGGAGAACTGTATGTGGAACGACCAAGCAAAGATGTCTGGACGGGAGCAAGGATATCTTCAAGAAATGCGGAAATGATCTGGGAAGTGGATCATTAAAAATAGGACTTCTGCCATGACCCTCTTCCATTCCAGAGCACTTTCTCTCCTAAGTACCTCCATCAAAGGGAGGGAGAATCCCCTCACCTAAACTTGGAGGAGTGTTATTTAACTGATCCAAATCACTTTAAATAGTCGTCTTTTATTACTCCAATATTTCAACAATCCTATTTTCAATGATGAGGAGTGAAAAGCGAAAAACTTTGAAATATATTTTGCATTGCAAATTCTCTAGTGTTGCTCTTCTTCAGCATCACTGGCCTGGTACACCATTGTTTTAACTGACAGTGCTCTTGATTGACACAGGAACAAAACCTGCCCCCTCAGTTTTATGGAGTTGTTAATGACTTATACCTTGTTCAGCTCATTTGGATGAAATGACCTAGGACTGCAGCTCTCTACTGGCATCATATTCTCTGCATTTAATTTAACTTCAAAAACTAAAAAGCCTGTTTTGTTTTGACGTCAGAATAGTTCTAATGTTAGAGTGGTTGATATCTGAGGGACTTGGCCAGCAAAGCCCAGTTGCTGTCAACATGCCCATTATTAAAGTTTTTAAACTACTTTCCAGAAATATATGACAAACTACCCTCCTTCACATATACGTAATTCTTAACATTCACATTGCTGGTACACTGCCAGAGCTGCTGTGCTAGATGTACTCATCATCAACTCAGTTCGACTCTGTTAAAATCAATGGGAACCGTTTTATTCAGTCCGTTGTATTCCACTGGTAACAGTAAAAGGCTGGAATGCAGGGGCTACGTTAGGCAGTGCCGCACGTGCACCTTACCTAGACATATGTCCTAAAGATTGCTCTGGGGATTCATGCAAAATGAGAGCAGGGGATTGTGGCAAAGGTTTTCCTGGGAGCTCTAGCAAGCTGGGTTGTGCTCTTCTGTTAGAGTTGCTGTATCTTGAGAATAAAAATCTACCTTTATAACCAGCTAGCAAAGTTAATTCTTTAACTGAAGCCACAAGGAAGGACAGTTCAGTGTTGAAGCCTCCTGGTCCTATGCTGATGACAGTGTCGCGTTGCACGCCTCCCAAAGGGAGCAGTCGCACTTGTTAAAGTCTTGCTCCCACAACACATTTCCTTGAAGTCTATTCTTTTCATTCCAAGGAGATGTTTCTGCCACACACTGTTCCCTTCATATCTGCCTTCTTCCAGGTGAGCAGATTGGTACAGATATATACTCGTGGATAGAGCTGGCTCTAAAACACCGTTTTCAATTTAAAAAAAATCTAATAAAGCAGGCATTTTCTGGCTTATGAATTTGATGTGGATTTTTTCTGTTTACTATCAAAAGATTATTTTTTGTCTCATTTTTTCTCATTTTCCTAAAGATAATGAAAAGGGCTAGGCATGGTAAAAATACAAAATGACTCTTATTTTAAAATAAAACATTATGATTAGAGTGGAAATTTTCTGCCATTTTTTAAAGTAGAAAAATGAATTTTCCTTAAAAATACTTTGATGAAAATGAAAAAAAAAAGGACTGACCCTATAATCTTTTTTTCCTCATTCTAATGCTGGTGGTGACAATCCAGTCTTACTGCAAATCTTTATTTCTGATGGTATTTCCCACTTTCCTCTCCCCCTCTTCTTAGGTAACCTGAAGCAGGAGACTTCTTATTTCTTAGCTGTATTTAGCCAAGGTCTTCTTTGCAAACAAGAGTTTGATGCTCCAGAGACAACTGGAAACAGGGAGAACCAGAGCTCAGTGAGGCTACTCAAAAGTCTCATGTTCCCTAAATCCTTAGAGCACTTCAGTGGTATCTGATGCCTTTGCTTAGGCAACAGAATTGAGCCCATGGAGTCCTGTGACTGGTCTCTACCTTGAGCTGTGTGCCTCACCTGTTACCTTCACTACAGAAAGGCACTAAGAAAAATTCAGCCTTTATGATTTCACAAATTTGAATTTACTCCTAGCCACTGATTCAGTGCATAGCAAATAGTAAGTCTAAATATTCTGAATCTCTTGTTATATCTTTGCTATAAAAAGGAAGCAGAAAATTACATGCCAGCTACTTTACCAGGTCACTGCAAAATCCATATCTCCCCCACGCAGGAATCATTAATGCAATGGAAGCAATAAGGCAACATTCAGTTCAAGATCTCTATCATGAAATCATATGCTGTGAGATTTACTTTGTTGGAGAGGAGAAGGCTTAAAAAATTCAATCAGTCAAAAATAAGGGCAGAGCAGATAGGGGGAAACTGAGCTGAGTGTCAGCAAAAATATGCCTTTCAAACACCTTTACCTCCTTGAGCATAAAGGTAGATAAGAGAAGGGAGACGCATGAATTGGCCTGAAGAGCCCATTTAAGTGCTTTTTGACTTGATCATCAGAGGAATGACGAAGGAATGGGACTTGGGTCAGGATCAAGAGTGTGTTTTAAGTGCTTTTTTCCCCTCAGGAGTCACTGGAAAAGGGAGCTGAGAGAGAAGAGAAAAACTAGACTGAGCCTCAACAGGGCATTTGTAAGTGATCCTTTTCCTTTTCCTTTTAAATTTCTCATTTAATTTGTTACAAGTGGAGAGGAGAAGAGACTCTGCAGCCCTGGAAGGTGCATAAAACAGCACGTGGAAGAGCTCTGACATTTCTTTCTTCCTGTTGGTAACTGTTAGAGATACAAAGAAATGGTGTGAGAAAGAAAGAAAAGACGAATGAAGATATTCGAACGTGTCAGTCCCTGCAGTCTGCCTGAGGAGATTTCAGGCCAAATTCTGACGTCATTACCAAGATGAATTGTGTTACCCCACACCAGTGGCTGTCATGAGTTTAAAAAGGGAGGGGCTGTGTCACTAAGAATAACCTAATCTAGTCACCTGACACGTGCACAGTATTTTTACACGTCTACAGCTACTCTCAGTATTGGTCTGCTTGGCATCATGGTAGGAATGCCACTTATTGAAAGGCACATTGAGAGAAGTGACATTGAAGGAATACTTAGATTTGAAGGCTCTAGTTGATATTTAGCCTTCCTTAACTGATGCCTATAACAGAAGCTGGAGTAGGCAATAATAGTTTTTAAAAGCCCTAGGAAAAATATAATTTCCTTTTAAATGAGATAGAATCTTATCCTCCAGGAAGTACATTGCCAATCTCCCATTCCTCTGGTATGATCAAAATTTCATTTGTGATTTTGCTGCAAAGCTCTCTGAGCTAGAACATAGAACAGGAGCCTGGCAAAAGAAAAAAAAAATCCTCATGCGCTTTTTGTTCTTTTTACAACAAAAAGTTTTTTTCTTTCTTAGAAAGAAAAATTCTTTCTTAGGCAATTTATTTCTTAAAATTTCTTTCTTAGAAAGAAAAATTTGGAATCCTTAGGTACCAACAATGGTATGAGACTCATAATGATCACCAACCAAAAAGCATTCTTCAAATCAAAATGCGTTCTCATGTTCATTTGAGTAGAAGCCATAGCTGAGACTAGAACTTAGTTCTTAAAGATCTACATTTTTGATTAAAGACATTTCTATCACTGAAGTATGGTAGGTCTATAGGGAGAGATAGTATTTTTTTCTTTTATCTACCAGCAGAGTTGGAAAAAATAGACAAGCTGCAGGACAGACTACCCCTTCTTCAGATCTCTGAAACTTGTCTTCAATTTCAAAAAGCATCTTTTTCCCAACTATATCAGTTAGTCAGATTAAAATTTGATCTGTCCTTGAGGAACTTCCCTCTTTTGTATCTTTATATATCTATATCTTTCATTTCTGCACTAAGTAATCTTTATATCAGAGTATAAAAAAACACAGAGAGTCAGAAGACTCCTCCATATTTGTATAGGGTGAACAGCTGGAGTGTAAAAAATATACAATCTATCCAAAGCATTTTATGTCTTAAACCCATTAAAGTTAATTAAAATTAATAATAATTAACCATTCAACTCATTGGAGTGGCATCAAAAATCTAAGACTTCAACTGAGCTTTTGGGAAGGATTCTTTAATGAGCATGAGTTGCCTGTTCATTAACAAGACCTGTTAAGCTTAAACTGGAATCCAAAAGTGGCTGGCCTATCCTTAGGTCTCAGCTTAGCATAAATGGCAATATAAATGGCAGCCTGCCCACACAGGACTGTTAAGGTTCTTCAACACTGATGTGCAGACGGGAGGACGTTGATAGATGCATTTTCCAACAAGAGAATGAAATTTTGTAGAGCCAAAACACTTCATGAAGTTGCATTAATTTAATTAATGGTTTATTTGAAGGCAGGAAGAAAGAGGAAGTTCATATTTCGAATTTCTCAGAAGGAAACAGTTCTGTTCTTCATCTCAGAGATGAAGAATATGAATGGTACTATATCCCATTATTTTTATGTATAGCTGAAAAGGAATGAAAAAGAAATCGAATGTTTAGATTTTGTCAAAATCAAACATTTAAGTTAAGACCAAATGATTTATTTTGTTAACATTGAAAATGTTGACATTTTCAAATTCTGTTTGTAATCCACATGAAGACAAAATGTCAAAATTGCCCAATGTCCTGTGAAATGGAATTTCTATCCTTTTTCTTATTTTCTTGGAGAAATGAGATATTAAGTGTGAGAGGATAAACTGCTGTTCACGTCTATCCAGTCCCGGCTATCTACATTCAAGAAAACTTGCAGTTACTTACTGTAATAATGACAACTTATGATTAGTTCCAGCTGCAATGTTGACATTTGTCTTCTGAAAACTGAAATGAGACCAACATTTTACCAATGAGTAGCAATTCAATAGGCTTTGAATTCAGCATGGCAACTTACAAGCCGAAACTTTAGTATTTCAATACCCATCACAAAAGCTCATACACTCTCTCTATTCTCCTTAAGACACTAGTACAATGAAGGACTGTCTCTCATATTTTTGGAAAGAAGCTTGGCTGGCTTTCTGCTTTCCTGAAATCAAGTAAATTGCTCTGAACTCCCTTCAGCTTTCAAGGTTTTACCCAGCTATCGAACTATTACACAGTTTGAAATTAGGGAGGAATGCAAACTACTTACTTCAGATTCACTTGGATTTTTCTGCACTTTTGCCCTTTCAGAAATAAGCTTGTGACTTAGAATATTATTGGCAGGACTTCTGAAGACCGTCAGAAAAGGCAAACAAAATTACCGAACTGGTGAGAAGCAGATGTATTATAAAAGGTACCTGGCATGGAATAGATGTGAGAATGAAGAGCAGGAGGGTGAATCTCTCTCTGGTTGCAGTCTTTCAAGGAAATATCCCATAGAACATGAAGGTTATCAGAAAAAGGGTCCTCCGTTACTTACATGCAGGAAATGTTAAGGGTTTCGGGGAATCAAGCACAGTCTTTACCTGTAGATGTGCAGGTATGATTTCACACTACTGTATCAAGAAGTTTCTGCCCCCCCATATGTGGCAAAAAATTATTTCCCATTTCCTCCCTGCTCCCTGATGCGCTCCCTCTGACGCTTACATCAGCTCAGTGGTTGGGCTCACACCATGTCAAGCTCCCTGATCACTCACATCACTCTGGCTCAGGGCAGAAGGGAGTCTGTTTCCCAGAGAAACTCAGGAATAGGCAAGGGGCTAGCTGGAACCAAAATGCCAACTTTTGACGGTATAGATAGGCACAAGTGGACCAAGCCAAAAGTGCTCATGCTCATGTGTCTGGACAGAGTTTTTATTTTCTTTCTTCTCATGTGGAACCATCTTCGGAAAAATGTAGAAATAATTTCCTGAAGAGTAGTTTCCCTTCTCTACATGTTTTTGTAGAAATAAGCACAGAATTATATATATGATAGATAATTTAATAAAGGTTTATCAACCTATGAAGACAAGGTAGTTCGATTTGAAGAGCTGTTTCTGCAGATCCTTGCTGGAATTCATCATTCTCTTGGATTTTTCTCGAAGAAAATATTTATTTTTCCATAATTTCAGTGGTATACTTGGCTGAAAACGTAGAAAAGCATTCAAGAACACTTTAAATTCCTTATTTTCCAGGCCTTGGCTCTGTTTGTGTAGTTCTTGTGATAACTTGCACATTCCATGCATGCTCAGTTTGCACGTACACAATAGATTCAGCTCACTTATGACCCCCTGGGAGCATGCAACCCACCTCTGTGGATTATTTTCTCCGTGAACAGGAGACTGTTCCAGGATCTCGGAAATTATTAAAGCATAGAAGGATTTTTCCTCTTCTATTTCCCCCATTTAGGCTGAACAAACACCAACAGCTGTGAAAATACAGTGCCATTGTACCTGGCAGAGGCTGCATGGGAAAATAGGTGAGGAAAAGCCAATAACTGGTTCCTGCAGGCCTTGCTCCATTGTCAAAGGCAAGAAAGGCAGAGTCTTTAAGCCAAACATTATCTTTTACTTACTGACGTTAATCAGTTCAAGCCACTGCCCATCCTTTATAATAGGGCTCCTCTTAATTTTTTGAAGAGCAAACCACAGAAAGTCATGAATTGGATGTGAGAGTGAGTGAAAAGGGTTATGCCGAAACCAACAAGTTGCTCTTGCTTGATGGGTGTCACCAGAGCATCATGCGCTGTGATAATTTCTCAGCTTGTGAATAGACATATTTGGACTGACAGTTGAAAGTGGGCTGCAGCTTCCACTTAAAACATGTTTTTCATGCTGAGTAATGAGGGCAAAACACAAACCAATTCTGGCAGTTAAACTACGCACTTAAACCTTTCATAGTGTTGTCAAACACTATAATCCTTCAAAAATCTGAGTTTGAATAGCCTCAATATTTTATTTAATGAATTTTAAATCCTATAATTACCATAATTAAGACACTCCTTTTGGATCATGTTAGTGTGCTGCTCAAAGAGAGAAAGCTGTAGGCGATTTTCACTAAAGATTTTCCTGAATGCGAATGATACGTACAGCTCGTTTTGAATTCTTCATGATGTCATTTGAGGGAACATTTTTTTTACATACAACTGGCAGCTTTGATGAGGAAACTCTATAACAATGTCTGAGGAAAGACTTAGACAGAAAGGGCCCGATTATCTCCATGAGCGAAGCAAAAGGGATTTGGGTGCCGCAAAACATACCTTGAGGACTGAAAGTAAATGTTAGCATGAGGTCTGAATTAGCTGCTGAGAAATAAGATGAAGCTTATCGGATTCACACTGCTAATTAGTGATCTTAAAAGCTTCTAAATTAAGGTCAGGCGAAAATCTATGGGAGGAGAAAAGGCAAGGAGCTTTAGGAGAACCTTAGCGCTTGCTCTTCTAGACCCCGCCACCCACCGTCCTGGTGCAGCACTAGAGTGACTCAGGTTCCCACCGAGTCAGACAGTGCCCTGTGCCGTGGCTGCAGCAAAGGGACAGGAGTGCACAGGGCAGCACAGAGTGGTGAGTGGCAGCCCTGGAAACACCACCACGTTGCCCTTTTAAGTCTCAACAACCCACCTGTTGCTTAAATGCAGCCTTCACACACACTTTGGTCACTGTCCAGACTACTGCAGAAGAAGGATAATGTGATGAAAATGCATCAGAGAAAGGTTCTGCTCTGCTGTATGGGGAATTTAAGAAAAAGTGATGCTACGAGGCTGATTAAAGTTGGCTGTGGTCTGTGGAGAATAATAACCTTTGTAGAAACAGGTATTGCCTTATTGAAGGTTAGAAAGGTAGAGTTACTTGAGGCTCCATGGCTACTGCACTTTGCATTTAGCAATTTAAAAGGTTTCACAGCCAGAAAATCAATATTAGAGAGAGAGAGATTCTCCTTCACACCCCTATCTGCAATTCCTAGTGTGGTCAAAGGTATTTCTGAGGATAGCGCACGGGATTTGATGCTTATTTGTCCTAATAGCTGTAACCAGCTACTCCTCATGTAAATTAACACTGGTGAAAGCATAGTGAAGTTATTGGTAGGTTTAATTTAAATGGGTGCAATATATGAAACAAGCATGTGATACAGGAATAAGTATCACTTTTCTTTAGAAGAATCTAGGGCACTCAATGTGTGTTTATGTTTTATGAAAAAGGTTATAGTCAAAATTAGTAGTTGAAAGCTCAGGTCAGTAGGAAGAAAGCTTTTTAGTGACGGGTATGGTGGAAACCTTTACCTGCTATACCTCCAGCACCTTAAAGAGCTACATATGAGGTGAGTTGTGCTTTCAGCCTATTCTCCACCTGGTGATTTCCTAATTAAACATAACATTGTTTAATGTTTTTTCCTGGGGTGAAGATTATAAATAAAGGCTAAATGAGAAAGATGCCCAAATCTCATGAAGAAAAAGCACCTAAGTCCTGAAGTATTTCTAACAGGTCAAGCTTTATTTACTCTCAGCTCCTAACTGTTGAACTGTATACTTTGATTTTGACTTTACAAAAGTAAAAAATGTAGGAATAAACGTGAAGAAGCTGGTCCTTAAATCCATTTGAAAAAGAGCCTTGGGACCACGTTTTCCAAGGTGTTTAGATATCTGAAGATAGGGATACCAGCAAGTAGAGCAGAGAAGATTGTTTAGGCAAGATAGGTACCTCAGTCCCACAGATGAGAGTTTTTTAAGGCTCTTTTAATATTCACAGTTATTGGCCATCCTGGGCAATCAACCTTGGGCAATCTGGCCCTTAGGCCAACACACGCAGAAGTGCATTGTTGAGTTGAGCTTTAAATGAAAATGCTGGCACCTAACTGAAGATTTTTGATCATTAAGTGAATACAATTCAAAATTCAGGACCAACATGAGATGAATTTTTGGAGTTACTGGTTTGGCCACTTTCACTTGTGGAACCAAATTCAGTCGATGAGAAAGACAATTAAGACTGTTATGTGATGAAAACTGGCATAGTCTTATTGATTTAAGTGAAGTGAATTTGATGCTCAATCAAATGAGCCTCTGACCTGAAATGGATGGAAGATGTTTCCATTTATCCCAAAGTAGGATTTTAAAACGGTCTAACAATTTCATTCACCTTTGATTTTGTCGAAAAAATTATCTTTTGTCTGTAAGTAAAATATTATTCTTCGGGGCATGTTTCCTACAATATATCCTATTTCTCAGGTGCTGGAGGCATGTCCTGGAGAGTATTATTCCTTACTTAGTGCATGTCAGAGCACATTTGACACAGTCCACTACATTGAGACAAGATTTATCCTTCTGATAAAAAAGCAAAATCTTTAGCTGGGCAAATAGGCCCTGGACAAAACTTAGTTGTTCAGAATCAAAAATATCCAGTTGTTGAAACACTGCTAGTACCTACACCCCCAGAGGCTGTGTTTGTGGTGCTTGCAGTAGCATGAAGATCGCATTTAGAAGACCAAAAGGAGGCAAATGACTATATTAGCTCTAACTTCAGGCCTGCTACAGAGGTACTGATGACTTGCAGCTTCTAGTACAGAGAATAGAAACTTCCACCCTGCAAGTTAGGGTTTAAAGGTATGCTCTTTAGTTTAAAGGTATGTCTCTTTAGTGAAGAAATTACATTGCTGAAAGGCAACTGTTGTTAGAAAAATTTCTTACCTTAAAACAAGATAGCCCAAGTGAATTTGGACACAGGTAGCCATAGGTTCCCAACTGTAAAGGAAATAACTATACCAATATCAGCTATTAGAAAAGAATAGCAATTTAACGCTAAAAATAAATAGCACTGAAACAGGGTTCACCACAAATATTCCCACATTTTTTTAAGTTTCAGTGAAAACAGAAATGACTACCATAGATACCTTCACAGATCTACTACCGCATTTAAGAAAAATAGTACCATTGGGCTGGTATTCATATTACAGCAGAGGTCAAATCCAGAAAAGGTCACATTTTGGATGATATATTACAAGTCATTTGATTTCACAGAGTTACACAATTACTAGCATTTGGCTGCAAAATGGAGCCTTTTAGGACAGATCTCAGTTTCAATACTCAGAGTTGTGGACTTCATCTTTTGTCATGATCATTTCATGCCATGATCTGTTTACGTTACTTTACTGTTTGCTTTTCCTTACTGTCAAAGAGGTATCTTATTTCTTGTTTGGATGTGTCTGCTTCTGATTCTTGCTACCCAATAAGAAAAACCCTTGGTAGGTGGTAATATCTATTCCTGCAGGTTCTTACAAATTGCAGTCAGATCACTTCCAAATTTTATTTTTGATGAAACCTTCTAAGCCTTTCATTATAACACAATTTTTTCAGCCCTAGAATAATTCTTCTGGTCTTTTTTTTTTAAACCTGCCCCAACTTTTCAATATCTTCATTAAAATGGAACAAGAAGCGGTATTCCACCAGGATTAGTCTCACTGAAATCACTCAGAGAAGCCATCTTCCTACCCTTGCTCACAGCGCCTCTGGACTTTATCACTTGATTCAGGTTAACTCTGCCCTGTAATTTCAAGAGTAATGGTTTTACAGGCCAATCTGCTATCCTATATCTTTTATTCCAGTTCCCAGTTTTTCATTTAGCTTTATTTAAATGTCTTTTGTATGGGTCAGTTTACCGAGTGATCCAGGGCAGGCTGCAAGACTATGTTACTCTGTCCTAATTCATTTTTTATCCATTCTGCCAATCTTTGCATAATCCACAAATGATTTCAACAATCATTTCATATTCTTATTTATAATGACAAAATATTGAAGTGCGTCAAAGTTGATTCCAGTCTTTGTAGAGTCAAATTAGTCATTCCTCCTTTTTAATTGATACCTACTTTGGTGACCTGATAGTTCACAATCCATTTAGTTTATACTTTATCATTTCTACAGGCTATTTGGTCTTTAATCACACCGTCATGTTTTATTAAATCAAAAAAAGTCAGCATATACTTGCCTTAACCGAGAATGATCGCACACAAATATTTAAACCTGACAAAATGGTACATGACTTAGGAAATATTTTTGCATAAAGCAGTGTTGACCAACAATGTTTATACCCCTTTCCTTTATTTATTCATTGGTTGCATTTTCCATCAGCATTTTCACTGTTTTCCCTGACACTAATGTTGGGTTAAATACCCAAGAGTGATCAGGATTCTTCACTTCCCCATTATCCTTTGACTAGTGGCTCAAAATTAACATATTTCCAGTTTTCTGGAATTTCTGCAATATTGCAAAATTCATTTAAAATGTCCACAACTATAGTTTCCTCAGTCAAATCTTCAGATCCCTTTGGGTGGAAATTACTATGTACAAATTCACACGTGTATTTGTGCTTTATGCTTTTGTGCTGCTGTCCTTTCTCACATGCTTTGGTTTGTGTGCAAGCACTCGAGAGCAATGACGCTACCTTTGGGTGTGTTTGTGCATGGCCCAGCAACCTGGGTGTTGTTGCAAGCTAATGCCTCCAGATGCTCCTGTAATATTAACAGCTATTGTCACCTAAGCAGAGAACGGGAGTGTGCAAATGGACTGTTTATTATTCTGTTTCAAAAGACTTTAGAGTCAAAGGGCAATGACCTTACATAAGGATAATATTACAGGAAATGCCTGTGAAGATAACAAGTAGTCACTGGGTTATGAAAAGAGATGCTAGCTGTTTGGGTTTAGGGCATAAAATGAGGGGAAAAGGGGACATAGTTAAATTTCCTGTAGCATCTTCCCATGAAAATGGTTCTTTTGGGATGTTATACTTGAATTAGTCTGATCTAAAAGGCCTAGTATCTTCATTATCAGCTTTGCACGTCTTTCAAAGGCTCTGTTTCATGTACCTCAACTCTTCAATCTCACAGCAAAAAATTATTCTGTGTAGTTTTTAATAACAAACTGTACCCAGCCCTTAACTAATTCAGTTATTCAAGGGACTATCCAAATTAGACTGCAGTAGCTTTCAGTATTTTGTATTGGTTTTTGATTATCTGAGTTTAGCTTCTTGAAATTGTTACTAACCCTTTGTGGTGCATGTCGTTGAGATAGCACAGCCAAACGGAAGCAGTAGGACCTGTGCCGATTTCAGTACGTGCAGTAACATTCCGCAGCTGCATGCACAGAGGCCTATTTTGTCTCCTTTTGTTAGTGTATTGGGCCCGTAAAATCTACGCAAATTATTAAATTACCCCTACCGGGTCCCTTTTGCTCCAGCCCTCCTGTAAACAGATTTTTCAAATGTTATCCTGGAGACAAGTAAAGCTTTCAACTTTAGTTATTTTATATCAGCCTGACAGAACCTATTGCAACCCTGCCTCATCTCTTAGATAAGGTGAGCCATAAAAACAGCCGATTCCCTTCCAAAGGATGCTGCTGCCTTTATATTGTTCTTGCATATAGGAGGCTTCCAGGACAGGGCAGGATGAGATAGAGTAATATTAGACGTTCAGAGTTGCTACCTACTAGTAGAGTCATGCAGAATACATTATGACTTCACTCCCCCTCTTGTCTTTCTCCTGAACTCCTATCAATCCTCATTGCATTTTTTCATCGTCTTTTCCTTTCCGTCTCTGCACCTGTTTATGCTAGCATAATTCATCTGTTTTGTACCAGTGCTAGTCTGCACCCACGCAAAGAACTCTCTAGGAAGTTTTCTTGGCCAGCGAATGTTTACTTTGCACTGAGGATTTTGTCTGCTGTGCCTAGCACCTAACAGAAGGGAGAAACTGTCCTCCTTTAAAGCACAATTAAAGCACTGATCAAACAAAGCACTTAGGCACAACCTTAACTGTAAACAAATCAATAGGACCTCTCATTTGTTCACATGCTTACAATTAAGCATATTCCTTAATGCTTCCCTGGATGGGAGCCAGAAGCCAGTAGTAAATTGAGTTGAGATCCCAGAAATTGCATTCCTTTTACTGAGGAAAATTCACCCTTTGTATTAGCTGATAACATATTCTCTAGTGCAGACAAAAAACATATTAGCATGCTTTTCATCAGAGGCTCTTTTATTTCCGTGTCTATAACTATGATATTTCACCTTAATATTAAAAAAGAAAAAAGAAGAGAGAGATGCAAAAGAACCGACCGCCTGGCACCTCCGCTGCAAAAAAAATTCCTTACCACTGAACATGGTGGATGAGTTCTCAGGTTGCATTACATCAAACAAAAGCTCTTTAAAGGAAGATCTCAGCAACTTGAAGGTCTTAACAATTAGAAGAGAATGGAAGAAATAAGAGGTTAAGGACAAAACCTGGAAGACTAGCTGAGTTATATGATAAAAAGTCAAAATAAGAATAAATGTGTAGATGCACATGATACAATCTTATGAAATAACTCTTCTACTTTCCTCTTTACCGTGGTATATAAGCACCTCCCAGGAGCATATAAAGCAATATGAATAACATCTTTCACAAGTCCTCAAACTCCTCTTCATTCTCTCTAACAAAGAAAACAACACAGGCACTTCAATGTTTGGTTTTGGTGGCCTTTATAGATATACTGCATCACATTTCCAGCAGAAAAAGGGAAAGAAAGGTAATGATGCCTGATAGCCCCCTGTAGTTACAAAACTGCTTTGGATGCTCCAAATCTCGAACTGTGGTTTGCCACACATGGTAATGCCAGCCCTTCCTGACACAGAATTCCTCATCCACTTCCCATCTTGGAGCCAAAGCAAGTCAACTGCTGACAGGGGTTTCTGCCACCCCAGCCCAAGCTTTTATAAAAAATTTAAAAGTGGGGTTTATAAACATATAAACCATCTCCCTGGTTAGGACTTTACAAGCCAGAAAAGGGCATGCCTGCGAAGACCTAAGTGGTTCTGTATTTCTGTGAGATAAAGCCTATTAAAGAAGGTGGTCTGGGGATACGTCTGAAGGTGATACAGATTGTGACAGTCTTTAATGACTAGGGAATTTAATTGTCAGCTCTGCACCAGTCCAGAGAAGTCCTATAAAGAGGAGCCATAGCCTTCAACGGAAGTTTTTTCTAGTGATTGAGTTTACGATTTTATTTCAATTAATTTTTTTCCACAATGGGAGCCACACAAGGAATATTGTAAGAGAGGAAACTTAAAGACATAGGCAGAAATGTGCTCATATATATATCTGAAAATGCCTTTGAAAGTACTACTCTTCAGTTTTGTCATTCCTTCCACAGCTGAGATGTTTTTCTTAGGGATATCTCTCCAAATTGCTCACATCTTCTATCTTATAAATAGACGTTAATGCCTTCTTCCTTTACTGTTACTTCCTCTGGCTTTTATTCTCACCCTGTTGTACATCCATGTAGATGAAGTTTCCTTAGCTTAGTATGATAACATCTAGAGAGCCAGAGTCAAAAGTTTTACTGAAGTCAAGATAGAAAAGAAGCATTATATGTCTTCTGTTACTTGTAATATACTTGACATGAGGTTTATCTTTTAACAAATATATGTTATTATTAATTTCTTATTGATTTCCAGTTTTTATAAATAACCCATATTACTTACTCTAGGAATTTTCTAAGAGCAGAAATTAAGCTGAGATTTATTTATCATTTCCATAATGCTCCTTCCTTTTCTAAAGATAAGCACTACTTGTCCTTTTCCATTCTTCTTATTCGCCCTCCACGTTCACCCGCAAAATAACTTCATATGCTCTGACCTTTCATCACGCAGTTTTATAAGGGCCTCAAGATGAAGTTCACTAGTCCTATTCGTGTTGCTTGCTATGACTAAGATCTTGTATCTGTTGCACTAGAGTGCATTATCCCTCTAGCAGTAATTTCAATTTTTATTAAAATTTATACAAAAAAAGTATTAAATAATCTGGTCTCCTCCATGTCATCTGTGAACAGCCTGTAATTAATGGATGGAAAATCTCTATTCTTTGTCTTAATCTTACCTACATTGGGGCCTACAGAATGACTTTTGCTCATCTGCTCACTTGCTAGTTTACGCTTAGGCCTCCGTAGCAGCCTTGTGTGCTTATGCTATACTTCTGTTCTCATTCTTAGCCTGATGCAGTTTTCATTTACTGTATGCTTTCTTCTTATTTTCGAAATCAATGAAAGATTAGTAAAGTAGGCGCTTCTTGTACTAAACTCCCTGCACATCATTTTATGTGCATATATGGTAAGAGAAAGAGAGCGGTACCCAGGTAACCTCTTCTTCCTTATTTCCCTGCCTAGTGTCCCAGGACAAAGTGAATCCTTTTACGTTAGTATTTCATATCTATGGATTATCTCAATATATCTGTTATTCCAGTACTACAGGGCTTCAAGCTTGAATTCCTTGACTTTTTGATGCCATATATGCTTTTTGTGCTCTTACTTTTCGGTTGACATGGAATAACATGAAAGGAGAAGAAATCTATTTTGAGTTTTTTTCTTATTCCATCAAAAAGAAATAATTTGTACTCTTGAATTTATTTAATTTTATTACATTTTCATATCAACTGAAAAGTACTACTGAATGCACAAAAAACAATTATATGTTTATATACCTAACCAAGAGTGTAGGTTACACATTTCGCCTATGTACAGTAATTTCTGAATGCCTCTATCCTCCTCTGGGGTAAATAGGTAAGTCTGTGGATTTCAGTACATTACATGTGTAATAGCTGACAGCAGCATCTGACCAGAGGCATTCAAGAATTAGAGACTCACCCTGCTTTTTCTATCACGTCCCTGAGAATTGCCAAATGCTGGGCCAGATCCTCAGCTGGACTCAACACATAAGCCTCAGGTTCAGCATTTCAAAGGATGACAGAAATGCTTTAGGTCAGATCAGCCCTAGAAATAAAGCTTTTTTTTTTTTGAGGCAGTCCGTGTCATATGCAAAAGTACACTGTATGATGGAGTTTTCTGTGACTCACGTACATGAATAAATTACTTTTAACCAAACTAAAAAGAATATCTTTAACCCTGTGTCCCAATTCTATAAATAACTCATATGCAACTTATTATTTTTTGCAGGGTAATAGCATTAAACCCTTTAAAGAAGGGATGCATTTTGCAATCAAAACTAAAAGAAACAATCAAAGCTGGAATATAGGAACAAAGACTGAAATCTAAGCCCAGTGCTGTAGAAGATCATAACAACGAGTTACTGAGCTGGAGATTAAAGTCGTTAAAAAATGGAGTTACATCAGAAAATTTTTCTGGGAAAGAAGCACAGCTTGCTCCTCTTGCCAGGTGTTCCAAAGAATGGCAAAAGCCTTTCTGTCTGGTAATAGGAAGAGCATACCCGAAGAGCAGTAATCTAGCTGGACTGGATGGAGAATATACCCAGACCCTGAGCTTTTCCACCCCATGGCCTGCCTTCCTTGCCCGAGACTGCACTGCTCTGCTAGCTGGTGGTTGGCTGAGCACAGCCAGACCGATTTCCTCTGCACAGGGCATGTGCCCGCTAGGCTTCTTCCATACAGTGCCAGGCAGAGCTCAGTGTGCAATACAAGCTGGGAATGGTTCTCGGGAGAAATTATTCAGGAAAAGAGTAGGCGGGAGAGTTTGGGAGTGGAGCTGTGTTATCTCCTCTTAGGTCCAGAGAATAGCCCCAGACCAATTCATTTCTTACAATAGACGTGGTCGCTAGGACGCAGTTCAGCTCGTCCTAAGTAAAATAACTTCTTACCAGCAAGTGCAGAACCAAAGGCAAGCAGAGCTCAACCCCTCTTGTCTATAACTACAGAAACGCCTGTTGAGTTTGCATTGCAAAGTGGAGACCTGAGGTCCTTCCACAATGCAATACTGGCCCCTGTGTCCAAGGAAACGCTTTCAGTCCCTTAGATCATTGCCAGGGCACTTGCCTCAGAAAAAGAAACAAATGGACGCATGGGGTATCTTCTTCCCTTTCAGCATTTCTCTCCTCTGTTTCAATTTAGTACTGGAGAAACTCTGAATCGTTAAAGACAGCTGAAATCTTTGTATGGTGAACCATCATAAGGGCCACAGAAAATGTCTTTCTCTCTGTGTATAGGCTGCTGATGTTAAAGTTAAAATTAGCAAGCGTTCTCATAGTGTTAGATGCACTGTTAAGCTTTATGAGGAGCTATGTGTTTTCATAGTGCCTAACTCAAAAGGATGCAGTTCACTATCTGGAGCTCTTAAAACCTAAAAGTTCAAGTAATAAAAATGCTTTTGTGGTTAGCTTACGATCATCATAGCTATAAGGAAAAGGACTTTCATACACACAGTACATGTAAAAAAGACTTACATTTTCCTGGACCACTCCACCATTCCACCCTGCCCAATAAACCTGATGACAATATTTTGATCTTATGGAGTTACACTTACAATATAAAATCCAACAGAAAAGTTCATTTCTATTCTCGTCCAAACAAACATTGAATTATCCCAGCATTAAAACAAAGCATGTGTTTCCATACTTTGATAGATAAAGATTCTAATGTTGTTTATCGCATCTTACCATAAATGCCAGTTTCTGTTTGTAACAAATAGCTAGCTATCTCCTGAAAAGCTTCCAAGCTCCGCATGAACAACAGAGTTGATTTCACACATGTGCCCAGCTCTCTGTTTAGCAAAATTACATACGTTAACATTTTCACTTGACAGAAAATAATATTTAAATACCCTCTCAAGATTCCCTTCTACAAAGGTCCTTGGTTACTAGTCAAATCTACAGGTAAAAAACTTGGTTAATGTGGCTGGTCTGGCAACATAATTTGGCACTCTATATCTATTAACTTCTGTTTCTGCTTTTGCACAAACAGGATTTGCCACAGATCACTGGTTCAAACAAGAAGTCTAAATGAAGTATCTCAAATTAAGTTTGAATTGATTTACATCGTAAATCAATGAACCAGCAAATTTTCTTGTGTGCGCTTGCGTGTGCAGAACTAAAATACTTACAGGAGATACTGTCATCCTGGTAATTAAGGCCATCAGCTGAAGAAGACCGATTTCCTCATTTGTTTCCCTTCTCGTTTTGTAGGGGAGAGAGACAGCTGACATTTCTCCCTTTTTACTCCCTCATAGACTCATCCCAGGCAAAAAGCACTCAACCACACAACGTTTCCAACCAATCCATTTACATCTGGAAAACAAAATCTGTACCAAAGAAAGGTCAATTTACAAAAATCTAGTTTCAGAATAGTAAACTCACGGCTGTAATGTTTTCAGGGAGAAGCATATTTCTGCTCAATCTTTTTAACAGGATAATCAGTCTATTTTCAGTTCTGACACTGAAAGAAGCAGAGTGAAGTGGATGGGATTATACTGGGACACAGACAGAAGCATGTAAACCGAAACCGGTGATGTAGTGCTTTGAAAGTTTCTTCCAAGTTATTTTGAGAGCATCTGTACACGCTGCATAACTATCCAACTATTCCACTAGTGATTGATAGAAACGTTTAAACTCTTTGCTCCCTAATAAAGAAAATAGAGACAGGCAGCTGCTAAGGTTTTGTACTGAGGAGGGTGCATAGCTGTGTATATGCACGTATGTGTTCGCGTGTGTAGAGATTATGAGCCATGTAGGAATAGAGTGCTTAATTGAAACGATAACAAATGATGAAGCAGCTGTTAAGCATGGCACAAAAATTGCTCCAAGCAGTTAAGGCTGATCATCATGATGGAAATAGCTTTTTGACAAGCTTAGCATTCCTGTGACAATAATTAAGAATCAGGTTTCCACCAAAAGGCTTTATAGCCAGAAGGGGTTGTAAATCGATGGGCAACATTTTTATCTCAGAATGAAAATTAATTATTCAGTGTCGAACATGCTTTCTCACACTTAACTGCCTGTAATGTCTCCTTTATTCTCCATCTTAATTCAATTAATGTACCATTGTTAAAGGGGTATTTGTCGGTAGTGATTTACTTTTGTTAAAAATTACCGTAAGGAAATATGACAAAATTGTATGGTTCTTAAATTAAGCCATAGTTCATATTTTTTTGGCAGAGGTTTGTTAGCTGTTAAGTACTTTTTGACAAGGGTGTAGATATGAGCATTTTGTATTGCACCCTTTGAGCTTACATAAGCACATAAAGGAATTGAATAATGCATGAAAAAGAAGTGCAGGATTTTCCGAAGTGCTCTACGTAACCCTAACTTTCTTCCATTTCAGCTAGCCACGAAATTTCTTCAATTTAATTTGAGCAGTTTCAGGACACTGCAGACTTTTGAAAATCTCATGCTTACTGAGAAAAAATGAAAAATGTTCTTGCCTTTTTGACTCTTTTATGAAAACGAAGGCATCTATAAAAAGGCTGTCATGACACCTACAGGAAAATGATGCATCTTTGGGGAATTATCAGACTGTTCTGACAAGCGCTACTATCTGAAAATAGGACAGGAAACGTCCTCTCCGCAAAACCGTCAGGCAACATAAGCCTTCACAAGAGCAAATATTGTCTTATCGTCGCCATTGATATTTTCATGTTCACTAATAACAGAGCTGATAGAAAAATTTAGTACTGGAACTTGTGTTTCATTTCATTCAGTACTCCAGTATTCCTGCATTATCACCCATATCTTCTATGGCCCTGAGTGGAGCACTCTTGATTTTCTGCTGCATCTCTCCCTTTTTAAGCCAATGCTTCAGAAAATACTGGAAGCATGAGATTAACGGTGTTGCTTTCCAGAAAGGGTCCCATCATTTTTCGTCATTTAATGCAGGTACAACAAGGCACTCTCCCTCTGAAGCAGAGAATATGATCACCTAGCAATTTCAGAACAAGTAGGTTATTAAGGTGCAAGAGAGGCAATTCTTTCAACTCTTTTGCAGCATGTTCCTGCTGTAGCCAAGTATTACTTAAAGACATACTGGTTAGTGGCAAAAGAATGCCTTCACCCCAAATTAAGGGATGAACTGCTTTGTACAACCATATATCACCTCAAGCTAATGCTGATTCTAGTCATTTCTTAAGAAGCTACTGAGAACAAGCAGCACCTGGGATTATTCTTCTTTTCCTTTTCCCAAGAAGCCTTGCTACCTTGCTGCCTCCTAAAATGTCTCCCCCTGCATCCTCCTCCCAGGAGAGATTTGCTCACTAGCCCAGCTCAGGATGGAAGAGGTCCACAACCCTTCTCATTTCCAAAAGCTCATTGGTAAGCCATCAGCATCTGAGTCACTCATATTTGCTGTCAGGAGACCACAGATTTGCAACTGAAACATGCTTTTAAAAATCAATAGAGTACACCCTTGGTCAACCATGGGAACAGAGAGGACTACTATGTAATGTCCTGAGAATGCTATTGGTTAAACAAACTTCAAAATTGTTCTGTTTTACAAATTTCAACTAGTGAATAATTTCCATCAGCACCTCGTCCTTTAAGCTGACTTACCTTATTAGCAGGTAAATAAACGTGTCATTGACAAGCAGAGCTATCACCAATAATACAGGAGATTGGGTTCAGGTTATCAAAGGCGAATATATCTACAGTTCCCAGTTCATCTATGAACACCTTATACGGCAGGGTCCACAGTGATGCTAGAAAGTTTCTGTGCTATATTTCATTTTTTATTTGAAGGATCTTATAGTGCATTTGAAGTAGTAGTGCAAACTATCAACCCTAGAATGTATTTTTCTATGCTGCCTAAATTTCGAATTTAAAAATCCTTTTGTCCTTTCCTATCCTGTTTTCCACCTCACTGACTCCTGACATTTCTTCTACATCGACAATTCTAAACAATTAGCCAAGAAGCATTCTTTGCACTTACCTTACCAGGCCTGACACCTTTACTCAATTAGGATACTGCTTCCTCTTCAATCAGTGCAATTTGTTTCAGTAGGCCTACCCAAAAGGAAGATGCGGTCCAAGAAAAGTGAGGCTGTCAGAAGTTGGCCCTGAGATAATCCCCCTTTGTTAATCATACACTTCCCTATTTTGAAGAGACGCTACTTGGAAAGGAAGCATGGAAAGCATGCATGAAGATCAACAAATCTTTTAAAATATGGGAAGAAATGTAAAGTTCTGACTCAATGCTTAAGGTGATAAAAAATCTTCAACTTCCTTTGCCAGTTCTTGTATTTGTCAAACTGTGGATTAACGACTTCTGTGCTGACTCACTGGTTTTAACCTCAGTATGAGGCCAGAAAACCAAAGAGAAAGAAAACACCCCAAATACGTCAGCTGACGAACGGTAGGAAAAAAACACCCCTCAACAAGCCAAAATGAAATTGCAACTGTCCGACTAGAGGGAGCAGAAGACTCGTGCAAGTCACATTAGAACAATATGTTTAATGCAGAGCCAGAGCCAAATGTTTCCGGCGTGTTCTAGTAGGTGTAATAATGCTGCTTCACAGGTCTGTCCCTGAGTTTTTCTTTCTAGGGAACTGCCCCGGAGATGGTTCCAAAAAAATGAGTGGGCTGTAAATTATGTAATTTAAGCATATTTACCTCAGTGTATGCCAGTATTTGCAGTTGTCAAAGTAGTCAGAGTCTTGTCCTAGTGAGGATGTTCTGCTCTTCTAAATTAAAAATTGCTCCTATCCAGGCATTCCCGTATTAGCCTTTGCAGACCAAACTTGGGAATCTGAAACATTTTACTAATATTACCAAATAAAGAGAGGCAAAAATGTTCCATGGAAGGCTTCTTTACGAAAAAATGGGCTTGCAGTGTGCAGTTTTTACAGGAATGCAGTCTAATTTTCAGTGGGGAAATGTGGAAATTTTTCATTGTCTTTCACTATTACAGTGAATATCACTATATCAAAATTAATGACATATATATATTTTCAAAATAATTAAAACTAAATGCATAGACTGTAAAGTTTAAACAGACATTTCAATTACTTCATTTTTTTGCCTTTGTTTGATAGGCCATTTTCGCTATTCCGATTATCAAAATGCAGCTTGTTTGAAAGCTGAAAATTTGAAAAGAAAATCAGATAAGAAATTCTAGCTTTCCAGCTGCTCTACCTGAAGACTTATGCAAGTCGGTAGAGTTAATATATAAGTTCCTACACTTTAGACTGATATTGTAAAAATATGGAAGATAACTAATCTTGATCAAAATTATACAGAAAGTCAAATCATTCATGTATTCCGTCATTGTCTTCACTATTACTCTTTAGCCAAGGGATGTTTCTTTTATGCAGCGTTTATGCAAAACTAAATCTAAAGGCAAAATATCCTAACTTTGAAAAGTCATTCTGAGATTTATATAAATCCACTACACATCTTTTACAAAGAAAGTTCACTAGCATAGCCTGAACTTTTTGTTTTTTCATTAAACATAAGGATGCTAATGCAAAATAAATAACGAGCTTTTGGTGTACAAAAGTACTGAATAAAATTGAATAATATATTGGTGGGATGGAACTGGTACAATGGAAAGTTTGTGCTTGGAGAGTTTTGAGCTGCATTTTGTACTGCAGACTCAGTTCTTTGCTGGACTGATTTATGTGGGGTTGTACGGAGGCAGTCTCATGATCTGGGCCTCTTCAAAATGAGAAAAACATCTAAACCTCTAAGATCAGAAAATATGCTGAGAACCTTGCAGTAGCAATCTGTGAAAAGGGCCTCATTGATCTGAAAAAATAAAAAGGAGAGGAATTCAAAAGAGATTTTTTGCTCTAGCTGATGAAACAAAAATCTATAACTGTGGCTTTTCCCTATGACAAAGTGATACGCAGTATTCACTGTGGTTTCACACAGTTCAGTCAATAAACTTCCATTACCTATGGACAAACTGTCAAAGTGACCTGCTGCCCTCATTTCTACAGAATGGCTTGGCCTTAACTGTCCATATTAATATGAATTTTAACCCTTTAGTTTGGCATTTTAATTCTTCATCCATTAGTCTCACATTTCTAAATTATCAGCTTGTACTATTGATTTTAAAGAATATGCGCAGTCAATTTGCACGCATGTATTTGCGAAGGGCAGCAGAGGACATGTGACTTCTGCTAGCAGTCCACAATGTTACACTTCACAACGATTTTTATTATCTGTCCTCCTGCCCAAGATTATTTTAATTTCACAAGTAGAAATAATACTTAACTGAAACATCATCAGGTCTGATGTTTCATCACTTGGAATCTGATTATTTAAGTATTTTTTTACGAGACAAGCCTACACAGAGGCAGTACATACTTAAAATACCCTGCTTCAGGCTGAGCTTCTCTTAAGATGATTGCCAGACATCTCAGCAGTCTGCTTCTTGTTGGAAGGAACTGAATTTTAATCGGCACACAGAAACAGGCGGTAGTAAAACAACAGTGTGAGCCTCGGTCCCCGTAGAGCTGCGTATACTTTATGTTTAAAGTAACAAAACAAAACAACTGGAAGTCTTTGCAAAACTGAAGCAACCGCTGCCCTGCCTTATTTTTTTAGCTAAAGAAAAACCAGGCAGTAGAGACTGGTTGCAATATTTGATGGACTGAATCATTTGACTGAATATTGAGGTCTGTAGTCAATGCTGTTCCCAGAAAGAAGGTTTCACAGCCAAATTTTCTGTTAAGAAACCCTCATCCTGATCTTCCTGCTTTCTTACTGTTTTGTTGGACAACCCTAATTCTAACTCTAACTTCCTGGCATATAACCTTTTTGTGTAAGATTTTACTAACGGGAAGACAACAAATTTCTCCAGTATTTAATATCGCAGCTTCTAAAGATCTATGCCACTCAGAGGGAGTATGTGATGTTATACTTTTTGTGGTGCATTACCTGAAACAGAAGTATATTTACGATTTGCTATTTGAAACTCAGGAGAAATCTCCTACTAATTTTCCTCTTTCCAGTGTCGATTTCCTCTTGGTATTAGAGATTCTGTTTATACTGCAATAGACAAATAATTCCTCAGTCACTAGCAGTGGCACATTATTTTCAGATCTCATGGGCTTGCCTAGAGATTAGTCATCCAAGGACATTTCAATATTCATACTGTCTAGTCCTCTAATCCACCTAAGCACTTTCTTTCAAGCAGTGGGTAGCCTCATTTGTAGATTGGATAGAGAAATAATATTTCCTTAAACTTATGGAGGTTTCATTTTATTCTCATTAGAAGCAACAAAAAGTTCCCACTGAAAGCAAGATCAAATTCTTCCCTGGAATTACAGATATTCTATCCACTTCCACATTTAAAACGTTCTCCTCAGAAAACATTTTATGGCAGCGGCAAAGTCAGGAGTGACACTTCGTGGCACAGCGTCACTAAGCTGTTGAATTTCTTCAGTGCCCTGGAAACAAGACAGGGCACTCTCAAATGTGTATTTGCTCCAGTCATTAATTTGCACTAGATTTCATGACGAGCAAGCTATATAGGACTACCCTCCAGCTTTCTGTTTGGTTGCAGATCTAACAGATCTTTGTTAGAAAAAGAAGTAAAAATTTAAGTTTGGCCGGTATGGTGCAAAACATGAGTAACATAGCACGATTCTAAATAGTGCTGGAGTTTTCATTTTAGATGAGGAATCTACAATACTTCTGCCTCTCTTCTGGAGTTTATGCTACAACATATCCATCTTGTCTCTGTTACAGCCCTTATAGCGCGTATGTATCTGGCGTCTGCCACTTCTTGCAATACAGTAGAAACAGTCATCTCCTGTGGAGGCAGGCGGGGGGAAGAGACGAAATTACCTTCTAAGGTATAACTTAAATACAAAATGAATATGCATTATACATGAGGAAGTATAAAGGCCAGTGAAGGCAAGTGAGCAACCTTCATGGAGCTAAATCAATTTACACTCAACAGCTCCTTCCGAAAGACGAAGCAAGGAAGAAGCCCAGTTTGCTTTTCATTGAGCAGTCCTTTAGAAGGCTTTTGCCAATAAGATAAAGAACGGATAGGAGGAAATAGAATAAATAGTACAGTTCTGGGGCCTCTCTCGAAAACATTTCTTCACGCACCTAGATTTTCACATGAGTTTTGCACTCTCCGAGGTCTCTTGAGCTATTGGTATATGTATGTTAAGCTCATACAGATGTATTTGCAAGTGGAGTGGTTAGTCTCAAGAACTAACCATCTTTTCTGCATCAGCAGGAAACCGACTGATCGCCCTCCAGTGTGCTTTAGGTTTCATACCCCATTTGTAACAAGAGCTCCATAACACCACCCATTACAACACAAACAACAACATAATCATTTAGTTTTGCAATCTGAGAGGGACAGCGAGTATTTCAGTGTTCCCAAGAGGAGTTCAAATGACTTATTGATCAATTGATTAATAAATGTCAGCGGTCAGAGGAGAGAGCAGCTCTGCTGCAAAAATAGCTGTCAGAAGAGCCCATAAGTGACTGAGCTATTAGGATTGAAAAAATTAATCTGACAGGAAAACAGACCAGTGATTCTTTTACGTTAAATGTGAGAGAACGCATGATCTGCGTTTCCAAAAGTTGTCAAATATAATAATGGGAAATAGAAACTTCATTTCTGGAATAAAGATGTTTATACACATATTTTGATAGGCCACATATGAAAGTTTGGAATTGATTAACTTTTCATAAAATAGTTGCTTTGAGTTATTTCTACTTGAAATTAGCAAGTGATGCTCTCACTAATCATGTTCAAGAATTACTTTGTTTTTAATGAATAAGGCTGACCACTTTTTCCTGGTTAACTTTTAAATTACAGGGTTATTTCTGGCACAGGTAAGGGTAAATCTAATATGTTTTTCCATGTTTGACTGGTGGTTCGTTCTCCCAAGGATTTCATTCAAATGAAGTTGTGATATGGAACATGGTTCCTTTCAATACTTGCTGCTGTTTATTATTAGCTTTTATTTTCAGATAAGTGCTGTCATTACCTTATTTAAGATTCAGTTGACAGAAGATATTCCCATATGTTGGAAAGGTTTTCTTTGTAGCACTGTTCCAGTAATGAGCACAGAAGGGTATAAACAAAGCATCTGCCTTCCAGTCCCTATTTAGATGAAAAATCTTTACTCACCTGAGCTGCTTAACTATATAGAATTGAGTTAAAAAAATTAGTAAATTTATAAAATCCCTTTATGTACAGTAGGATGTTTGCAAGGGTAATGTCTACTCACTTAAGTTTGTGCGATTGTTTTTATGGATACCGTAAAGACTAATCTATCGCTGATCTGTTGGATCAAGACTTCATTCGGAGGTACCTCATGGCCACATGCCTTCCGTTCCCTTCTTGAACGGGAATCTATATTTTCAGTAGATCTGACAGACAGACACTATGTGATGAGAAATATTTTTGACCTCTAGCACAGCTGTGGGGGGTCATACCTGACTGAACGATTTATTCAGTCACACAGAAAAGCTGTGGTAGAACCAGGATTTGAACTGACTTTCCCCAGTTGCTTATCACCTCAAGTCACTGTTTTATTCACAAAATCATTTCACTGTTACCACATCACCTGTGCTGGTCAGGGATCTATTTCACACACAAAAAAGTTGTAAACACTCCCACATTTGAACTGGCATCGCAGCAGAAGCAAGGTCTCCATGATAATTTCCTAGATGTCTTACAAGAAGTCTTGCACACACAAGATCCTAACCGCAGCCACAGATTTTCTTTTGTGTTGTAAACTGAATGAGGTACCATAGAATTCCTGAAGTTATTAGCTAATAATATAAGATGGTGCTTCATATGGCTCCACTAGTTGAGAGCACATAAAAGGATAAAGGAATTTAGTAGCAACCTTCGTGTAAATAGCTGGGTAGTCTGAAATCTAGGCAACATGTCCCAGAGCCCAGCTACAAATTCATGTTTTATTAAAGATAATCACAAAATATGATCAATTTTCCTCTATGCTGTATGGTTGTTCATATATTTTTTAAAAAGTTAATTCTGCTGTTTCAAAACTTACTTGGAGATGACCTTTAGAATGTCCTTAGCTCCCAAATATATGAAATACAGCTTGGAGATAAAAAGACCATCCTCTTGGCTGCGGACTAATTTGCCTTCATGTAAGCCAGAAATGTGTTTTCATTGCTGGAATTGTTAAAGTCATTCAGAAAAAATAATCTTCTTAATTGGCCTGGGAGCCTGGCGTAAGGTGGCCAGACGTCATGGTTTGATCACAGTGCCTTTAATAATAAATTATTTTATTGACACTATTCCAAGCAGAGCACCCAGAAAGCTGAAACTATGTAGATGATTTTTGAGAAATACAGCCTTTGCTTGGACATGATTATTTTGCATCCATGCAAAATTAGATATAAAACAGAAACATATATGTACAGAGAACTAGAAATGGTATAAAATTTGGACAAAGTCATTTATACACAAAATCTTCTATACATCTATAAAGCCTCAATATAGAAACTATAATTCACAGTAGCACCTCTATACTCTGTTACTTCACCTTCCATCTCTCACGACAGGAAATGGAGAATAGTTACTACTCTACACAAGTTCCAAGACGGCCAGAGGGAGTACAAATATGATAGCAGAAAGCAGGGGTGTTTTATGATTAGATACACACCTAAATACTCTCCAAACTACAAAAAATAGCAAAAGTTGAGCATCAATGACACCTTCTGAGTTTTCTTGCTTGCACTTTTATGGCTTTGAATCAAACTTTTCAATTAACTGATTGTCTACACAAAAATTCAGAATAGTTCATTTGAAATGCCTGGACAATTTAAAAACACATAATCTTGATTTTAACTTTTCTGAAACTTCAGCATTGAAATTTTGGGGGTTTTTTTGTTTTGTTTTTTAAGAACAATGGTAGTATTTTAATTTTCTTCTGCCTTGACTCCTCCTCCCATCACCCCAAACAACCAACAACCTAAATCAGATGAGTCACTAAACTTGGCATAATTTACATTACACTGACTTGGAATTTTTTTTATTAATAAATATGGCTCCTCAGAAGTTGCATGGCAGGATAGGGTTGACCTAGGCTCTAGCTGAGACCCTCAGGATGTTAGCTACAGAACCCCCGATTCCCCTCTTTCCCCTGAAGGCATTTCTTCTAAGCATTAGTTTAGCATATCCATTTACCAAGTCAAACCTTTCTGCTAGTCATAGTCCCAACAAGAGACCTGCAGTACTCAAGAGCTTCAGATTGGCCATTGTGGCCTGATGGAATGAGAATCCAATCTCAAGTCCCATCTACAACTGAAAGAATAGTACATTACGCTGGGGAGGTAAATATAAGACAAAGTCTTTTTTGAGAA
Source organism: Struthio camelus (assembly GCF_040807025.1). Lineage (NCBI taxonomy): Eukaryota > Metazoa > Chordata > Aves > Struthioniformes > Struthionidae > Struthio > Struthio camelus. The sequence continues at coordinate 75,837,532 of NC_090945.1, forward strand.
TACAGCTAATTCACTCATTTCTTTTTCTATATTGAGCAAGAGTTTATGGTAACCATTTTGCTTATTGCATGGTATCAAAATGGACTGCACGTATCACCTCAATGGCTGACGCTTTTTGTATTATTATTATTGAGAACGCTTAATCTGTGTATGCATGTCAGAATGTACACAAAAACCTGTTCCCAATCTAGAGGTTAAAGAAAAATTAGTGAAGGTAAAACGGGCATAACATTATTATCTTTAGAATATATATATTTGCTGCAAGAGTGCTTACACATTTTTGAAATAAATCTCCTGGACTTGCTTGTTTTTTATGCTGTATTAGTCATGGAAGCAACTTCTGGAGATGTTACAACATACTATTACAGATCCTCCAGTGGGATATGTCAGCCCAGCGTCAAGGAAACAGTTCGCATAACTGAGTATCAAAATCCAAACAGTGGATAGAAGAATGATAGTGTGACGTCAAAAGTCAGACTGATTACGTTAACAGCAGAGCTGACTGAATTGCTCAGTACGGATAAAGGTCATTACAAGCACAGGGACATTATCCAATATATCTTCTGGTAAGTTATTTACTGAAGTAGTTCAGTGCAAAATCCGAACTTTAAAAATGTTATGGTTAAAAGTATAAATCTGATCCACTACTTTTACATGCTTGAGACCTTTTACCTACACCATATGTTCCATTATTTACAGTTGGGATCCTCCAGGACTCATATATTGCTGTTGCTGCTTCATTAATAAATTTTAGAGTAGGAATATAATGAATCGTAAAGCATTAAGAACTGTAAATTCTCAAACCAAGACTACATTATTATTAGACTTTAGAGAGTGTTTTCTTTATTTCAGTTTTACCAGTTCACGCTCCCAGTTTAGTTTCTGGGAAATCGATAGCAGGTTTTCTCACATGTTCTCCCCTTGCTTGTGAGCTTTCAGATGAACTCTGAAGTTCATAAAACACCATGATCTGCCAGCACTTTCATAAATTCCCAGCCACAGTCCAAACATAACTGATGAATAAATTGCTACGAAAAAAATCTAAGCAAGCCAAGATGCTTGTCTTGTTCTTTTCTCTGCTTACTTTTTCAAAAAAGTCCTAGCTATCTATTTATTATTCGTCTGTAACTAGTCCTAAAAAAAGAAAGCCATTTAATATCGATCATCTAATGAACTCTTAATCTGTTCTAAAGTCATCTCAGGAGACCTAGTATGTAAAACAACACAAAACTTTTCCAGTTCTAAACCAAATTACACTACACACATTTGTGGTTCTGTAGTGAGTATGTTTCTTTTACTGTGAACAATGTGCAAAGATCCTTGGCAAAAACTATTTTTTTTATAAAACATGTATGTATAAAATTATATATATATTTTTTATATATATATACACAAAAAAGGAAGGAGCTGGCAATACTGCTTATTAATGTCGCCTAGCCCAAAAGCTTATTTTTATTTGCTTACAGCTTGAACATGTTTAAATGTCTAAAGATAAGATTTTCTGTCAGATATCATAAGAAGCCTGAAAATTTTAAGAAAAAAAATTGAACTGAAACAGTTCAAACATGTCTAAGGAGGAGGCTAAGGGAAAATACGTATCAGCAAAATGAGCGTTTGCCCTTCTTAAATTCTGGTAAACTTTTCTTTGAAGGCCTAGCACCTGTTTTAGGGTAGAGTACCGAAGTCTGGAGGACAGCTGTATATGTGCCAAGGAAGTTCTTTTTTCCAAACATCTGAGTGCCTGCCAGAATTAGGCTATGCTATTACCTTCCATAGGAAGGTTTAAAAAAATTACAATGAAAATAGATATTAAATTAAAATAATATTGAAATGAGTGGCTAATATGCTTTTAGTGTAAAAAGAATACTAAACACAAACAACCTGCACCATTAAGTTTCACTCCTGCTGTTAAGGGAAACTATGTAATAGAGGTAAAAGATGCAAGAAGCTCTACATTGAAATGAATTAGATTCTCAGCCCTTGCTCTTCTATCGGAACATGCTTCTAGGACTCCGCTCCTCCAGTCCTTAGAAACCTTCTCCTACTTCCAGCTTAAACTTACTGATAGACACTTTGTTCTTGTGCCGACACGGTTCTTCAGCTATTCCTCTATCCCGCTTTGGCTGAATTTACTGAGAACAGTTGCATCCTTTCTCAGTCTTTGTTTCACGATAGGGAATAAGCCAAGCTCCTCTCCCATGATCACCTTGGTAGCCCCTCTGTGAACCTGTTTCAGTTTATCCTTCTGTAACACAGGTAACACTGCAGAGTAATCAAGAGGAAGTGTTTACGCTACCTTGTGAAAAGCCTATAACATTTCCTTATTCCTGCTAGAAATCCTAAGGTCATATTTGTCTCCTACATAACCTATCACATTGCTTGTTCATACATCTCTCTCTGACCAGCTAATGGAGAAAAATCTTCCTCCATATTTGCCATTTCTAGCTGATAAGTCCCTGTCTTAGAGAAATCATAAACCTGAAGTCTAGATACTTCGTACTATTATATTTCACCTCAGTTTTGTTACTACAGTTCTTAAGGTTATTTCATTCATCCTGTTCTCCTTGGTTTTTGACCAGACCACCCAACTTTTTGTAATCCAGCTTTAACAGCCTATCAGCAAACTTAATTAAATTATTTTTAATTAATTAAGAAATGAAGACCACCACTCTCAAGATCGTTGTTTGAGGAAGACCATGGCCTAAATAGGACTGTCTGTAATCAGTTCAGTTTTAGCCAGGCTTTTAGCAAACTTTTCTCTAATACCGATTGCCTCTAATTTGCACAACTTTGTGCTTAAGAATTGTATTAGCCTAACTACGTAAGACCTACTGCATTAATCTTACTTAAAAATGAATCAACTCCTTGTAAGCTCATGCTGTTTTTAATCTGTCTTCCATTTGGCTTCCCATTCTTACTGTTCTTGGAAATGTCTTCCAAAATCTATATGCTTTTGAGATCACACAAAAATTGCTATTTCCTGCTTATTTATGTTTGCACATTTCCAGTTTTTCATCATCCCCATTTGATAGATTTAGTTACTGTCTTTCTTACTGAACCTGTAATTTAGTATTCTAGTCCTTTCAATACTCTGAAATGGAGATGATCCATTTTCTTTTAGGTGGGTATATTTACAGTTTTGTTTATATCTCAGATAAAGTAATTTCCACATTCATATCTCCATTCTAGTTACCCATTAACCTCTCTCTCAAGCTCAATATGATATTTATTAAAATCTGAGAAAGAACATTCACCTGATTCTCGGAATAACTTCAGCAAAAAGGTTACTAATATTCATAAAAACATTTGGACAAGGATAGGTTCACTTCTGAAAGAAGTCAATCTGACTTATTATTATACATTGAAATAAAGTAAAATATTTAGTTTTTCAGAGCTTCCCAGGTAAAACTGAAGAGTTTAAACTGAGAAACTTTTCTGGGAGGTGCATTTGAGTCCAAAGGTCTGAAACAGAGCTTGAGAAACAACTGAAGTTAAAAACAAAGAGCATTAGCATCAGGTTGGTCTGGATGTCATCAGTTTTGATTTTGGCATCGTCTTTACTACCTAAATCCAAAAGCATCAGCATTTGAAATCACTATTCAGCCCAGATTGGCAGAGCATCTGTTGCCTAGTAGGTATAATTTCCATCACCTTCTGCCAAGATCCCCTACGTCTTTGATTGCCAAATCACCACTTCTGGTTTTGGACCAAAATCCATAAGCCTCAGTCCTGTTGGTTTTCCAAGTATCAACGAATTGACCACTCCCTTCACACTGTAAATGGTAAAGGTGCTCTTTCTTGTACGACACTTAACTCTACACTGCAAGCCAACTGCTGATATAACCAGCAATTCTTGTATTATCCTTCATCATTCTGAGATTTTCTGAGTCTCTTCCCTACAGGAAGAAAACAGTCCTTGTCCACTGCCCTGAATCACAGCTGAAGGACTTGGAGGCAGATCCGCAGGGGAACTCAGTGGCCATGAACGGATTTGGGAAATGCTGAAGAGAGACTTCAGCATGAAGTTCCACCTCTCTCCTACACTTCCAGAATACTTCACAAGCAGTGATCTACAGTTGTAGGTTACCTGAGGAAAGACTTTCTCCTTATTTAGCCTACTATAACAGAGACTGTACCCCTTTGGTTTCCAAATCATGGGGGGGGGGGGGGGGGGGGCACAAATTTCTTGACCCTATCAGCCATACATATTGAAATTTTCATATGTCTGAGAGACATGAATCTTTGATCTGTACCTCAAAGGGCCAGGAGGACAGGATGTTGCAAGAGCGGTCCATAGAGGGCAGAAGACATTGACTCCGCAGGATACTGCCATTGCAGGATGCAACCAAGCTGAGAAACTGCTGTGTGCCACAGCCACCTGGTGATCAGGACCTCAGGATTCATTGTGCTGGCATGGTTTCCCTGACAGGGATACCAATCATCCAATGAAGTCATGCTAGCACCACTCACTGGTCATGCCAGGGGCTAAGTGCGCACCTAAGACAGATGCAATTTAGCTCCCACCCAGACCCTGAAAGAGGAAAGGTTCTGCAAACACGTGATGAGCTGGAGGACAGAAAAAAACACCCCCAACAAAAAAAGCAATGACCTCCCAGGCTGATTGCGTCTGTGCCATGTTATATAAACAGGCATAGGAGGTGTTGCAAACTGTTTGCAATTCACCAGCAGCTCGAACCACAGCCTGGCCACCCCAGCGTAGTTTATCTGCAAAATTGTCAGTTATTACTAGTGTCAGCAATAACAACATAAGACAGACAAGTCTTCAATAATATATAGCAATCATCCATAATTTAAATGAGGCCAGCTACAAAATGGTACTCCTAAGTCCCAAGCACAGCTGATTTGACCCAGGAAGACACCACAGTAATTCATTACAATCTGCCAGGAAACACTGAGTAAGAAACCAGCATGAACATTCACTAAAGCATCTGAAAAGCATAGCTGTCTGTAACCCATCCGTTTATTTGACAGGGTAGGAATTGCTTGTGCTCTAGAACTGCCTTCATACGTTTGAAAATTTGGCCTTCTAAGATTGCCTTCAAGACTGTGCCTGTCAGAATAGGCACATTTTAAAGCACTCGACAGCTTAGTGGAAAGCTACAATTACACTGGTTTTGTATTTATGTCCGAGGTACACAAATATCCTCAATGTGTGAAACAAGACACAATAAGCTAAAGGTATCACTGAGAATATTATGAAAGATCCTGGGAAGAAATGGTCTTAGTTCATCAGCTACCTAATCAACGTCTTTTCTTTTTTTCCCCCTGTACGCATCATTGAAAAGAAGTGTTTTAAGGAAGGATAATACAGAACACAATGAAGTAACAGGGTACATATTCTACAGAAGGATCTGAGAATCCAAAAGAGGTTCAATTTCATTGATGTTTGGCAACGTGTCCTTTGACATCAGAATTGCAAAACACTTTCAGGAAATTCGAAATAAATGCCAGGGAAGAAAGGAACCTTACACCAGGGAAAAGGTTGGAGATGAAAAGCTGTATTATTAATTGTCAGGTCAACCTAAGAGGCTTTGAGGCCATCACAGGAGGAATCCTGAAAGAATTATGTTTGCATAGAACTAAGATATAATAGATTTAAGCTTAAAACAATAACATTTAGAAATGTGCCATTCCTGCTCTGAGCAAAGATATGAGCAGCTTCTTCTTAGGTAATTTCCTCCTTTTTCAATACCCTACAGAGGGTTCATTTGGTAAATGAATGGTAAATCCTTTTAATTTTTAGTTTCTGATTAAAGTTTCTGATATTTTGCACAGGGAAGGGAAAGAGTGATTTATAATTCTGAAAGTAATGCTAAAAATTAAAATTCTTAGAGAATTTAAACTTTTCAGTGAATGTACAATAATAACAGCTCTTGAGCAACACATGTGACTGATTAGTTTGTGACTAATCAGCAAATTCAGCTGGCACATAAATTGACAAGAAATGTCATCAATGCAAATTAACATTTTTCAGCCCGTTAGAAAATGGCACCAGCTTCATGTTACAACTGAAAGAATGGCTCCATTTTGGAAAGTCATTCACTATCATGCTATAGACAATGACCCCTGTCAAAAGATTTAACAAAGTTCACAGGTCAATGCAGTAGGACGATCTCTGCTGTCTTGACTCTTAGTAATAGTCTAATCATGCAGAAAAAGTTTTAAGTGTTGACAATTTAGTGAATGAAATTCATGCCTTTTGACCCTGAATGAAGAGACAAGGGAGAGTCATCTTGTCTTCAATTAAGTTTAAAGCTATTCCTAAACACCTTATCTCAGCCAAGCAATCACAAAATGCTGGTATTTTTAATGCTATTTTTAAAATTGTACCATGAATGGAATCTGTAAATACTGAACGTTGAGAAAAAATTTTCACACAATAGCTGTGAAATTCTGATCCTGCTGAAGTTAATGGGAGTGTTGCCATTTCTTCAACAGGGCCTGGATTTCAGCCATATTGTTTAAAATCTCTGAGCACTGTCTTGGCTATGCTAACCACATGCTGTTCCCAATGGGTTCACTGGCAGGGAAAAAAAAAAGATATAAATGCTGAATGTCTAAGATGAAGAAGGAACAATATCACAATCTCAAGAATTATTCTGACTCCAGTTATGAAATTTCTGAGCTGCAGAAAATATTGCTTTAGAGTAAATGAATCAATAAATGACAGAGCCCATCAGCACTGGAGCCATTGTCAGGTTATGTTAAGATGGTACATGACAGTTTCATAGCACCCCAAAGGTAAGGAACCGCGTGGGTTAGCAATGTGTTTGTGTAGCAGAAAACTACAAAGCTAATTCACTCTATGAACTACATAGATCAGAGTCAGACCTACAAATTGCCACTCTAAAAAAGTAGGGAAACAATACCCTAAAACCAGAGAGCGCCTATCACAAATTCCAGTAAATTAGAAGAAGAAATAATTAACGTTGTCCATACACCTCCTTTGCGTAGTGAGAGAGGAGCTTCTGTATCTTTGCACTGAAAACATGGAATCATCTGAAAGCTTTCAAAATTAGCCAAAGCTGAATAGCTTTGAGAAATCCCATACTGCATCAATAAGCTATGCAATTCCACCAGCACATGAAGAAGCTGCTTCATTACAAATACACTGAAGTTATCAGATTGTGGTACTGCATTTCACAATACAGATCCCAGGGCAAAAAGCACTGGCATGCCTGAGAATCCCAAAGCTATTTCCTTTTTTCATTTATGTCCTGATGATGCAAAGCCAAGACTTTTGCAGACTTCCCATTACATTAGTCTATTGGTCAGAACGGTAAGGAGCAGCCTTGGATCCTTGAAACAACATAGCCAGGGCCATAGCAAGGCAGCAAGAGACAAAGTGAATAATGTCACAGCCCTGCTGCCTAGCAGTCTGCAAGCAAGAGAAGACAGCTAGAAGGCAAAGGGGACCAGAATACCTCACTAACACTTTGCCTTTATTTTAGACAAATTCGGGCAATCAAAAATTGCTTTTGCTGACTGAGTTTGTTTTGCTCTCAGGGATGCATTTATCACACCAGTGTTTCTATGCCTAATGGTTTTTTCCACCAGAGCGGCATCTACACTGGAGGGGCTCTGCCAGCACAGCGACTTTGTGATCCTATACAGTAAACATGCATAGTATAGTCACAATCTTATGCTTAGGTTCATTTTAAACATCTCCCCAGAGACAGTGGGGCTATGCATCTATATAAAATTAAATACTCATGCCAAGTCTTTGCAGAACTGAGCCTAAAGGTAGAATAAAAACTTATATTGGAAACAGGTGTTACCTAAATTGTTTATATTTCGCCTTTAACTAGAGTAGCACATCTCTACTATCATTATTTTTCATATTAATATTATACCATAGGAGGCTTAGAATTGTATCCATATTAATTATATTATTATAATTCTCACTAGCTCCGAGTACTGCTCAGGTTTGCCCTGCTGGAAGTCACAGACCTCTAGTTACCACAGACTTTCCACTCATCACGTACGACACACTGGCAGTTTGCCTGGTTTGGCCATCATCACCCATGGTGTTTTCTGGCACAGTGAGCCTCATGCCTCCAAAGTTTGGAGGATGAAGTGGTCTAGTTCATAGTATTTTCTCACTGAGACCAGCAAGCATATCTGGGCCAAAGCCTGGCCACATGTTAGCTGTTAGCTCAGGCTGCTTGGAAATAACACTTTAATAGCTGTAACGTTATTCATGGGCTAGGCATTCTGCTTTCAGCTTTGATAGATGCATATTTTTGTTTAGGAAGGGTTCCTCAAAAACATATTGAGATCTACCAGCTGAGCCAAACTAAATCAAATTCTGTATGTGTGTGTGTGTGGGTGGGTGGATGGGTGCGGATGTGTAAGGGGCTGCGTGCACATCTGTGCCTGCAACAGACAACAGCAATTTAAAGGCCCAATCTGGAACTCTCTGTTCAGATCATTTTCTCCTTAAAGTCTGTCTCCTTTTTGTATGCTGTCCTCTATTTCTCACACAGAAGCAAATCTCTTCCTGACTTGATTTCCTACAGGTGAAATTAAGTAGAATGTCTGCTGGTTCTTCCTGGAGTATATGTAACATGAAGTAAACTATGAATGCAACATTAAATTCTGGAAAAAGTCAGCATTTCAAAGGCCTTTTGATACCCAGTTTTAAAGAGTACTAGCACAGACCCATCCAATCTTGCCCCATAAAAGTTGGGGGGGGTGGGAACAGAAGAACGCCCTGCATTGGAAGAGCCCTGTCTCTCAGCTTCTTGAAGCACATATATAAAGGGAATATGGTCTGCTCTGCAACAGTGTCTTGACTGTAACCAGGGAAGCACGATTAAGCTCTATGTCCTCCCATCCATTTTTGGACCTACAAAGAAAGCAATGTGCTCCCATCAAAGCAGGAAATGCAGCTACATCTGGCCTTGAAGACTCCAAAGAGGGAAACACTCACTGCCACACACCTTCCAAGCAATGCCTCCAGAGAGGAGAGGTGAAAAGGTTTGAGACATATCCTCGGCTGTGAGGAAGTCATCGTGTTCAGACAGCATGAGGCTGAGGGAGATGATTATATACAAAGGCCACTGTGGGACCATTTCCAAAGACATTTCCACCACAGACCTTTTTAAGAACATCAGCTGGGTTACAATATAGACAACAGGCAAGCATTCAGCCCTGAAAACTTATAGATGTATGACATTTTCAGTAAGGCTTCCAGTTAGGTGGCCTGTATCATTCTGGCAGGGTACCTTGCCTGCAGGGACAGTTACCTCAGTTGTCTCTTGCTTTGGAAGGGGAGAATTTGGGTATGGCATTTGGGGGGAGGGCACTTTTAAAAAACGGCAAAAAACCTGTCAGCAGGAAGCCATGACTGGAGGAGCTCCTCTTGACCTTGCCTTGTTCTTCCTGAGATGCCTGCTTAAGGGTGTCCAGTGGAGCCAGTGCAATGTCTTGGAGGCTGCTGGAGAACTGTGGGTTCTGGTGGGGAGGCAGTTTCAGGAGCGGTTATTCTTCATACATAGCAGGGGCAATCAAGGGAAGCACAGGCACTTTGCCATATGGAGCAGTGGGAAAGCCTGGCTCATTAGGGTTAAACTGCTTAATGACATGCAGCCTAGCTCCTCACCCCGCCGGTAGGAGAGTCCAGTTTCAGACTCACGCCCACCACAGACCAGCCCTCCACCAGGCCCAAAGGTGATCAGAGAGCAGCCAGGCTCATCAGGGGCCAGTGCTGCTCAGAAGCGAGTCCCTGGCCCCACTGGAGTCACCCCCAGTTTGCACCAAACAAACAGGAGCGACATCCCTGCATCACCTCTCCACTGAGAATAACTCCTTTCACACTGGGGAGCTGCTCTTCCTTCTGAATAAAGCAGGCTTCTAGCAAGGAGCTCTTCAGCAAAGTTAAGAAACATATCCCAGCCTTCAGGCTTCTCCTCCAGCTTTGTCATTAGCCAGCAACAAGCAACTCATTAAGAAACGCTGTATTTTTTCCTGTAGGTTCCTGTCTTGGCACTTCTAAGATTACAGCATGTGACAAGAGTGGATGGGCGTTAGCCTTTTCAGCCTGACAGCTACGCATACAGATTGCCTCTTGAGCTACAGGGCATGTTCAGAAAGAAATCATCCTCATGGAGCATGATAGATAGACAGAAACTTGAAACGTCTGTGAAGGCTATGAAAATCCCGTGCAGCATGCCAAAACACGGCATACATGAGACTGATGTATAGGGTTTACCCTGTGCTTGCAGATCCAGAAGTGCTACTCTGCTAGGGTGAAGCTGGGTTCAACTGTCCTTCTCCACAGTTTTCTGTTTGTTTTCTCTTTTCAGACATATTAGTATGCCTGAAACAAACTGGAAACTACAAGCCGAAGTTTATTCTGTTCTTTGCTATACCCCTGGCAAATTCAAAATTTCTACTGCTTCCAAAGCAGTTTTGCCTTGTAGTGACTGGGCCTCCATAATATTTAATTCTAAAAAAAGCTAATAATTGGTCACAGCTGTGGGAGTTTAATAAATTGTCTGCCATGTAGATTTCTACTGTCTGTCCATATTTTTAGCACTTTAAAATATGTTTGCCATCTGTTTCTGCCACAGCACTAAAAACAATTCCAGTGACTCTTTATGCAGAGGCCTTAGGATGGAACTTGAATGGAGCCCGCTAGCTCACAAGTGACATGATGCCAAGTAAAGTGAATGTAATGAGTGTGTGGCCGGATTTTTAAAAAGAGATATTTGTATCCCCTTCTCTCCAGTGCTAAGGGTCATATATATATATATATATATATATATATGTATTCACACATGTCAGTATAAAAAAAGCACCTCTAAGAACTGGGCTTAGAATGCAAATACTTGAAGCAACTGCTGAAAAAGCCTGAAGTTCATCACTGTATTTTACCCTGTTGCTTCTCAGTATCTAACCGGTCAATAGGTGAAAACATGGGAAACAGATTAGAAACAGGGAACACACTTCATGGCAATACAGAAAAGAGCTTGTATCGTGAGAGAAATGTTTCCTTCCCTCGCAGCTCCACAGAGGATAGCGGCTGATAACTCATTAGGTCTTTGCCAAAAGGGCTACACTAAGCTAATACCGATGAAGTGGCTTTCTGTCTCCTCCAAGCTAAATACCACGCTTCTGGCCAAAATATTTGTTATTACTTGAAGATGAGGTTCTCAATTTCCTTTTGATTTTTAACATACAGACAATCTGCTTCCATTTTTTAATTGCTCTCGTTTCTCCTTTTGTTGGAAAACTGGCTCTCAGCTGGATCCTTCAAGATCCCTCAATGATGACAAACAAGTAACAGCGAAGTGAAAGCAGATGACCTCTTTCCATTATCTAAACTGTATTAGAAGGCAGGTGAAAGCAATTTTCTTTGATTTTATGGCTCTCTACCACCACTAGATTCAACTATACTTTCAGGTAGGGCAACAATAGAACAAACTTCCTTAACCCAAAGGGTACTTTTAGTCTTTTCCCCCGTTGTCTTTCCAGAATCGCATATTAGCGCTTCCATCCATTTCAGCTGTCCATATTTTTAAACTTCCGTTACTCCCTACAGAGATTTTCCCTCTTGTAGACTGTATGATCAAGCATGCAGTCACACTATTTGGTCTTGGGCATACCACAAAGAATTCTTCCCTCACGCTTACGTAAACATAGAATAATTAAAATCACAGCACTGAAGTTATCTTTGTCCAGTTTGTGCAATGAAAGAATCAGGCTTAGAAAAGAGGTTTTTCAAGCCAAAAATGACCCTCCCCAATTGGTTTTGCCCTTCCAAGAGGTGACATATTAATAAGAAGCCTAGAGCTTAAAGGTTAGGGCTCTGTGCTGCACTGTTCCTCACTGCATATAAATTTTTACACAAACATATAGGAACCATGGGAAACAGATACTTTCTATTTTTCCAAGAACTTTAATACCTATTCACATGTATCTCACACCGCAGAAACACGGAAATATTATGTCTTACCAGAACAGCATATCTATCACAATAAGCAGAGCATTCAGGGCCCAATTCCATTTCTGTTAAGACCAACTTAAATGCCATCGTAAACTAGGCCACTAAGTTTTACCAACGATGACCATGAGACCCGGTCTGACCCTAAGGCCAAGACCTTCAGCTGCTGTCGGCAGAGTTACAGAATATTAGGTAGATCTCTAGATTTTAAAAGAACTGCATCATCTCCAGTGATTGGACCCTAGCCCTAATTCTCTCTTGTGCTCTTTTGGACTAGACTAATGACAAAGACAAAATATACTCCGTCTATCTTGTTCTTATGATATAGGATTTTTCCCATGTTTTGTCAACACCCAGTGGGAAACACTCCTAGGCCAGTTCCCCCTGCCTGAAGCCTTGTGAGTGCCCATCCCGATTTGTGAGATCTCTCCAGCATGACTCCATATTTAAAGATATTCAGGAAGGGCTGGTTTAACTACTCTGGCCCTACTCTGAAAGCATACAGACCGTGAGTGTGATTTTAAAAGGCCTCTGGAAAGCTTCCTGGCTGAAGGTTTTCTTTCTCCTACCTCCTCCTCCTCTCTTCTCTCTTTCTCTCTCAATGAGAAACTTTTGATCTCAATCATGTATTTATATACAAGGTTTCAGAAATGTAAAAGGACTGGCAAAACTGCAGTTTAAAGCCACAGTCCAAGAAATGCATTTATCCTCCAAAACTCTCACTGGAAAACTGTAATACAGCACTGTTCCTGGCCACAGCTGCACCCTCAGCTATCACCGAGTCCAAGCCACCCAATGCTATGTGCAGCTCCTTCCACAGATAACTTTTCCACGTATTGGCTGTATGTTTTTTTAAAAAGCTGTTCATAAGCCATTTCCTAACTTGTATCTTTATATTTTCTATGTTAAAAAAAATTAAAGCCAGCTTTCTTGTCTACCAGAAGTCACAAAGTCCTATAGTAGTCTACCTCAGATTGTGTAAACTGGCAAATGAAAATGCATGCTTCATTTTCCTGTCTCACTTACAGCACTGGGATATCATTTCTTATTCTTGCCCCAAGTCACAGCCCAGATCTTGCTCATCAGAGAAGAGCCAACTAACATACCCTTATTATTATACGACTGAGCAATTCTGCTACTGTAAGTTAAAGGCTTATGTTCAGCAAAACAGTGGAGTCTGTGAGATGGACTAGAGCCTATCTTTTTTCAGAAGATAACTTTTCCGGCATGTGCACGTCCTCCATTTTGCTGAATGAACCAGCCCCAGAAATGGGGCAGCCATTCTATTTAAGGCTTTTTTTAAGTGGCCTTTTTCTGGTGGTCAACACAAAGGAAGTATGAGTTTGAGTAGTATACAATGAGATCATTATTTCAGTACTCCTCTGCTGCATGCAGGAACTGTAATTGTGCTAAGATCTTGTATGGACAGAGAATAAGATTCTCACAGCTATGCGCTAGGCACGACCTGAATTAACTGAATGTTGCGCCGTCAGTATGAACACCTACCCTGATGGACGAGTTTTCTCTGCGTGCTTTAACACCGACTCCCATTTGCAAAGGCATACTTGGGTTAAAGTTTTTTCTCCTGAGCACTTGCCATCAGCTTCCCTGGATTTTTTGCTACAGGTTTTACTCCTTGTCCAAAACATCACTTTATAGAAATTTAGATTTTCTTCAGGAAAAATGAAGGCTGAAAACAGAAATAAAGGCAGGATTTCACAGCTGTATATGGCTTGAATGAATCAAAAAGCAAGCATTTTCATACCAAACATCACAACTGAACCCTCCCAAAAGGGATACGTAGCTCAATTTACTCTTTCAGTGCCAGTAACTTGTTGAGTGTTGTTGGAGTGCAAATCCGGGGTCCCAGGAAGACCTTTACATTTACGCAAAAATTCATTAGGTCAGAAGAACTTTGCTACCCAATAGGTCTGCTTATGATGACTGAAGAGTCCTTTCTGAGGATAGACCCTATCATGTATTTCTACAGCTCCTGATGCATTGTGGACCAAAAACCTTATACAGCGTTAAAAAAGGTGACGTGAGAGCATATTTAACAGAATCCCATTTCCTATTCAGGAATACATCCATCCTCAAAAGAACCGCTTTAAATTTACTTACAGACATGTACTCACTTCTCATTGAAACCAATTATATCAAAACAGACATTCGACTGTCACTGCTTCCTAAGGGCATTCTTTAATAAATTTTACCTTTTTGCAGAGAATAGTCTCTTGCAAATCTTTTCAGTGTGTTTTTGTTCTTTACAGAGCCATGTAGCACAGTTGTATGAAAAATGAGTCTTCTCATTAGTATTTGAAGATTTGTTTCTTGTTCTTGTCCCTACTCGTTGAAGGTTGAAACGTGTATTGGTAACAATGGCTTCTTGCTGTAAAGTCATCCTCCTATTATCTACCACGCTTCTGAAGAACAAAGAGAAAAAAATCTGGTCTGTTATGCAGATATGGTTCCCCACCCAATAACTCACCCAGAGGAAGCATCTAGTGGCTGCCCACACTAAATTTCATTTGAATAGCCTGATAATTAATAAATCAAACCTTTGCTAAATCCCTCAGTTTATTTTTTCACCTTTTTCTGAAAATTAAGTTGTTTAGTCTAAAGTTAATTCAAGCCATTAAAATGACTTGAAAACTTACCATTACGCTTCATACTCTGGTGAGTTTTTTTTCAACCAGGAATGAGCAGTAGGGCCATTGCTTGGTGTCCTCTCATGGCTGCTGTCTCGTCTTGCCGCTGGCTATGATTCAGGTGCTTTGGCACATCTGCTAGAAGCAGTGGAAGTAGACCGCACACACATCTGTTGTTTATTTCTGGATGGTGTCTTTCACAGGTGCTCCAAAAGGAACTGCGGTGTTGGGTGTTGGCATCAGAGGCTGCAGAAATATAGGCATGGCTATCTTCTCGCTCCTGCTGAAGAAAGAAGTTGTTGCTTAAGCCTTTACCGCAAGATTGGCTGAAAAGCAGAGCTGGAAATAGCAGTTCAGACCTACCCATCCTGTGTGACAAAAGTCAGGGCCAGCCCTGAGAACTAGAGAAGAGGCTGAGAGCACAGGCACTTTCCACCTGTGCTGTCACAGGGAGTTTTAATCTACTCTGTGTCAAAAATAACCCTCAAACTATTGCATGCACCAATGTACCAGTTCACCGTTTTCAAAGAATCTCCTGAACTTTTTCCCCCTCCCTCCTTCTCTCCTGTCTCACACCCTAGACATAAAGGACTGCCCTGTGATGTGCATGCACACAGATGAGTGTGACGAGAAGGTGGATGAGAAAGCTGCTACGTGCTCAGCGAGTTATTCCCAAAAGTAAGGCTAGCGTGAAGGGTGTGGAAATCTGTAGTCCTTTGTATCAGTTGGAAGGGAGCGTTTAACGTTCTGAAGTGCTCTGAGAATATCCACTTGTTCCTCCTATTGAGGACTGTTTATATTTTCCTTGGCTTTTATGAAGCACTGCTCACACTGGCAAGCTCCAAGCTTTTTCTGGTTCAAGTATGGTCTAACCCCCTATGTCAATGATATAAATCATGTCTGTGATTATACAGATACCCCGGTTCTCAGTTTTTCTGCTAGATTTGTTATCTTGTTATTTTGAGAATTTAATAGGTCCATATGGAGTGTGACACTTATTTTCTCTTACTGTGGGTGATTCAATACTTTTGAGAGTAGAAATGGATCTAACCACACATCTAAGCCTGAGTTCATGCTTGCTCTGCCTAGCCAGGTTCTGACTAACCCTCATACAAAGTCCTACTGGAGGTAATGGGCAGCAGGGTTGCTCTAAAACAATACAACCCATTAATACCTTTCAATTAATTTTAATCACTTTTTCAATAATTTCTACCAAAACCAGCTGGTGTTATCGTTTTAGGCTTAATCAGAAAACAGATTACGTTTTTGACTGACATACTCAAGTGCAAAATACGTGAGATTTTTCAGCAGATGTGCATCAACTCTGCTCAGCTGTAAAGTGCCCAGTTATTATCTTTTCCCTTACTTCTGACATATTTCCATTGCCAGAACCCATCTGAAAGCTTGTCAGTTGGGATGGTTTTGAGCACCTATTCATAACCAAGTTGCAAGTAGACCGATCCATGAACAGACTTCCAACTCTGAAGTAGAAACTGAACAAGAGCAGAACCAAAAATACAAAATTTAACTAATGGAGTCCTGCTCTAGAACAAGGGCTCTACAACATTGCAAAAAATACAGCTACTACTAATAATAGCAATCAAATACCAACAGATTCATCTGGGAGGGGTGAATGAAATTTAGATTTAAACACTCTCCCCACCGCACCTCCCACTGGGGGATCAGGACACTTAAATATAAACACATATGAAATTCTGAGAAGAAAAATGTATGGTATAGCACACTAAATTATTTCAACCAAAGCTTGTTCCAAAAGTGCCTTTGAAAGCTATCATGGAAGCAGGGGGTAGGAAGAGAGTGCCCGAGATTGCAGATGGGAAATCTGAAGCTCAGGTTTAAAAGTGAAGAGTGTCCGGTGTCTGTAATAGCTACAAATGAAGCCAATCAATACTATGTACGAAATACCACTGTAATGCTCTATAGTCTTAGATATCACTAAATGAATACAGATGGCATGTCTTCATCTGAAGTACTTGATCAGATAGAATATAACATAGATTTTTGTCCCTAACAAAGCTTGACTCAAAACAAGACACAAAATGGAATGGGCCAGAAGGTCGTGCTAACCTTGTGGTTTTATAGCAAAGTGCAGTGAGAGACAAAAATGGCCCAGTGTTTAGAAGTTTGGCACATGGGTAGAGCCAGAAAGTCTGGCTGCTATCTGTTACCCTAGCATTAGCAGGCAAAGGAAGAAGCGTTAATGGGGGTTTAAGGAAAAGATTGGTAACCTAATATTAGTGAACCAATATGTCTGTCGCTTTTGTGTTCATTAGTTTGATCAAGCTGTCAAAACTTTAGGAGACTGAATGATGGAAATAAATCTAGCAGATCCCATTTAGCAGCAAGCACAGTTTCTATCTGTGTACGATCTGCTTCAGAATTTTCCACCTGTGCTTCCTGCAGTATTGTGTCAGATGCTGCCCCGTTTCATACACTGCCTGAGACGGCCCGATGAGCGCACTGAAGACTGTGGGGCAGGGAAAATCAGTAAATTGTACGTTATCTAGGGGGAAAATACTGAGAAATCAGATACATCTCCTGGAAAATATCGACATGTTTAATAGAATTTCTGTTCAGTACAAACTATGGCAATAACATAGCTGCTTCAATTTCATATAATTTTACAAACATGAATGCACTTTCCCAGCAGTCTGTCTGGATAAATCAGATAAGTTGATGGCTGTTTAGCAGAGAGAGACAGAAGGATTTCTTTCTTCAAAGACAGTAGCTTGCATCCGAGCTTATGCAAATGGCACTCCCCATTTTTATACCAACTGAGCAGCAAATGCTAAGTATTAATGCCCAGCAGAGCCAGCTGCCTGCTTGCAGGCACAGATCTGCAGCTCCGGAGACTCCCCAGATCGTAAGGTTCATTCTCAAAGCAGGATACTTTGCAAAAGGAAATAATTCTTAAAAACAAGAGACTAGCCTTCAACAAGGATATCTGTACCATTACCTAGGGCTTTGAGGCTCAGATTTGCCATACCTTTTAGACCCGCTTCTGGCCATAAGCGGGATCAAGTAAGGGATTTCTCTAAAACTACCATCCTTGTTCTCCTGTGAAAACAATCCCCTGCCCTCCACACCTTGCTGGCCTTTTAAGTACCTTTTCGTCTATATTTTGTGGAAATCCATAGATGCCAACAACATTTACATTGTTGCTTCCAGAGTGTCCTTATCACGGCTATAATAAACAATCTTTATGGCCTAGAGTTAAATGTAATTTTTCAAAGTTAAAGAGCCTCAATCAATACTTTCATTATCTGCACTATAAATTATCCATTAATGGAAACTCATTAGAAAAGGCATTGCCTTTTTCTCCCTATACCTCTGAGTGCTGCTCTGGGTCCCACAGCTGGCATTTGCAAGCTGAACAGTTTTATGGAGAATGTTTTCCTTAGAAACAGCCAGAAAGTCTGCTGGTCTGGGGCTTTGGAAAGCCAGAGTGGGAGAAAGCAAGGGAGGATCCAGAGCTCTTTTCCTCTTTCCTCTAGGCACAGGTCATAACAAAACAATCATCTGCTTTGCAAACTTTAAGCAAGAATTAAGATTTGAGCACTTCTCTCTGAAAGTGAGTGAGTACACCAGCACGTTCTCCTTCTTATTCAGACACAAATGTCTTCATTCAGTGGCCTCTAAGGAATAAAATTTGGAGCTTGAAACCTACAAACTGGCCATCACAGCTAGATTAAGATACCAGAAGATATTTAATTTTGCTGATTTTACTGAATTCTTTCTCAAATCTGAAGTATCCACTAATTCCAGCAGAAAAACAGAATCTAGAACAGTTGCTAGATTCTGGTACCAAGTGATTTTTTATGCACATGGAGCCAGTCAAGGTAGCTGGTTAACCAGCTATTTTCCTAAACAGAAGACCCTCATATCTTCACCATTAATTTAGCTGAAATAAAAAATATAAAGTTTGTTAGAATTAAATTTTTTTTTTTAGAAAAGGAATATAATGATGTTAGCTCAAACCACAGTATTCTAGAGATGCATTAGCTTCCTTAGGTTCTCTTTACTGGTACCTGCAGGTACATTAGTGTGAGAGTTCAAACTCTTCGTAGCACTGAGTCATTCAAGAAAGCCTAACAACATTATATGACCACACAATTTGATGTTGTGCACTGCCTTCATCTGTGCTTGAATTAGTCTTGCCTAACTATAGACCTACTAACTAGAGAAAAAAAGTGCAAAAGGCTAGAAGAGCAGAGGACAAGAAAACGCAGGAACTAACAGGAACACTCACTTTGGCAAGCTATATGACTGGTCAAGATACAACAAAAGAACGTAGGCTCAAGCGTGTGTTTGCAGAAGTTCATGTGCTGCCCAGATAGTCAGCATACAAAAGTGCAAGTTCACCATCCACAAAATGGTTCTTAATGAGAGTTTGCACTTTTTCCTCCAAATTACTAACAGTGTATGAGCCTTTTAACATAACCCTGAGACAAAGGGGAAACTGAAGAAAACAGCTGTAACAGTATGAAAGGTTTGTTTAACCCCCAGAACATCTAAAACAATAGGTTTGGGGAGCTGTTGAAAGGAGCAGGCTGGCAATGGATTTTTCTCTGGAGCAGAGGCACCCTATCATAGCAGGCTCTGGCTCAAGGAATAGAGTAGTTCTGGAAAGCCATAATCTTAAAAAGACTTATAGAGGTAGATCAAAGCTATTTATAACTATTCAATATTTGACTTAAAATCAAAAATGCAGCTTGTTGCGGCTGATTTCTTGGGAGTGAGGTAAAAGACATTCTTAATCCTACATCACGTTAAAGAACTGCCTTACAGACAAGCGAAGCAGAAGCTGTACAAATTCACATACGCCGTTCTCCTTTATGCAAAAAAATAAGGAGATATAGGGAGAGAAACACTACTTCTTAGTGCAAAGGTAAATTTCTACTCAGTGTGTAGAAATAAATCATGGGTTACATTTTTTGCTAACAATATTAGTAAAATGGTTTACTTTCTTAGACTGCTGAATCTTCAACCCTTTTAAAAGTCTCCTGATTCTCGGAGAACCCTTCAGCCTGAACATGATCCAGAACGGTCTGAATGTATCTGGAAACAGATTTCCTAACTATGACACAACACATACCTAATTTGTTTTACTTATATTGTTATAAAACCTCAAGTTAAGCTCTTCATGCCAAGTAAATACAGAAGAAAAGAGTGCCCTGCAAGATCTTAATCTGGACGTGAAAAATATGGCTTAGCCGCCTTGTGAAACTGTTTCTAACAGTTTCTTGGTTTGTGTTGGTGCCATGCCAAGCTCTCAGTCTCAGTTTTGTTTTTTGTTTGTTTGTTTTTTCTTTTTGACTGAAGCAAGTGTTTCTCAGGGAAGAGAGTGCCAAAATATTTTTTTTCTTTCTGTAGAAATCTGTAGAAGTACAATGCAAAAATACTTGCCTCATACTCGTTCAGCCCAAACCTCTTCATTTTACCTCTATGAAACATAAAGGGGAAATTACAAATCCCTCTCCTCATATCTGTAGTGCTGAAAACTTATTTTCTTGGGGGAAGGGTACAGGGAATAATAATTCAATATTAAATTACTTAACATTGTCACCTGGAAGATACTGTGTTACTGAACAGAATCTACTCTGGTCTCCTGCTTTTAACAATTTTGACCTCACTATCTAACTTCCAGGTTGCATGTGTGCTCCTTTTCTTTCTCCCTTGCAGCTGCCATAACTACACGCTACATCCTGAATCACCGTTTGCGTAAGTGGCCATGGAGGCATGCAGCTGAGCGCTGGGGTGTATTGTTGCCTCCTCCTACACGTGCAGCAGTCCCTCTGTTGCAAGTCCTTCTTGCATTCCCAAAACAATGTTGCATATGTTTTCCGTGCAGAATTTTACACCTCCTCTTTCAATAATCCAGCCAAAGCTGGCCAAACCTTTGAAGGTAACACAACAGCTCCACTGTGCACAGTATCTCAATTTCCATTTTGGCACTCCCCTTTAAATAACTGGGCAACTTCAATGTATATGAAACAGACAATCAATCCTCATGTCATTATGAGCTGGAAAATGCTATGTTACCCCAAAACAATGAGTTCCACACTCAATACCTTACCCAAGGTAAAGGCTGACTTCTTGATCAATATTAACCCAATCTAAGGAAGAAAGGTATCAAAATGATGCTTAAGAAACTGAGGATCATGTCAGACAGCTGAGGTGATTAAACTCAGGAATGGAATTATCTGTCTGCAATTGCCGATAGGAATCAAACCATACAATATCCTCTCTGTTCTAGACTGCGAGATTTAATCTGCTCGTTATTCCTGTGCTGGCAAAATTGGTCCGCAGATTTCATGAGTTTTCTTTAAAGACTGTTAAAAGATTATATGCTTCTGTCCTCTCTTAGACCCCATTCTTACAGGACTGCAAAAATCTAACTCGCATTTTGAATCCTCTGAGCAGTTTGCAATCATAGCTTTCCTCTTAAGTTTAGGTCAAGGTCTATTTTAAGCAAATGTAGTTACTTTGTGAAACACATGCACAATTAAAACCTTCCATGATGCAAAAAAGGTATAATGCTACTTTCCAAAAGATATTTGTAATGAAGTTGAGAGGTCGGACTTACAGATGATCTGCACTCTTTACAAACAGTGTTCCCAATGAACAAAGCGCACTTCAGAGCACTGCCATGAGGTCTGTACTCACCTTGTATATGGGCAGGTGAGGAACTAAGGCAACTCACCCTCTTCCCCAAGAGCAGGTAGCAAGCCAGCAGGGAAGCCAGAACTAGCCCCCAGGTCCTGTTGCCTCCTCTAAAGTCACACCTTTCTTCCTAGCTCTATAAAAATCATTTCCGAAGTATTTAGTGCTCAAATTTATCACGGGTGAGTAGAAATGATTGAGGGAAAAAACCCTCAGATCAGTTTCTAATACCTGAATTTGTTCTTTTGTCCTCTGTTTTCACCTTTTCTATGCACTCAGTGACATCCAGGAGTTGTATATACAGTTTACGGGAACCTGAGGCAGCAAGGTAGTAAATACTCTCTGGGAGGTCAAGTGGCCCTGCTGGAGCCAGGGTGAGAGCTGAGAGTGCCGAGCACCTTTGCAGGGTTCTCAACTTGTTGCCAGATTCAACCTTTTCTATTTCACCTCGTTCTTAGCGGTATCTCTGCTTCAAGCTACACACTTACAACTGTTCAGCAGCCTGAGAAAGTTTTATATTCTGGGTACCTGTATACAGATTCGTTAACTTCATTTCTGACTATTTTTGTGTTTCCTTTCCTCGGTGGTGGTATTTTGTTATTTCTCTCCTATCGCTTCCTTTGATTCTGGATTGGTTTGTCATTCACAGAGGTGTTGGCACTATCAAATGATTTGAATCCAGGTACTCTCTCTCCAGCAGCAATGTTTCCTCTGCAGTTGAGCATCCAGTCTGGATATTACTTGCTGCAATAGGGCTCTGCAGTCATTGCGCTGAATTCCTTTGCACTACAAGAAATTCATATATCCTTCTGTCCAACTATTCAGAGTCAATCCATTCCTTCAGCTTTCATGAGCTCTGGGGAAATGAATGCTAAGACTTAACATGAGTGCTTGTGGGAACCAATTTGCTATATATATTTATAAATTTTCACTGGTATACACAACCATGAACTCAATATTACATTATTTACATGACTAATTACCACTGATCAGGATAGTTCCCATAGAGAATAATTGTGCAAGTATGGACCAAACAACGTATGAAAGAAAAGCCTCCAAGCATTGTTTATTCAGATGGATATAGCATATTCTTGCAATGAACACTGAAGAAACCATGATCTCTTTCTAGACATTCCTCTTAAAGGAAAAAGATGGTAAAGTTGTGAGTTGTTTGTGAATTGTACTATGTAACAACTGAAAGTACAACAAGACAACATTGCAGTAAAAGCACATTGCATCTTCATTCCATAATACAAAGTTCACAAGCAGACTGAGTTGGGAGGTTTTCTATCACATACTCCTAAATTGTATGAACTCAGTATTAATCACAGTAAAAAGTAACACTATAAAAGGGAAAGTAGTAATGGCAGCTACAAGCTGCATCAACCCACAAGTCTTGTTTATTTTCTTACTTCCTTAGGATAACACAGTAAGAAACATTTATTTCATTCATGGCTGCTAGTCCTGCTATGATCAGCATTACAGACTGAAGGCTATCATTAACAGGAGTTGATGAAGATGGTAAAATATCAGTCTTGGCTGGCAAACATGAAAAGCAAGAACAACAAAACCTTATCTCCTACAGAATAACCCTGATAACTGTTTGATTCTTTCCCCAGTGAACAAACCAGTGCCAAGAAAAGCTACTAGGTAGATAAGAACATGACAATTTGAGACAGACTGCAACTTCTCTGGCATGAATAATCTCATGTTCCTTCACTCTTATGGTCTCACCATATACCCTTGATTCAAACTGAACGGGTTAGGGGAGAGAAGAAATGTCAGTCCAAGCATGCATTACGCAGAGCATTGGGGCCTCTAAGTGTTCTGGCAAACAGTAAATCACAGAAAAGGCAGGTGAAAGTGTTCTCCTGAGTTCATGAAAAGCAAAAGGCCAATCACAAACGATTTTCATAAGGATGAGAGTGGTCTGGAGATTAAGGCACTGCCTGGCATTGATAGGGCTTGTTTCAGCTCCCAGTTCTGACAGGAATTTGCTTTGCTCCCCCACCTCTCCACACAGTATAAGGAAAACAAACTATTTGTCCCACTTATTTAGATTGACAGTGAGGAGCAGTAAAATCTGTTTTATGCTTTGAGCACAAACCCACACCTTGGATCCCTTGGGCTGGCTAGTACCTTTAGATATTCTGTAATAAATATACATCACCATGCGTTTTCAAAGAGAAATAAGAAGGAAAAAAAGCAGTATTTTCTATTCAACTGTAGGAAAAAAAAACAAAACTCAAGAGCAGCAGCTGTTATTTGAAGCTTCTTCCATGAGCACTTCATTTAGTGCAACAGCAGGCCTGCAAGACATAGCAACCATTTCACTGTTATTTTTAAGTGTTATTTTCATTGTACAAAGATTAAAACACTAAGAGAAAGATAGAAAGACAGAAATAATGCCTGTCACCAGGCTATCACTTCATTGACATAGCCACAGAAGACAAATTAACCAAACAAAACACACTTTGAGGTAGGTTGAGTTTTGAGTCAATTTTCCAGCTGAAATATTTGCATGGAAGCAACTACTCATCTACCTGAGAGCCTGCTTGAGCACAAACACACTCAGGGAGGGTTAGCTCAAGACAAGACTAACAGACCCGCATTGAATAGACCAATAGGAAAACCAAGGAACCCTGCAAACTCTGCTCTTCATTCAGTGCCATGACACAAAAGAACTTTTTCCTCAAAAGCTTGACCGGGACTCAATGACATCTGGGAGAGCAGAGCATTACACAAAAGAAAAAAGTTTAATCTGCAGATAAATGAGAGAACCACATCAGATAGTTCAAAGCAGAAGGGAAATGAGCATCTAAGTCATAGCGAGATCTTCAGAGATTTTATACAGTCTCTAAAGCCTCACAGATATTCCAGATTCAGTGTGAACCAAGACTTTTAGGATGTGTATCGTTCACTACCACTAAGTTGTGGCAATGAAAATAAGGCCAGATAGCATGGCTCCAAGACTAGGCATATTATGCAGAGGAAATACAACAAAATAGCACATAAGGTTCTCAAGAGTACCATACAAGAATAGAGAGGCATATCCTAAAAATAAAAAGAATGGAAACTACTTAGGATTTGATCCTATCCTGAGCTAATAGGAGGGGGGAAAGGGGAATCATCAAAATAAGAAAACCCCCACAACTTTCTCCGATACTTTTAATGAGATGTTAGGGCTTTAACTGGTGAATGAGCTGCACTGACATGGCATTACATTTCTCATTCAACTTTCACATAAGACACATGCAAGTTATTTTTGTTTGTATTGGGCTGGCAGATGCATCCATTTGAAAAAACGGGCAATGGGAAGCTTGCTAGACAGTGACGCAACACAATGTGCAGTGCCAAAGCAAACTTTGTGTCTGTTTCTTTTCACAATGACATTACATGAATTGGAATTAAATCCACTGAAGTGACTGGAATTACACTCATCTGCTCAAGTGAGACTCCCATACAACTTCTTCTCACAGCAAGGAAGCCATAAGGTTCTTTTTCTGCAGCTTTCCTTTTCCCCTGCTCCACTAGGGGTTCTGGGCAGTGCTGTGCACCAAAGCGTACATTACCAAATGCCAAAGTATGTTCTTCAAAGGGACTTCATCTTTTGGTCTGCCTCTAAAATCCTTGAGCTTCATAGGTAGCAGATGGCAGGATTCTTTACTCTATTAGAATGATTTTACTCAAAATTCATATAGTAAAACAAGGCAGAGCATAGACCACAGACTTTAAAGTCTTACACAAGAATCATAAAGAAGTAAATCACATTTAGACCCCTCATCTTGTCAGAAACATTCCCTCTTCAGCTATTTCATAATAGCAGCTACCTAGTCATAGACAGCAGACCCTCTAGCCACCAGAAAGACCTCACACCATAACTCACCTTCAACAAGGCTTGGAGTAAGTCTTCCATCATTGCAGGACTAGCTTTGCCAACATCTTAAAAATAACAAGACTGTACTGTCCATTGATTCTGCTCTATGCTTGCTCTCTAGGACACTTCCCCACAAAATCCCCTGCAAGCAAAAGCAAATATATTGCACTAGAGAGCATTTATCCTCTCTCTAAATCTTGGAACAAGTTAAGTGGCCACACCTGCTGCAGTAGGTCTCCATGCTAAAAAACAAGTTGAATGCTAGTAGGGGAATTTGTTCATGCAGCTGAGGTGAATAATCAGGAGAGCTCTGACAGGGCCTATGTTAAAAAATGTGGAAAACAAACCCTGAACCTTTGCTAGTTGTAAATGAGTGTAACTCCATGGATTTTAATAAATCTATGATGATTTATTGCAGGTGAAGACCTTGTACAACATCCTTCAATGGGCTGAGAACCTCTCTGTTTTTATTAGAAGGCTACTAAAAATGCTTCTCAGTCCCTGAAGAAGTAGCTTGAGATACTTGGAATGTATGCCCGATTTGTAGGGCTTTGCCTTTATTGCAGTCTTAGCAACTGTGGTTGTTTTCTTGCCTTTAAGCAAGTGTGTGTAGAGAATCCTTATGGGGTCTTTTATGTCCGATTTGTTGCTTTTCTAGCTGTGATTTTTACATAGGTTAGACGTATCTTTGACTGTTGCCAGTTAGAAAGCTGAGCCAGAGCTAAAGAATCATAAACAGAGCTAAGTGTTAATGCAAGATAATGGCCAGGTTAGTTTAGGCATATTATCTAGTCCTGGATGAATCTTCCCCTTCAGGATGAAATCTAGTTGTAAAATAAGTAAAAATCTTATTGAATGGATTTTTCCAAATCCACTTCAGGTTGCAAATCTAAAAACACTTATTCATATATTTAACTTGATACACATGAGTAGCTCTATTGATTTCTCTCTGTATTGAGTTCAGTGAAGCTACTCACACGTGTCAGGGTAAGCAAAAGCATAAGTGTTTGTGGGACAATGATTTAATTGCTCTGATCTCAATTTTTATGCTATTCTTCACCAAGGATTAACCACTAGAGAAAACCACTAAAGAGAGTAGTAGATTTTGCAGCTCTAGCACTTTCAAATTACAATTGCAATTCTTGCAGGATTTTAAGTATTCAGCACTAAATATCTACTTCTTAAACCCTTTTCAATCTGTGTAATATCTTTAAGTTTTACACCTATATGCAAAAAATATAAAATAAATAATGAAATATATAATATGAGAATGTGCATTTGCATGCAGGTACATACCTGCTACATGTATTGCTACGGACTGAAGGCAAGAGACAAAACACCACAAAGATTAGAGAATTATCTAGTTAATATGTATGGCTTTGTCTTTGTTTTTTTTTTTTACTTTCAAAGCACTTACATATTTGTCATTCTCAAATATTGAGGATCCACACAAACTTCCACCTTGCTCTTACTCCTTTGAAGACTGCTTTTGGCTTGTCCTCTCCCCTCAGGGTTTTGAACATTAAACGGAAAGTCTGAACGCTGAATCTATTTCTCAGTGTACACTAGTCCATGCTTGTGCTGACTGTGTTCAAGAAACAGCATTAGGAATTTTCTTTTTTCTGCTGAGAAGGAGAGGATGAAGGAGGAAAGAATGACCAATTATAAACTCTGTTGTCTTTAGATGAAAGAACCTTTTTGTGGTATTCTTCAATCTCTTGTTTGGGCTGTCAACAGCAATTTGATAAAGAATGTTCCTATGGCTGACCTGTTTTTTCAAGATAGTAACCTATATTGTGTATCATCTAAAGCCAGGGGATAATCATCCATTATACTCTACACTGCTGTTCCTGCAAGTTGAACATAGCCTTTAAAACTCAGATAAGTTGATTGATAGTTGTGTTGAGAAAGCTGCTACTAACGATACTTTAGTTAAAGGGGGCAAAAAAATAAAGTTTCTTTAATCTGATTCTCCCCTACCCCCAACACCACACTTCAGAGGCCAAAGCTCATGATAACTGTTTTGTGGTGAATGGTCAATTGTTACAAAATTCTAATTGGTTCTGGGTCAGTCCCTTTGAAATAGCTGCTGTGCTCTAGTAATTTTTTCAATTAATTCTTAACAACTGACAAAACTTTGGATCTTGTCAAAAATTGTTCAGATTTTTATAGTAGGTAAGAACACGGAACAAGATTAGCCTGGATTAAGAAAGATTCCTTCATGTATTGTCACCGAGGATATAATTATAGTTTACTTCTCTTTTTCACTTTGCTCCCAAAATAATGATTAACTAATTCTGTAGAGTTTTATTCCCTGTAAGGGCTTATTGAAGACTTTTGTAAGCATAAATTCTATAAAGGCATGTGTGTATTTCCTTGTGGATTTATAAATAAATTGGGTAAACACATGCTAAGAGAAGGACTTCAGTTAGAAATGAGAGATGTTTTCACTAGGTTTTCAGATCCACCTGAGAACTGTGCAGAACTGTGTCAGCCAGTCTTGTGCCCTCAGTGACATAAATCAAGTGACCAAGGACCAATTCTCTTGCAGTGTTACTTAGGGCAGCCCCAAGACTAACTTACGTTCTACTGAGTTTAGCAACCCTAAAGAGACTGGAGCTTGTTGAAGCACAAAGTTAAACCACATCTTTTTCTTTCACCAGAATATTCACGGATAGAAAATGAAATTATCTTTAAGGTCTCTTTTTTACAGCAGAAAACATCTCGTACAGAGTCTAGGAACTTAGCTTTTTTTTTTTGCCTGTGAAACAAGCAGACAAGTATGCACATTTATCTGAATGTTTTGTATTGGTCCTTCCTTCAACAGAAACATGTGTACAGCCAGATATGTCATGTTACCAGAGACAGCAAGTCAAGAGTTCATTAGTAAATCTGACTGGATTATAGACATCAAGGTAACTATAAGTATTTGCACGAGTTTTCTAAATTATCAGTAAAGCTTAACCATTTGTACAGGGTCTAGTTCATAGCTCTGTTATTTGTTCATGAAGCCTAAAGTATTAAAGTTTGGATCCTCTGGGACTACAGATTCTGATATGAATCCTTCTGCTGTAATTCAGGAACAGTTACATTGGCTTAACTACAGTTATCACGGTTTTATACCTCAGTACCTGACTGGAAATGCTAATCCACTATCTTAAAAAGAGATCATCTTTAATCCACTTCACACATTTTCATCCAGCTTGACCTGCTCCATACTTTCTGTGCACAGATCTATCCTAACTGGGCTTTAATGAACTCATTCCTTTAAAACAGAAACCTCGCCATTGATAATATCCAATACACATTTTACTGTAAATAAAAACGGGTTCTAATCTGATAAGAAACAGAGATCATTGATAATTCTACCAGCTGGTAACATTCACAGAATCTTTAATCTCTAAATGTTATAATCATGCTGTTCCCCTTCCCTACTTTACATTGCCTTCCATTCTTATAGAGTCAGTCAAAAATGTGAATTTCTGACTTGTTTTTCAGGGCTCAGCTCTTTCCTTGATTTCTGCTGTAGTCTGTATTTTACTGCCAATGGTAACTGTTTGAGTGGTTGGTATGTCTTGTTTTGCTCCACAGAAAAGTGGCGGCCCGATCCTGGAACCTTCTTCTCAGAATTACTCCAAGGGGAGTTTTCCATCTGAGAGACTGCAGAATCAAACCCTTAATCATGCGAGAGATCTGGCTTCCAATAACAAAGTGTTGTCTTCTCAGAATCTACAAACTAAATTCAGATAGTACTCACTCTGATATTTTAGATTTCAGAACATTTTTCAAACCCTCCAAAAACAAATTTGAATCTCCTCTTCAGGAGTGTGACAGCTTTTGATCAGTCCAGTAGTATGTATTACCTCAACTATTTATAAAAATTGGACACGTATAGCATGGAGAAGTGGCATGGTTTCTCACTCTTTTCAGGGAATGATAAAGAAAGTATGGTGAACTGTAGACACTGTTAATAGAACTGCAGTTACACTTTAGACTTCTTATTTCATGCTCCAGAGAGCGGTCATGGAAGTCAGTCAAAGTGCACAAAGCTGGGCTATTCAGAGCTAATTCTTGCTGGTCATGTCAGACTCTATTTGTTACACTTGCACATGTAATGTTGTACTCCTCCTCAACTTTTTGTTTTGGAGCTAATCCATGGAGTACTTCCAAAATATAATTAAAATCTATACTGATTTCAGCATATCTTCATTAGAGATACTGCTGAAACATTTTGCATACGCTGACTTATGCTATGGAATGGGGCAGATGCAAGGGGAGTCTATCTGTTTTTTTGTGGGTGTCTAGGTGTGCTGAGAGTTGGAGCCTGGAACACAAATTTGTGTTACGTTTGCTTCTAAGATTGCAAGAAGCCAGCCTAAAAACCTGAGAATTGAACAGCACTTTGAGCAGTAAAATTAGGAAAAGAATGCTAGAAAAGATCTGAGCTTTGCTCATTGCTAATCCTTAAAGATCTTTTAAGTCTGTTAATGAAACAATTTTCCAGTCCCACAAGTATTGTTGTGATTTGAAAGATAGTCCTGTTCCAAATAAGGATGTTCAAAACTGAAAAAAATCACAAATGAGAAAAGCATTTTCTCTAACTTGCCAGTATTTAATTTCTACTTCAGACATTTAAAAACATATTCACTTGATCTGTAATTCTTTTTCCTTTTTTAGAAAAAGAATAAAATCATTATTTAGAACCATAAAGTTAGCATATGTCATTTTGAAAATGTTGCATCTAAACATTCAGATGATTTTGAAGTGTTTTTCAAAACGCTCTAGGGTCAAGTAATTCATTCAAATATTCCTTTTCCCATGATGGGTTTTAGAGGAATCAACATTTACAATTAAAAAATATTTTACTGAAAATTTTCCAGATCTATAGCTAGTATTACTGGCCAAAGGGGAAACTATTATAAGATGGAAACACGAGCTTTGAGATTCTGGTTACAATAGCCATTGAGGTTATCTTTCACATGCGGGGATATCGAATTTCTGTGGGCCTGGAGTCTGTTTCTAGCTGTTTCACAGATTAATTACATAATCTTGAACAACTTGACTAATTATCCCTCTCCTTTAATTGTTCCCACTTTAGTTTTCTCATCCCTGGGGCCAGTATTACCTAGTAAATGCATGGACAGGCAAAGATACTAGTTAGGGCCAAATTATACATCCACAAGCCAGATGAGCTAGTGCTGAGAGTAACCTTGCAGTGGGGGGCTGCCAGGGTGATGAGGGGGGCCAGCACCTCCCCAGGACCTGGTGCCACGGGGGATCCTCACGTCTCTGTCCCACCGCCCTGCGAGCTATCAGGGCAGCTGCGGGCAGCCCTGGCATTGGGCACCGCCATGGGGGACCATCTGGGCAGTCACCCATGGGCTGAGCTCAGGGCTGGGATCAGGCCAGGCAGGGGCAGAGCTGTGGTGGGCCTGAAGGCTGGCACCACTGTGGCATTATGGAGCAGGGACTGGAAGCCCTAGACTGGACTGATATGGGGGCCTGAGGCTGGACAAGAATGGGGAGGCCCCGGGGGTGGCAAGAGGGACGGTGAGGTGCACTCAAGGCCCTGAAAGGGGGACCTAGGCTTGGTGGTCAGAAGCAGCAGCATCGGGAGGGCAGTAGCACTAGTGCTAGCACTAGCTCTGAACACCTACTAGAGGAGTAAGGAGGCTATGCATTCCTCATTGGATAACCCATTTCCTCCACAGCAGTCATCATCCGGAAATTAGCACAAATCTGAGTCCAGACTACACCTTCTCTAGAGATTAGCCAGGCTTAGCGGTACATATACTCCTCTCAAACCTATCTTCCACCTTCCACCCTTAGGAATTACATTACTTCTCCAGCTGTTTCCATCCATCCACCCATACTTCATGTATAGAAAACTTTCATGCATGTGTTGCACATAAAAGTAATAGAGATCACATATGTAATCATAGAAATCTCCACCGGTAGAAAGTGTTACCATCTTACTTGTCTTTATTAAGTCGCATCTAGGCTCTGCTCTTTGGTAGGAGCCTGCCCAGCTCCCTAGATGGGTTCCTGCCCCAGCATGTGCAGGGTGAGAAAGTTGGAGCAGATTTCAAGTCATGATGTGTTTACTCAGTGCAGGATCTCTACCTCAGCCTCACGACCATTGCTGATGATGTTGTGACACACTTACATTTGTCAGCCTTAAGATTACAGCCAAGATTGGTACTGTTTTGCTAAGCTAAATATGTAATAAATTATAGTTCTATTTCTCTGTTTTCCCTTGGACATAATATATAGGGCAGTGGGGTCACTGGCAAATGCTCTTGAGAGAGGCGCTGCTTAGCTGAAAATAAGGGTAGGAACCATAGATCTGCTTCTGTAGGTAAAATATGTGATGTTATTGATATACTATGGTCAAACTGCATAGTGCAAGTATAAGTGAGATAAACAGATTGATAGACAGACAGATAGGTAGATGGATAGGTAGATATAAGGAATCATTCCATAAATAAAACAAAGCAACGTATTAAACAGCTGATCCTGAACAAAATGATATAAAACTATTGTTGCATTGCAACATTGTGTCATTGAAATACAACAGAAAGGGCATAGAGCGAACTTTGGAAAACTTTCATTGTAAGTTGCGAGCTTAGGTGCTACATCAGTATGTTGTGTGCATTCCTGGTCCACGCAATCTGGGGCGGGGGGCGGGGAGCAAACCCACAGCAGAGCACACACAATAAAGACTTCAGGAAAAGGTAAAGAAAAGCCACATCAATGCTAGAAGGATTGGATAGGATCCCAGTTCCTAAGCCTGGGGATGGAAGAGATTACAGAACAAGTCCTGATGATACTATAAACCTCTTCAAAGTAGAGGTTTCCAACAATGTGAAAGTGATCAAGCCAAGGAAGATAGCCTAAAACTACACACTGAACTATCTAAGTCATTCATTAGGGGCAAAAATAGTATTAGACAGAGGGGTTAGGCATTGGGAGAGAGGTAATGGAGGTAATTGAGGCACCATCACTAGAACTATTCAATAATAGATTAGATAAGTAGTAGAAATAATGTAAGGAAATATCGTGCATGAGGCAAGGAGTTGAACTGAATTACCCAAGAGGAGAATAATTGCAATTATGGATCTATTCCCTTTGTAACTTCAAAATGGTGGTGCCAGGTGCAACTATTAATTCTACTAAAAACTGAACTGGAGTGTGCCTACTCTAAAATGTAGCCAGAACCTATTCCTGCAGTACAAATATATATATAGAGAGAATATATAGTACATATATTACTGTAGTATATATATATACACTTAGGAATGAGGTTCAATCCCATTTAACAGGCCTATATATTGTTGTATTTATTTTGATTTTGCAAAGTTGATGCTGTCTGACACTGGAAAAGGACTTGACCTACAAAGTTTATTGAAGAAAAATCCACGCTCCTTGATTCCGTTCATATAGGGAGCGTATTATGCTTGATTTGTGAATCTGACCTCTCATTGTAGTTTTGTATGTTCATAAAAGAGACCTTAAAATAACCTGAGTGCATAAAACAGTCTGAGATTATAAACAGTATATTCCTCTGGGCA
Organism: Struthio camelus; assembly: GCF_040807025.1. Lineage (NCBI taxonomy): Eukaryota > Metazoa > Chordata > Aves > Struthioniformes > Struthionidae > Struthio > Struthio camelus. The sequence continues at coordinate 75,870,280 of NC_090945.1, forward strand.
TTGTAGCAGAAAGCAGAAACAGCAGCGGAGAATTAGTGCACGTAGCCATTCAAAAGATGCAAGAGCTTCACATTTTCTTTAGATATTTCTAACAGCCTTATGTCTGAGACATGCCACATATATAATGCAGACCTGGTCCTGCCTCCGGTAGATTAAGCCACATTTTTCCTATTAATTTTATTGAGAAGAGTAGCCAGATTATCTTTCAGGAAAGACCTGATCAAAAGCTCGTTGAGGTGAGAAAATCTTTTCAAGTCACTTGGTTCGGTTTGGTCCCGTGCCCCCATGGATTTGTTAGGCATTTTCCTCAGCTTCCAAGCAGATCTGCAAGGGCTCTAGTAATCTAATCAAGTCTGACAACAGAGCTTCGCCAAAACACAGCTTCATAGTGAAAAGCCATATGTTTAAAAATGCATGCCTTGCAGAAGTTCCCAGAGCCTCTCCCCGAATTGCTTTCACTTACTATGTTTCTCAATGTTTGCTTATAGTAATCCTAGGCCAGAGTTATGGTGGAAGGCACTTTCAGTTCATCAAGTGCAGTCCCTTGCTATTATTGTCACCGTACTAAGTAGTCCCTTTCATAATATAACGTCAGTGAATTCAACAGAAAACATGAGAATGCATTGATCCTGACATCTGACCCAGGTCAAAAGATTATACAATAAAAGGACAAGTAGACATATTAGGGACTTTTCCCCATCGATTTAGATCAGTGACATGGCAAAGGAGACTGATCTCCTAACTGTATCAGCCATCTGTTACTTCTGATAGTGAGGCTTACAGATTCTCTGTCTCTCTTGAGACAGAAAAGTGTTGTGCTTGCAAATGACTACAAGATCGAGTTTCTACTTCTGGAAGAAGTCATTAAAGATGGGAATTATTTCAATAACTGAGTTGCTACTTTTAGTTTTTATTTTCAAACTACTTTACATGTCTAAATCAGAAGTCTTCCCTTCAAAAAAAGGTTCTTCCTTTATGACTAAAGTCATGTAGCAAAATAACACCCCGGAAACATTAAAAACAGTTTTTTCTTGTTGTGCTTTTGGTTCTGTGAGCTCCTAATAATAAATTACATCTTTATCTTCCAGGTACAATCTCATAGATTTCATGAGGCAATCTATAAGCTCATGACCTTAAGTATACATTCTTTATTTGAAAACTTAGTAGCTGTCTTGTCTTCTCTTTCGCTTTGATCCCCGTTCTACAACCTACAACACATGGCTATATAAAGCTCGTTGACACAGTGGTATATAAACTAGTGCAGTTTTCCTCATCCATTAAAAAAGTCAGGTTTCAGAATCTGGGAAAGCAGATATACATATATGAAGTAATTATCTAATAATGGAAACGGAATGCAGATATTTCATTACAAATCCACAAATTAAAGGCTCTTTTAAAAATGCATGCTAATCCTACCACATAACATCTCTTAGAGAGTAATTAGGGTTCATTGCATCTACAACTTGCCCATTAATGACTCTCTAAGAAAATATGAAAATTCCACAGTGATATACCATATTAGCTCCAGATTAGTTCACTTATACTGTATGAAAAGACAGTTAGTTACGTCACAGTATGCATGAGAGAAGTTGTTAAATAATCACGTATGTATAAAATATTAGAGACGAGTATAAATAAAACCTTTTTAACTATTGAACATTTTCCAGTGTCTCATTAGGTGCTAAAACACAAGAAAAACGTCCGAAAGTACATGAATAGTGGTTATTTATTCAGCTGATTGCTAGGAATCATTGTACAAATATAAATCTCAATAGGCAGGGAAGAACATGGTGATCTTCAGATCCTTATCCACTTGTAGGATTTACTCCGACTTTAGTAAAAGACCATGAAAGCGACAGTAGACATCGAAACCCTAAGAAAACAAGAAAAGCCTTCAGCTCCTAGGTCCAGCCATTGACTTGCAGCATAGGGCTAAACTTTTCACTTATGTACAAAAAATGAGAAATGAGGATGTTTATATTGTCAAGAGTAACTTAAGGAAGTATATATTTCATAGTGAGAGTGACTATGGTTTCTACATACAGAGCAACAAATTTCCGAGACTGTCTAGTAAATCCATATCCATTTTGCTGGTGTAATTTCTATTTCATATTATAACTGCAAGGATATTAATATTTCACATAGTTAACCAAGGAAAAGATGCTAAGAACTCAACCTGGCAAACTCACCCCTAAATTAGACGTGTTTTTGAGGTCATATCCTTGCCTTCAAACTATGTGTATGTAAGGGAAAGCAGAGCCAGCCCTAGCCCAAGTTTGACCTGCAAAGCCAGGCCACCAGATACATTCGCATGAAGAAGCAAGTGGAGACCTACTGCAAAGCTGCAAAGGCTGAGTGCATGATGCAAAATGAGATCTCATCACCCATGGCTCATCACTGTTGGCACCAGCGGCTTCACATCAGTGTAACCGAGATGAGAAAACAGTTCAAGCCTTCAGAGTCTTCCTCCAACTGAATGTTTTCTTGTCCATGATGATTTTGAATAATCACTGTTGTGCCTTTCCTGAGCTTCTTATAGTCTTTCAGAAACATGCTGTATGGCTAGGATCTTTTTTCTAACTGGAAATTCATTCAACAGTAAAAGTGAGTCTGACAAACGTTTGTCTGTATGTACATGTGTGTATACTACCTCTATCCTCACAAATCTAGTGTAAGGATGACTGCTGGGACTATTTTCAGAGTGGTATTGAGATGAATTCCTGTCTTTCTCAAATTTGATTAATTCTCACTGGATTCAAAGGAGTCTCCCCCTGGAGGTAAGGATATGTCTCTTCTTTCTCGTACTAATTTGGATAATGTACATTTGTGGTAACTTCCTTGCAGAATGTGAAAGAATGACATACATTATTGGGGTGTCACTGCAAGCCCTCCTCCAGATAGCTGAGGCTTCTGTGTATCAACAGACAAAACATCCAGTAAGATCAGTCCTTTCCTAATAAAGGAAAGACTTGCTATAATTGTCGGAAGGGAAAGGGGAAGGAAAGCAGAAGAGTTTTCTGTGCTCTAGATCAACCCTTGGCATGGAGAAAGAGCCACTCAGAGTAACTTTTCTCTCCATAAGTTGTGTTGCACCTTCTCTGACCTTGGGAAGGTGAGCACCAGTCTGAACAGAAGCAAAGCCAAACTGCAACTGAGGTGACAAAAAGAGTTGGCACAATGTCCTTGTGCTGGTCCATAAAGCTGTCTGTGTACACACCGATTAGAAAACAGCAAAGCTCAGGAAACAGTAGCAAGTGTTTGATTTCAGCAAATCAGGAGACTGCAGAAGGAAAATAGCCCTTGGGGAGTTTGGCAAAACCTTCATACAGAGCAAACGCACTCCAGAAGACTTCACTCCAATTGGATCTCCTGATTCTCAGTGAGGTCTTGGACAAGAAAAGTTGCAACGCACATCAGTGTGGTTGAGTGTGATCATCCTTACCCCAGGGAATTTTAAGGCACCACAAGTGAGATTAGAGCCAGGTTTCCCGAAATTGCTGCCTGTAGGATCAGCCACTGTGTGGCTTTTATGAAGAGGTGGAGAAAGAGCTGGAGTGGCTTTTTAAGGAGAGTATGACTAATAACTATCCCCTGCATTGAAGTATTTCATAGGTAACACATCTAATTGCTTTTCAGGTATATTTTCCTATTAAGGAAAGTTGTGTTTGATTACTCGCCTTCTTTTGGAAGGTCCAAGGGCCAGAGATCATTTGCCCTGGAGGGAGTACTTCCAACATTTCCTCTTTTCAAATGAATTTTAAAGGAGAAAAGCAAGTAAGTGAATACTGTCCGGCTTTCAGTTAACACTTTGTCTCTCTCCAGGTTAGTCAATATAAAAACCACTGTGGTTTAATGCCAGGGCATTGGGGTCATTCCCAGCTCTGCAGCTGAATTCCTGCCAGGTTTTGAGCATGTTTTCCTTTTCTGTTTAGCTGACAGAATATCCTGGGTCAGGCTGCATGCCCAGTGTCTAATGCAGGGGACATCCCAACACAGGTGGAGGGGGCCTCTAGCTGTTCTTCTAATGCAAAAAAATGAACTGTAGCACAGTATATGCTTGACGTTCCTGCAATGACCTTCTAATAGAGAATCACTTTAACGTGGGAGCAGGTTATGTCTTCCACCTGCATCTCACCCAGCTGTGTTCTGTCTTCTCAGCGAGGGAAACTTTAATTTTTCAAAGTCAACTCCAGCAATCAGTCAGTTCTAGCACCGGGATTTTTCTTCTCTATGTCTTTAGGAAATCTTACAGAGCTTTTAAAAAAGTATCCAGGTAACATGGTAGCTAGTAGTAATCTCCTGCTGTAGTAGGGAACAATTTGTACTTGCAGAAGCAATTGTTTTAAGGTCTGAAATAAATTATAGTGGTATTCAGTGTGGCCGGAATGGACGATTCATCTGGGAATCCTGATACATCATGAACTTTATTTTCTTTGGAGAAAAGAAAACATGCTAACATGGCCACTGGCCATGTTATACTGAATAGTTACAGTCTGGTTAATGCTTTTTGTCAGTGATCTTAATACTAGCAGTTATATCTTGATGGGAGGGTGGATATTCAGGGATGGATATTTATTTCTCCTTCTACCTGAGTATTTTAGACAGTCACTGATGGCAATATTAACTCTTTAAGGACAGTGAGTAACTTTGAAGGTAGGTCCGTAGCAAGCTGTAAAATCAGACTAGACATCTGAACTATAGTATAAAGAAGATTTTATTCGGTTATTTTTATGATAAAATAAATCGTTCAGCTCTTTGGGGCAATATTTTCCTTCATTTGCCAATGTAACTCTGGAAACTCACAGAAATACTTCGGAGACAAATGGGTAAAATAGAGAATAGAGTAGGACTCAAAGTGGTGAACTCAAAAGGACTCAAAAGGACTCAAAGCAGGTGTGGTGAAAAGTAGATTAAATACCAAACAGTGGCATTTTATATAATTATCTTTCTCCATGGACACACCTGTACTTGTGGAAGGAAAATTTCTTTAACTAGACTTTAGTTCCATATTAAAGAACTAAATAAAGGGTCCTTAAAATAGAGCTGCTGCAGCTGATGAAACGATCATTGCCATGAAACTTGAAAGAGCCGGTTTTGCCTCTTTAGCAGTATTGATTAATCCCATTGCAACAGCCATTTCATTGTGTATCGACACTGGAAATAATAAAAGTAATTACTAAAAGAAGGTTCCCATCAGTTAAAAAAAAGCATACATGAACCATATCACATCCTTGGAAATAAGGACAACACCGCTTATGTGTCTCCGAATGCTTTTAAATCTGAAGTAACCAGCGGACTCAGAAGAACTTGATTTCTTTAACTATCTTCACGCAGTCAGATACGACGAGAGGGGACCGTCGTATAATCCAGGCCGTTAATTCGTCGCCTGCACCTTCACGGGAACTGTAGATTAGGGAGAGCTGAGCTGTGAAGCGCACCCAGCAGGTGTCCTTGAACGCTTAACACCTAACATGTCCGTTTCATCACTTTATCCTTGCAACAGCGTCCAAAAAAACTATTTTTCCGGAGCAGAGGTAGCCGGAGAGAGTGCTTTCGTCGTTGCCATTAATTCGAGATTGATTAAAAGCCGAGGGAAGAGGTCCAGCGTGTGATCCCGCTGTGAGCACACTCCACCCCGCAGCCCCTGAGCAGCCGCTGATCTCGCTATCGAGAGCTCGTCTGCGGTTATCTCGACACCTTCCGCACCACGCCAGGCGATATTCCCTTTGATAGCTATTTCCGCCCTGGGAAATAAATCACGAAATCAGCGTGCCTGCGAGTGGCAGTCACGGAGTCCCCGTTACGCCGGGCTCTCCACACGCTGCTGGTATTCATGGCACTCATTGGCACCGGGATTTATTCCATATATTTATTAATTGTCCATGAAAATAAAAACGGAACAGAAGTGCGGAAAGAAAGGGAAAAGGCGGCTTACCTAGCCAAAGTACCTCCTTTTTCCCACTTGGAAACTCTACAAGTTACCCACTTTCCTCACGAACTTGTCAGATACCACCTCGACTGTTCCCCCCGCGCAGGGGGTTTCTTTTCAGCAGGTTGAGAGCTGGGCCTGCTTTTTCTAACCGTGTTCTCCCCTTTCCAGTTCTTCTTGCCAATTATCTTAGCGTTCATTTGGGGGTTTTGTCACAGTTTTTTCTTCTGAAGAACTACGGGTCTAATAGTGGTTGATTTTAATTTCCTTGTTAATTTTACAAACAGCTCAATTATTATTTCATCTAGCCTGTAAAATGAACTATGCGGGCGATATTTAATGGAGAGTAAGATGTGAATTTCATAATACCACAACTGTATTTTTAACCTTTATTTTTAAAATAAAAACCATCGATGCACTCTAGGAAACATCCTTTTACACTGCCTAGTAGTAACTGTATTGAAAAGGCATGCATTTGGGCTTTCTGACAGAAAATGCTTATTTCCCACCTTTAAACATAAAGAGTGTGAACTTGAAAACGAAAGGAAGATAAATGGGTTTGGAAGTCTATTAAAAACAATTCATTTCTCTAGGATAGCAGATAAAATTGTCCCACAAGATTTCAGAGGGGTTAGCACAAAAAGTGGGAGACAGAGCTCGTCTTGCTTTGCAAAAAATACATATCAGGCAAGCCACAGTGTGAGACCCAGATTTGAGGAATGGTGCTTACGCTTTGATAACATCCTGGGGCGAGGGGGGCAGTTAACTGAAAGGGTGTTACAGGTGAAGAGTTTGAGATACAGGACAGTATCCCGGCCTCTGCTTTTAAAATGCCATATTAAAAGCCACATGTAACCACATGGCACCGCTGATGGTTACTGCGCTGGGCCCCGGGATCCCTTCGGTCCCTGTGGGCTGCGGCAGAGCACCGGCTCCCCCGAAATACGGACACGGCTGGTTTGGAGGGGGCAGGGGACGCCCGGGTGCCCTCGGCGGCGGCTGCCCCCACCCTCCCCGGGCGCGGAGCAGGGAGGCGCGGGAGCGCGGCGGGGCGCCCCCGGGCGCGGGGGGCGTCGCGGGCCCCGGCCCCGTCGCCGGCGGCCCCTCCGCGGGCCCGGGGTGGCGGCCGGGGCGGCGGGACCGGGGGGGGCGGCGCGGGGGCGGACGTCCCACGGCCTCGCCAGGCGGAGAAATAACGTCGGCGGATTTCCTGGGCCCGGGGAGCCGAGGCGAGAGGCCCGGGAGGGGGCCGCGGCGGGGTTATACGTCCCCATCCAGCAGGCTGAAGTATTTGCCGGGACTGGGGAGGCAGAGGTAAGGCACGGTGCTCCCCGGGCAGAACAGGGGGAAGGACACCGGCAGCAAACAGCGGCTGAGGAAGGTGCTGTCTTTGTAGAGGGCCGGGAAGGGGAGAGCGGCGGCGGAGGCGGGGAGCAGCGGCTCCGCGGGGGGCTCGGCCGGGGTCGGGGCCGGGCCCGGGCCCTCCGGCTCCGCCGACATCTGTCTCTTGAGCTTGTTGCGGCGGTTCTGGAACCAGATCTTCACCTGGGTCTCGGTGAGGTGCAGCGAGGCGGCCAGGCCGGCGCGCTCGGCGCTGCTCAGGTAGCGCTTCACGTCGAAGGTGGACTCCAGCTGGAAGACCTGGCTCTTGGAGAAGATGGTGCGCGTCTTCTTCTTGCTGGTCGCCGACTTGCTGCTCTCCTTGCCGTAGCCCGCGGCTCCTCCGGCCTCCTCCCGGCGGCAGCGCAGCCCCTCGGGCGGCGGCGAGCCCGCCCCTCCGCTCCCCTCGGGGCCCGGGCCGAGGCCGCGGCCGGCAGGCCCGTCCGCTGGGAGCCGGCCGGGCTCGCTGCCTGCAAGGGCAAAGCACAGCATCAGCCCTGCCCGCGGTCCCGGCCCCGCAGCCCGCATCGCCCGCACGCAGGACCCGACCGGACCCGGCCCGGCCCCCTCCTCACGGCGCCCCCCGGCTGCCGGGCTCCGAGCGGGGCCGGGGGGAAGCGGGACTCTGGGATCTGGCAACGCGCCCCGCACCCCTCCCCAGGGGAAACGGCACCTATGGAGAAGAAGGCTGAGGAGTTACCGTCCGGGATCTGAGGAAATCTCTGCCAGCTCTAAGCCGGAGAAATCAAGGGCTCCTGGACTTGGTACAGCGACCCAGGGAGGCGGAGGAGGGGGGTGACAAGTAATCCTGCCCAAGATCCTGGAAGCGGGTTGGGGGGGGCGGGGGGAGGGGAATGTATGCGCCAGTGGTGTCTCTCCCATCCATCCACAGCCACGAAAGGGAAAGCCTCAATTCCTCTTCCTGCCTCTGTTAACTGAAGGAGGCCTGAGCGCTGTGAGCGTTGCGGGGGTTGTGTGTGTGTGCGCGCCCCCCGCCCGAGCCGCTTCGCCGCGGCTCGGCCCCGGCGGCGCTGGGGGGGCTGGGGCCGGACCCCCGCCCCGACGTGCGGGACAGCCTCCCGCAGGGTTCCGTCTCTGTACCCGAGTTGCCGGAGCCTTTACTGGGGTCGCGCTCTGCAGGCCCCTCTTCCTCCTCTTCCTCCTCCTCCTCCTCCTCCGGCAGCAGGCAGCGGGCAGCGCCCCACTGCCGCGGCCGCGCGGGGCTCCGGGCCGGGCGGCGGGGGCCGGGCTGCAGGATGCTGTCAATGCTGAAGGCCGGCGGCGCGGCCGGGCCCGCCGAGGGGGCTCCGCGGCCGCCCCCGAGCTGCACCATGGCGCGCCGAGCCGAGCCGCGCCGAGCCGAGCCGAGCCGCGCCGCGCCGCCCCGAGCCGAGCCGCGCCGCGCCGCGCCGCGCCGCAGGACTGGCTGCGGCGGGAGGGAGGCAGCGGCAGCCGGGAGGAGAGAGGAGGGAGGGAGGGGAACGGGGGGGGGCACCGGGGGAGGGTCGGGGCGGCGGAGGGAGGGGATAGAGCTGGAGGGAGCCAAAGGGCTGGAGGACGCGGGGGAGCGGTGCAGGGAGGGAGGCAGGGAAGCGCCGGGAGGGAAAGAGCAAGAAAGAAAAAAGAGCAGGAGAAGGACCGGGGCCGGGGGGGGGGGGGGGGAGGAGGAATTGGGCTGCCAATGTGCCCCCTTCCTCGCTGTAGGTGGGGAGTGCCCCACGGGGGGAGTCCCGAGCAGGCGGCAGCGGGGCTGCGGTGCCACCGCTGCCGGATGGGGAAGGGGCAGAGCCGGCCCAAGAGGGACTACGGGAAAGGGAGAAGGTGAAGAGGAGGTGGGATGGCAGGACGGAGATTTCTCGGGGCAGCTTGAAGGGGGAGATGAAGAGGGAGGGCTGGGAACAAGAGAGGGCCCGGGACAGAGAAAGAAGCGGGCCTGGAAGAACAGGAGGAGGGTACAGAGTGGGGAGGAAATAAAATGTAGAGGATAAAGGTGTGGTAGAGCGGGAGTGCCAGTGAGGGATCATCAAGAGAAAGGAGGCAGCGAGTAGGAACAGCCACCGAGTAAGGGGTGGGGCAAGTGAGTAAAAAGAAAGAGGTAAAATAAACTGGATAAAAAAAGTCAGGAGGTAATAGCAGAGAACAGAGGAAGAAGCAGGAGAGAGGCGGGAAGTGTAGAAGTGAGGGGAGCGGTGGAGAGGGCACAATGCAGTTTTAGGGAGTGAGAAAAGCAAAAGGAGTGATGGAAGTGAGAGAAGGAAGCAGAGAAAAGAGAAAGCTGGGAGCCAGCAAAACTCCTAAATGTGTTTGTACAGCACCTGGCACAGCGGGGCCCCAGTTTCGTGACAATCAGTGCCACAAATTATCGATGTCGTTTTAAGTGGATGGAGGATGCTGAGAAAAAGTGCTTCCCACGGGCGGGAGTGACCTTTTGGACCTTCATCCCCTTCCACTTGTAAACCATCGGTCCCAGTATGCAGGGTGCCCCTTGGGAGAAAGGGGGCCCCTTTTCTCCTAAGGAGGCCAGTGGTTTCAGGCCACCCCGAAATCCTCCGCGGACGTGCAGAGCCAGCTCTGCTGTGGTTGTGCAAGGTGTGCAAGAGCGTGTGTGTGGTGTGTGAACGGTGGGAAAGCGCTGGCTGCGAAGGCTGGGCTGAGGGCAACGCACCGAGAGGCCTGGGGGGCCGTGAAAGGCCGGGAGTGTGCGGGGCCGTGTGTGTGTGTGTGTCTGTGTCTGTGTGTGCGTGTGTCTCTGTATTTCTGTGCATTTCTAGGCCGTGCCTCTTGGAGGACCGGCGACACGCGTTCCCAAAGCAAGCGCTTTGCGTGTACTCTGAGATTTCTTTAGGATCTGGGGAAGGATCAGTGTGTTCGTGCATTGTGCGGAGAATGTTTGCCCCCCAGTACCTACAAACAGCTCAACGTTTTAAAAAACGTTTACACTGTTTAAGGCAGCGAGTCCTGCTAAGTTAGGGTCGGCATCAGTTGGTAGGCGCAGGAAACCGTTTCCTTCCCCGTGTCCTCCTTGAAAGCCGGAGGAATGCTCCTAACCGGCTTTTAAGAGGCCTTTTAGTCCGACACTCGATGTTTCAACCACTGACACTGCTGAGGGCAAGTAAGAAATCCTTGAAGAAGAATTGACAATAGAGCGGCTGACAGGATCCTAAATATCGTGATGCCATGGATTCCTTGAGTTAAAATTAGGGCGTCTGATGGCTTTGGACTGTGTTAATCTTTAACGCACCAGTTCTTGGGAGAGCGGATTTAAGCTCTTTTTCATGAAAATTGTTTCAATTGATAGCTGCACTCAGATTTTAATGCAGCCGTCTGCTGGAGAACTGCACTTTTTCCACCAGGCGAAAAAAAAATCCCATCTTCCGTTAACGCGATCACTGGCTAAATGCCCAAACACGTTTTGTCTTGCAATCTCCCGTACAAGCCAGCGGTTCTACCGCTGGGGCGAAATGTCCCATTAGGACAGATGGATAGAGCGGAAGAAGGGACAGGGAGCGCAAACTGCGAAGAAAAGGTGGAATAGATAATTAAATAATTCAATGTCATGTGGCAAAACTTGGAGCATGGGGGGCTTGGATCACAGTTCGGGCTGGTCTTTGCCCCAGCGGATGTCTTGACCTCCTTTCCCGCTGTTGGAAAGGGGTGAGCTAGGTATACCCAAGGTACTCGCATCCGTTCTTGCTGCAGAACACTTCCCTTTCAGTCCTGCAAAAATCCATCCTAACAAGTAAAAGCACTGACTCCTGTATTTTTTTAAAGATTTTTTTCTTGGAACTCGAAAAAGGACAGAAAATAGGAAGGAAATTGAGGAAGGAGACTCAACTTTTACCTCTTATTTTTACACCCTGGCAAAAGTATTGCAAACGCGTCGATGAACAGACGTGTGCGCACTTTATAAATTCAGACTAAAGCAGGAGCTCCCAGACCTGGAATACTTTTCTTCTCTTGATGTGGCGGCCGCTCTGCTCCGGCACCACCCTGCGCCGTCGCTCTCCTCCTCCCGGCGCAGCCAAAGCGCAGCCCTGGGAGTCACCGCCGCGGTAACATCCCTCCGGGGGAGGCTGCTCCTCCTCTCCCAACCCCCGTTTGGCTGCTCTGGAGAAACCATAAATAGATTCCCCTTCATCCTCAGGAGGAAAAAAGGGTAGTAAAGAACTCGCTCCACATGCGTACAAGTAGATCCGTGCGCCGCAAAAGCCTCCCGGCGCAGGAGCCGGGGAAGGCAGAGGGGCTGCTCCTGCTCCAGCCCGCTCCGAGCGCAGCGCCCCTCCGTGCCGGTGCCAGCCCGGGCGGCTCCGCCACAAATCTCCCCAAAAATCCCAGAGAGCAGCCTGCGAGGGGCGGGGGCAGAGGTCCGGGCCAGGGCCGCGAAGAGCGGGGCTCAGCTTGCCCCACAGCACCTCTCCGCAACAGCGCAAGTCACCCTCCAGGCTCTGAGAGGCCGTCGGACAAGGTGCATAATCACTTCATTTGAAAGCAAATTTCCTACGGTACGTAGAGACCTTCCAGCATAGGTACATTTTCATCCTGCGCTTCATTTCCATTCTATCTTTAAATAATCCTGTCGTCAGGTGTGTGTCGTTCCACGGAGTCCGGTGACACACAGCAGCGGCCCAGCAAAAATGAAGCTTTTTATTTTTGCCCTTTCCCCCCCCACTCCTATAATAGCAGCTAACGTCAAGCTGAATCCTGGGAAAGCTTTTACCAAAAATCACCAGGTGCATATATCTTAATTTCCATTTTAGCCCAGGGTAGATAAGCCTAAAATTGATTGAAATGGACTCTAATTATACTCTAGAGAAATATGAAAGCGTGCAGTTTTGCTTGATTCATGGATCTGAGGTTGTTTTATTTCCTTAGGTACTCTACAGCAAAACAGGCCCTCTGTGGGTTTCAGAGCCCCTTGCAAAAAAAAAACATAGTACAGTCGAGTCATACCCAAGTCTTTATACTGTCTCCGCCCAGGACGTAGCCGGAGCGACTGAGTCAAAAAAAAAAAAAAAAAACGTAAGCGCTGTCTGAAAAAAAGTTCGCCAAAATAACTTTGGCGGCTTTGGCTCGTTTAGCACTGCCGGTCCCAAGAAGGTACTCGATTTTGCGGTCAGCAGCAGCTGCTGGGTGCAAAGGTCATTATTCCCGGATTTGGGTCCCTCTGCTGCAGCCCGGGTCCCCCCGCTGGGGCGGAGCTGCGGGGGGGCAGCGGCCGCCCGGGGGAGGCAGCGAGCCCCGCCCGGCGGCGCCGGCTGCCGGGGGCGGCCGGGAGGCGGGGTGGCCGGGTCGGGGGTGCCCCGATGTGTGGGGAGCCGGCGGGGCGGGAGCCGGATCGGGCCCTCGTGTGAGACCGGGGCAGGTAGCCCTGCCGGGGATCTGCCACTTCCCCCTCGGCTCAGAGCGAAGTTCTCGCCTAAGTCGCCTTCCTGCAACCTCTGCACTTGATACCAGAGGCGTGTGAGGTTAAAATCCGAGAGCGGATTTCCGAATAAAGCAATTAACTCTCAGCTGTTCAGGAGACTAGAATTTTTAAAGGGAAGGGAAGGGAAGGGAAGGGAAGGGAAGGGAAGGGAAGATGGAAATTTTAAATTTCAGGCGCATCTCATATAGATGTACATTTATCTATCTCCTTACATAGAAATTAAGACGTAGGATCTGTAAGAACACTTGAGAAACTCAGGACGGTTAAAGGAAGCACTGAGAACTCCTCCTTAAAGTAACATTCATTGGGAATGTAATAAAATTGCCTGGATCTAATTTCAGGAAGAGATCGCTAAATACTCCAAATACATTAGAAGTGCTAGAGCAAACCTCCAAACGACGGTGAGACGCAGAATGCACACCCGCCAGGCTCACATGTTTACAGAGAGAAAAGAGACGGTCTATTCCAAGATAATGTAGTACAGAAGAAAAAAAAATCGATCCAAATGTGTTGTTCGACCGTGGAGCCAGCGCGCACCTATGAGATTTATCAAGCATTGATTTGCATGAATATTTTAGATACATGCCTATGAGAAAAGTTATAGGCCATCTTAAGCCGGTGAGCAATGTACCATTTGCAAAGTAGCCATTTAACAAGGTGCTTTTCAGCGTATTGATCATTTTCATTCAAAATGTAATTAATAATAACATCTTACAGCAGCTGTACCAAGAATTTATTTCAGAAGATCAGTTCAGATGGTATTTTGATTTTCGTTTGGTTTGCTTAGTTTTTTTTTTTTTACTAATTATTTTTATTAACATCCAATAAACACAAGTTATCTTTGTAAGCGATCTGGCAAGGTTTTCCTTTGCCTCGCCTCTGGAGTGCCATCTAGCTAAGCTGTTGTAGCAACATTCATTAAATAAATGTCAACAGACAAGGATTTATGCTGCATAATAATATTACAGCTGTAGTATAACTGGATTTATCTTAAAGCTATTCTGAGGTTGCTTTGATCTATAAAGCAGCAACGTATGTCTCTATATGTCACAAACAGCCTTTGCGAAACTTCTTTGAGCTTTACAGTCTGTCAACATGTTTCTTCCCAAAACATTCTATTTGCAGAAATACAAAGCGTGACTCTTACCTCTTTAATTTGTTTAGTAAAAATATATACAGGGAATAAAACTGCGAGAAATAGGTTGTCTTGATTTGTGAATTTTTTTTGGCCTGCATTAAAGCGGTCAAAGTACATTCATGAATATAAATGTTAGTTTTTCAGTGACTACGTCTTCTGCTAGGTATTTCTCTGAATCCTGCAGAATGCTCTTGAACAGCAACATTGTGAAGAGGTCCTCAGCATCTCAGCAACAGTGAAGAGGACCATTAAAAAAGCTATGAGTTAAAGAAACCTGAGGTGCATATTTGTTCCCACTTTTAGTACATACTTTTAATAATTCACTATAAAGCAGTCCCTGCATGTACAGAATAAGGCATAAGTAAGCACTTTTTCTTAGATGAATTCACGTCTTGTACCTTTTAATATTTTGCTATGATCATAAGTTACAAATACAGTGTATGAAAAAAAAAATCTGTTTATTGATATAATCAGCACGTCTTTAAAAAACAAACAAACTAATGTCAAAACACATTTTAAAAATCCGATTGATCATTTAGCCCTACCAGTTCCTTAACTTCAAGAAAAGAATATTTAGTAGAATCAGAAGGATGATAATCTCATACGTTACTCCAAAGAAAAGGCATGTGGAGAGTGGCAGGCGTGTGAAGTTTCGCGTTGGATTACAATCTACTCTGATATGGTTGATGCGAGTCGGAATTTCACTCCAGTAAGAAACGCTGGGAGATCCGTAGGGTTGGATATGACGGGGGAAATGACCTGGACGTTATTTTCCAGACGTAACAACAGCGCTCTGAAAGGTGTCAGCTCAGGTGCTGGGCACAGGGAGGAGGAAACCCTGCCCGAAGTCACATCCCTGGCGCACCGAGAGGCGAAAGTGAGCCCCGGGCTGAGCTCGCCGCAGCTGCCGGAGGCTGTTTGAGGCACCGGCAGGCTGCGATCCCAAACTTCACCGCTCCCCCCAGTCCTTGTTGCACTTTCCGGTAACGGATCACCAGATTTTAGAAGCTTTCGCCCCAAAGGTGGATATTTAACTGATATGCAAGCAAAACAGCTGGCGAAGGTCTCCTGGTGTCAGACAGGGTTTGTGGGTGTTTTTTTTTTTCAGAGTAGTTGAAATACAGCTCCCAACTGTTTGTCTTTCCAAGCCGAAACGAGCGTCCCGACAAGTTGGAACTTTTCTCACGAACTCGGAATATACATACATATACACACACATATATATGTATATACATACATATACACACACATATATATGTATATACACACACACACACACACACATATATATATATATATATATGTGTGTGTGTGTGTGTGTGTGTATTCGTTCTTGAGTGATTTTGAGGCTTTCAGGGTCCTGACTTCAACTCTGCAGGCTGATGCCCAGAGCCGAGTTTCAGGCCGAAGCAAAAAAAGCTATTGAGACGTTGTAATCCGTCACTGCACCTTCTTTCACATTTTGCATCAAAGCTTAAGCTCCGTTGTATCTCGCTGACCGATTTCATAACAGGAAAGCATGAAATTGCTCCAAATATAATTCAAACCATAGGAAATAGTAATAATTAGATTTCTTTTTCTTCACTGGGGAAAGGTCCGCATGCATGCACCCCAACAGATCCACGATCTAGCTTTCCCTGCTCCAAGCTGGTCTGTTAAATTGCATCTGATTTTCCCTAAAACGTACCTTCCAACAAGGCTGTGTTTTATAAGGTCATTTTTTTTCCCTTAATATTCAGTTAAAGTAATTCAAACCTTTAGAAATAATAATTTACCCGGTATTCATTTTAACAGTGGATAGAGAGGGGGAAATAAAATAGTTATTAAGGAAAAATAGCTTAGCATGCATAATACTTGATATAATATCTCATTACAGTTTAGCTTGCATAACTAGCCATACAACTCCCCAGCCTGTCGCCACCTGACTATTTTTCTTGCTTTCTTTTTTAATTGCCAGTGCGGACTATCAGTCGATTACATAAACCGATCACGTAAGAGATAGAAAAACTGAGAGGTATTTTTCCTCAGCCTCGTCAGGAGACCCACATACGTGGCAAATCCAGCTGTTAAAACACCGTATGCAGATTTTTTTTTTCCCACCGTGAATTTCAGTTGATAGTTTGTTAGGGAAATAAAACGAAAACAAAGAAACAAAATCCTTACAGCTCTGATTTCAGCGGGGCGAATTCATCTGCACAATCTGCCTTCACGTTGTGTCAAATCAAGAAGGCTGCTTTGAGGACCACGGGGCATCAGCCCATGCTCGGGTATTGATCGTGTGAAAATAACATGGATGGTCACCGAAGGGGGGGGGTGGAAATCTGTACGGGCCGAAAGGCTCAAACAAAGGGCGCTGGAGGAGCTGCTGGCAGCGGGATCCGCGGCAGCTCGCGAAGGGACGGGCTGATCCCAGCGGTAGCGGCGGGGCCCGACGGCGCTGGGGTCGGGGCGGCTGCTGCCGCCGGCGAGCTTCTCCTCGCCCAGCTCTGGCGCCGCTTCCCCCCTCGACGGCACCGGGCCCGGCCGAGTCCTTTACATTCGTCGGCCAGCTCTGCGGGGCAGGATTTGGCTGTGGGTCTGCTGTGAGCCCACGGGAAAGGAAAGTTTCTGCAACCCGAGGGGGTGCCACCGGGTTGTCGCTCCTGCGGCGTGCAGCGTGCGGGGAGGCAGGGACCCCGTCTTTGCCACGAGACTGCATTTTCTTTGGATGTGTGACAGGCAGAGACCCCGGCGGACCAGCTCTCTGCTCGTCCCTACGGTCCTTGTAGTCCTTTTCCTTTCTTTCCTTCTGCTGTGTTTTTTTTTTTTTTTCTGTTTCGAGTTACCCCAAAGTAAGTTTATTGCACGTTTAAAAAAGTCAAAAAGCAGAAATTCGAGAAACGTTTAAGTGGAAATACACCGTTTGGGGAGGAAGTGGGGTGGAGCTGGAAGCCTGGCGAGAGGACGAGGGGACAGCGATCCCGGCACAGGTGGGCATTCAAACGAGTCCTGTCATCTGCGACCGTAGGAAGGGGAGGGAGGCGGCGGGGAAGCTGCCCAGGGGGTAACTGACAGCGTTAGAAAAGCCCACCAAGGGGGGCGACATGTGAGGCAAGGCGAAGCCCAGGGCGCTCGCCGGAGAGTTCTCGTGGTACAGGATGGGGACCCTCACTATCCTTTGGGCCGAGTGGGAGATGTTGGCCGCCTCCAGGTCGGCGGCCAGCTGTCTTTTCCACTTGTTGCGGCGGTTCTGGAACCAGATCTTCACCTGGGTCTCGGTGAGGTGCAGCGAGGCGGCCAGGCCGGCGCGCTCCGAGCTGCTCAGGTAGCGCTTCACGTCGAAGGTGGACTCCAGCTGGAAGACCTGGCTGCGGCTGAAGACGGTGCGCGTCTTCTTCTTGCGGCCGGCGGCGCGCTGCTCCGGCCCGCCGGGCTCCTCGCCGCGCTCCTCCTCCTCCTCGCGGCCGCCGGGTCCCGGCCGCCCCTCCGCGGGGCCTCGCGCCGCCGCCGCCCGGCCGCCGCCGCCGCTCGCCCGCTCCGCCGCCGCCTCCTCGGCCGGCTCGGGCGAGTCGCGGTCGCTGGCTGCGGAGAGAGGGACATGGTCGGCTGCCGCCGACGGCCCCGGGCTGCTCCGCGCCTGCCCTCGGGGGGACGGGGCGCGGAGCCCGGCCGGGGCACGGCGGCCAGCCGAGCCCCGAAATCCCCGGGTTGGAAAATAATGGGACTGCGGTAAAAGTAAGGACAGGGACGCTCAGGTCGGCTCCCGGGCCACTCAACCGGACAGTAATTTCTCTCGTAGAAACTCGGGGGCTGTGTTTTACACAAGCTCTAGTACATCTGTGTGTAAACATGCACACACGCACACACGTATTTATGTATAAATATATAAAAAGATATGCGCGTACATACACACACATAAAAGCCTATATAAATATAATAAAATTATGTATTTAAAAGTATATACAGGTTATATATTATATATATGTAGATAGGTAAGTATATAAGTATATAGATAAAAGTCTCTCTATATAAGTATATAGGCATATACATCCGGTATATAGACAAACATGAGTATACTTTCATATATAAATATAAGAGTTTGTACATATATAAATATATGCGTACACACATATAAAACGTCTACACATATTTATAGATCCACGTGCACGTTTACACATATATTTATATATATATACATACACACTCGTATGTATTTACAAGTGCATACGTAAGGATACCGGAGTGTGTGTATATATAAAAGGGAGGAGGAGGAGAAATATTTCTCGCTTCACAGTATTTGGCACTTGATAAACCCAATCGGTTGGATCAACTGCTATAATATTGTGACATTACTTCTCAACACCCCTCCGTGGAGATTCCAATATTGTAATTTCTAATTGGAGTTTTAAAGAAGTAAAATATTTCTTGTATTTATATTGAAAAACCTTTCCTAGTATTGACAGTACAGATTAAAAAAAAAAAAGGAAAAAAAAAGTAGACTAGAAAAACAAGATAGCTGTTTCAGGTGTTATTTTCTCTTTTCTAAAGTTACTTTTGAGAGAATTTAAAAATATCAGTAAACTCATCACGGTAAAAACAAACTCTTTGGGTTGTAAATCACATTTTTTTCCCCTTACTGAGTAATCAGGTGAACTCCACAGGCTGCTATAGAATCAAGGAGATGTGCTGAGGGACGATATTTTTTTTCTTTCAGGATAAAAATAACCGCTGATCGCGGCCCATAAACTTTTTCCTATGTCGATTTTTGCCCGGGAACACACGCTATTTCTCCAGAGCGTTTTCCCGCAGGAGCCCGAGGTGACAGAGGCCGCGGCGGAGCCGGCCCGCCCGCTCCGCGCCGCGCTGTGCGGGGCTGCGCTGGCCGGGGCGAGCGGAGCCGGCCCGGCCTGGGGGCAGAGGGGCAGCCCGGGGGGACACGCGGGGGCCCGAGCCCGGCATCGGCTCTAGGTGTCCAAACCCACTGCTGGGCTACTGGGAACGGTGGCCTGCGCCTACAGACCTGGCTTTCCGGATTGTTAGGGCTTCCAAAACAGCTACTGTGCCTTCTCAAAATAAAAAAAAAATTAAAAAAAGAGGGGGAAAAAAAAGCAAACAAACAAGCCAAAAAAAAAAAAAAAAGGGCACGCAAGCAAACAGCCCTAACACTGTTTATATTTTGGGGAGAGCAGCAGGCGGAGGTGAGGCTCCAGGTATCTGCCACACTTCGAGCATTTCCGGAGATTTGCTCTGAGCAGCCCAGAGCGGGGAGGCCGGGCGAGGGGCGCCAAGGGCCAGCTCTGCGGACCCCGGTGCCTCTCCCTCCGCGTCCGCGGGACCGCGGCGAGGCCGGGGGCTGCGGGGGAGGGAGAGGGGGAAAGACCCACCGAGGAGCCACTACCGAGGGGGGAGCGGCAACGAGGGGTAGGGGAAGGCGACTTACTGTCGGGGCTGGCGCAGCCCAGGAAGGCGGCGTGCGCTCGGCGGTACCAGCCGACGGCGGCGTCGCGGAGGGGGCAGCCCGGGGCGCCGAGGCGCAGCGGGGAGCGCGGCCCGCAGCGCGGTGCCCCGCGGCCGCCGCCGCCCGCCGCCGCCGCGCCGCGCCCCGCCGCCCGCCGCGCCCCGCCGCCCGCCGCGCCCGCCGGGCCCAGCAGGTCCTCGATGAAGAAGGACGAGACGCGGGCGGAGGTGGAGCTGGCGCTCTCCGTGGCTTCGTCCGGCATCGTGGCGAGAGCCCCCCCCGGGGGGGGGAGGAGGAGGGAGGGAGCGGAGGTGCCGGCTCCTCCGCGGCTGGCTCCTCGGCTCGGCGGCCCGCCGCTGCCCAGCAGCCGCCTCCTTGCTCTGCCTAGCCCCGTGGATGCTCTCCTGGTATAAAAGGTTTTTTTTCCGGAGTAATCATTTCAGATCGCGGTTTGCCATCATTTCCTGCATGCTAGGAGGGGAGGGGGGAGGGGGAGGAGGGGAAGGGAATGGAGAGGAGAGAAAAAAAAAAGCAGCCCGGCAACCCATCGGAGGCGCCAGATTCTGTGCGAAAACGATAATAACGAAATAAAAATGTCATGCAAGTTAAACGTTTTACAAGCGAGGGGAAATTCTCCGATTGGCGGAGCGGCGCGGCAAATGGGATTTCCGCACGGGAAGAGCAGGGCGACGGCTTGCGAGGAGCTGGGGAGGGCTGGGGTCGGGCGCTGCGTGCGCGCGTGTGTGCGCGCGTGCGTGTGCGTGTGTGTATGTGTGTGTGTGCGCGCGTGTGCGTGTGTGCGCGTGTGCGCGCCCGCCCGCCGCCGCGGGGCTGCCGCTCACGAGCTCCTGATTTAGGTCAATTAGGGAGCAAATCCCGGCGCGGGGGGGGGGGGGCGGGGGGGAGGGGAGCGCCCGGCCCCAGCTCACGGGCCGCGGCTTGGGGGGGCGGGGGGGACCTTGGCCACGACCGGTCCCGGCTCTCCCATTGGCCGCTACCCGCTCAGCGGGCATCCCAGCCAGCCAATCGGCGCCCCGAACATCGCGCTAATATTAATATCATTAATAATAATCATTCCCCCTCACTCCCCCCCCAACCCCCCGCGAAGCGCGGCCGTGCGCTCGCCGCGGCGGCGGCGGCGCCGCTTTTATGTCTAAGGCGGCGGCGGCAGCGGACGGAGGAGATTTGCCCTCCGCCGCCCGGAGGGCGCGTACCGGGCTCCGCCAGGTCGCCTCGCGGACCCCTGCCGGCCACGGCCGCGGGCTCCCGGCGGAGCGGTGAGGATCCCCCCTTCCCTGCTTTGGACCCTCGGGTTGGAGCATTGGCACCGCGGGGAGGGGAGGGGGGATCTCACTGCCCTCCGCCTGCCCTGTGCCCTCCAGTGTCTGAGCCTGCCGCTCCGCGGCCGCGCACCACCCCGCTGGCGGAGGGGGCTGTGCCTGGCGGGGACCCCTGTGACCCTTGCCTGCAGGGTCTGCCGCGGCCGCGTTGCTTTTCTAGCCTGGCCGGTGCCATTTCATCTTTTCATTTGTGTATATATATGTGTGTGTGTGTGTGCTTGTGTGTGCGTGTATATGTATGTGTGTGTGTATGTATGCATACAATACACACGCGCACAGACATATATACAATGTATTTATAAAAAAGCGCCAGCCCTTTCTCCGCCGCCCCGGACGGGAGGCGGATGCGCGGCGCTGCCCACTCTAATAGAAAACCCATCGCTCCGAGGGTTAACACTCCACAGTCCGGCTTTTTTTTTATTAGTGTTATCATTGTGATTCTACTTCAGAGAAAGCCGTAAAACCGCCCTCCGTGTGTGTCCCCTTTTCCTGGCCCTTCTGGTGTGTCCGGCTCGGGACCGGGACCCCCAGCAAACCCTCACACCTGCCCCTCGCTGCGGGGCGCCGAGTTGCTCTCTGCCTTTTTCCTTTGGACCAGGTGAACCAGGTTTGCAGAGGGACCAGCCGATCCGGAGCACACGTCGGAGATCCGGGGCGGTTTGGGTGAGTACACAGATGCCCTCAAACATCCTCATTCAAGTCACTGCCGTCTGCTTTTGCGAGCGCTGGTTAGAAACTCGGGTCACCTTGCACGACCCTGCGCCTTGGACAGATGCGATGCTCGCCTGCAAGGCAACTTGCCTTCTCCTTCTCTGTCCTCCTCCTCCGCTACAGGGATATTCCTGCTTGTCCCCGGCTTGCAATATTTCTGGGCAAGCAAGCCTTCCCCAGGCCCCACCTCCCCTGCCGCTTGTGAATTTTGGGGACTGGTGTGGCTGTTCGCTGCCCGGCAGAAGCCTCTGAGATGTTCCCGCTCTGGGCGGACAGCGGGAGGCGGCGGTGTTTGAACCCGGCTCCCACGGGACTTCCCCGAGCACGGAGAGGGTGAAGGGATGGAGTGATCAGGGCCTATTTAGGAAAAAAAAAAAAGAATATTCCCACTCTACGCAGCCCCAGAAAAATGCAAATACCAGAGCTCTGAAATGAACCCTCAAAAAGCAAGAATATGCAGCAGTATGTTTGGGCTTCAGTCCTATCTGGAGATAGACCCAGGAGGATTCTGGTGAACTGTGAACAGGGAGAAAGTGTATTCATCACTTGTTGGAAAGGAGTGATGCTAACTTACCTTTCTTTCATGCTCTGGGCATCTTGGCGTGTGTTGATAGACAGGAAATACGAGTCTGACCGATGTATGCTAAAAAAGCATTTGCTCTGTTTCATTGGCAGACGCGTGCTTTCGAGAATAAATGATGAAAACGTGGACCCTGCTTACTTCTACAGTTTTTATATACAATGTGCAAACAATACGTACGTAGCCCGTGCCTATATTTTACAAAATGTTCCTATAGTGTAGTCATTACTTTGCTTTCCATATAGAGATAGTGCAACAGATTTTCTCTCCTTTTCCCCCCTCCATATTTCTCTAATATAATATATAATTGTCTGGTGTGCCCATCTAAGTGCATGAAAGTCAAGTATATGCAGACATATTACTGAAACGCATAATGAGTATGAATGCAATTCTCTCTCTGAAAATACATTATATGTGTGTACGTGTATGTGTGTGTATATAGAGTATTTTTATGCTTGTGAATATGTATATGCAGTTTTACATAGCTATAGTAACACGACCACAAACACTTTACACTGCTCGTGCATATTATGGGGATGAAAATACCATTTCTTGCGCTCTGCACAGAGCTGGGTGGCTGCAGTGAACTCCAGGAAAAAGGACTGGCCTTTAATGGAGGTTTCACGGTAGCCAACCAGCTCTGCATAGACTGCAAGAAATGGTATTTTCACAAATTTATTTCCAAAAAGAAACAGAGGGGCCGGGTCAGGTTTGTTCCCTGCCCTGCGCGGCCGCCGACCCGGACCGGGGGACAAACCTGGGCTGGCTGGTACTCACCCCCGTGTGCCATCACCCGCTGTGTGCCCTGCCCGGGGGGGGAGGGGGCTCGGGGGCCCTTTCCCACCGCAGAGACACCGCTGGCATGGCCCCCACCCCCCCTCGGCCAAGGACCCCCGGCCCGGCGGGCGAGGGGCGGCCCCGTTGGGACTCACCGGGCCCCACGACGGGGCTGGTGCGGCCGGGGCAGAGGCAGGACACGGCACCTCTCTGCCCCCATCGCCTTATCCCCGACAGCCGTCGCTTTCTTGGCGGCGACAAACTTTTTTTGCAGAGAGATATAGCTAAGAGTGGGGAGTTTTTCACGGGGCAGCGAGCTCCTACCTTCCTCTGGCCGGTTAGAAAAGATTTCCCAGTGTTTTCGGTTAATCCTGGCGGGTTTAGGGTCAAGTTTAGGCTACAGACTGTGCGCTCCGTATTTCCTCTTTACCGGATCTGTTTTATTCTCAGACACATTTTTCTCAGATGGTCTCAGGAGACCCTCAGGACCAAAGCGCCTTACCACGAGTTACTGCTGAGGTTGCGGCCTGCGGATCCTGGAGTAGCGCAGCCAAAATATTTTGTTGGCGGGGTGTCTCCGGTTAAGCAGTCCCCGTCCATGCCGAGGGCTGGCACGAGATGCCCCGCAGGGACGGAGCCTGGCGGGGCGGGTACCGACCCCCCTAATTGCCCCGTTACCATCTCCGACGGCCCTGAGCCTCGGCAGCGTTTGCTCGACGCGCGCGTCATTGCGCGACCGCTGTGAAACCGGGATCCGCGGTGCCGGGCCGGGCTCAGGAGGGAAGGAGTGGCGGGACGGCTCTGTTTTTAGGCTGAGTCTCCTGAAGGCATGTACGTGTATGTGTGTGACAAGTGGCTCCGCCGAGGGCAGCGCCTTGCAACGCCGGGCCGACAGCTCCTGCCACCTCCGCCCGGCCCGACAGCCCTGCAAGGGCTGGGGCGAGCCTGCCTGCAATGTGAATGCAATTACCTTGCTTTTGTTTGATGTCTCCTCTTCCTCTCCCTCCATCAGCGCTGCCTCAATGTGTCGTAAAATCGAGGCGAAATGAAAGACAGGCTTTAGCGCTACCTAACCCCTGATCCGCTCTGCTTTTAAGGGACCGCGCGGGATGTTTGGAGCCTGGATCCTTGCAGGAGGCGTTTAACCTCCCCGTGCTGCGAGCAGCAACGCCTTTCTGGGAAGGGGAATCGTCTCGTCTTTCTCCATGCCGAAAAAGTGGCGTTAAATTGATCGCTCGGTTCCTATCACTATCCTAGTAGATCAGAGGCCAGCACTGCGGGTAAGGACATTCCTGGCCAACATCTGCCTTTGGTTGCTATGTGTATATATACGCACACACACACACATACATTTATATGGATACACACACACACACGCACACACGCACACACACACACATAAATCAAAAGTAGTATTTCAGCCAGGTTCACTTTAACTATAAAAATAAAAGAAATAAGGGATCATCTTCGCTTCTTCATTAAGCTGACGGGAGACGAGAAAGTGAGAAAGAACACACTCGGCGGCGTGTTTGGGGTCCAAAACTCCTTTAGCAGGGCAGAAGCAGTAGCGGAGAGGTTTGGAAACCTGCTTAAAAAAAGAAAAAGATATATGAAACATTCCTCTACATGAAACACCCTCCTCTTCCTCCTCCTTCCAACGAGTGCTGGGAGGAAAAGGGGGTCGCTCAGCTCCAACAGGAGCCGCACCAACGCGCTCCGTCCCCTCCCGGCGGAGCGCTTCCTGGCCGTGAACGGAGTTGGCCAGTTCTCTGCTCTGCCCCTCCACCTTCCAAAAAACGCGGATCCCGAGCAGGGCCCGGGGGAGGGGGTTCACGTCCCGCTGTGCCCGGCCTGGGACGCTGGGGGCGGGGGGATAAACGCGAACAGGGAGAGGGCTGAAGTGCTGCTCTGCAGGTGGCCGGCAGCAGCGGAGCAGCAGGCTCCGGGGAGGCGGGGGAGGAGGTGCCCCTCGGGTGGGAGCTGCCCCCGCAGCCGCGCACCCCCTGCCCGGTCGGGGCGGGGGTGCCGCCCCTCTCCCTGGGGCAGCCCTGTACGCACCTCTTGGGGGCACCACTTTTTGGGTAGTCTTTCGGGCAGGCAGCACGCCGAGAGCCAGATGAGAGAGAGCCTCCCTTTAAGGGCAGGTGGAAAAACAGGCGCTGTCCTTGGCTGTCCCCAGCCTAAGAGGAGTCTCTCCTGACTTGCAGAAGCCCCCTCGGGGCTCTGGATCCCGCGCACATAAAGCCACGCGGTTTGTACAAAGTTTCCAGGCCCCAAAGTGTGGGGAAACCTGAACCTGAGAGCGGTTGGGGCCACCAGGCGCCCCGGTGTCCGCCGGACCCGGGCCGCCTCTCAGCAGGGTGACCCCCCCTCCAGGACTCAGCATTGCCGCTGTCCCCACTGCATCTGCTGCACTGGTTTTGTTTGTTTGTTTGTTTGTTTTGTATCTGAATATATCAGGGAAGATTTCAGCTGTGTCCACAACACTGTTAATGACTCCTCAGATAGCTTAGAAGCATGATGTATTACCACCGCCCGTGGAGGACCTCACTGCCTTCTGTCCCTTATCAGCGCCTGCAACTATCTCAGAGCATGTTTTAGGGGTTTTATCCTAAAACACTTCAAATGTGGGTTAAATACAGTGTTGAACTGAAATGCAGCAGTACTTTGTTGATTTCTTAATTTGGAATCCATTTAAGGGGTCCCTGAAGATGCAGAAACAGAGAAACTAAAAAATATGGGATTATCCAGTAACTTATTAACTATATAAAACCAGTCTTATTGAATTCTTCATTGTCAATAATATTGGCAGAGAACTTTTCCTCTTTCAAGAATGCTGCACAAACCAGTGCTGATCCCTATGAATGTGCTCATTATTCACGGATAGTCACTGAGGAGTTTGGCTGGAAACTTCCCGTAGCCTGTAGGAAGTCTTAACTGTCCATGTTGCCTATTTATTGTTTGTTATAGATGGCATGCAAGTGGGAAGATGAATCACCTAAGTGTCATTTCCTTGTTAAATGTGTGAAATTTAACCAAAGGACATAATAAATGACAAAATGAGGGAATATCCTTGAGTATATGAATAAATTAATGAAGAAAGCACTTTGAGAATGACTTGAGGGATAAATATTCACATGTGCTGAAATTTCAGAATCTTTTCAGAAATATTTATTCATTCTTTGATTGGAGGTGGCAAAAAAGAGAGAAAATAGATAATCAGTGAATTACGTGATATGTTAAGAAAAAGGTAGTCCCTACTGAATAGAACAAACAATTTAATTATAATATAACCCTGTCTTAAAATGTCTTTTCCATAAATATATTTGGCATTGATGTCAGTATACAATTTTAACATCACTTTTTTATATACAGTGAGAGAATGCATGGTTTTATTGGTGCTGGTTAGGGTCAGCCACAGGAGAACTATGGAGGTCATGTGAAATAGGTGCCAATAAAGCTTTTATTATTGTTATACAGACAAAAGAGCATTATGGAAAGAGATCCTTACCAGACCTAAACATGGATATTTTGTTCTGTTAACAATCAAGTTGGAAAATACAGAGACACAGTAAAAAAGTTACTTTTCAGAGCTATCGAACATTAATCTAATATCTATAAAAGTTCTGGAAGTGTTTTCCACAAGAAAATGAAGGTCTCTTGGAATGGAACACGAAAAACATAGGGAGGAACAAAAATATTACAGTGTCAAAACTTCAGATTTTTAGAATATAACTGTTTTTATATTGAAATCACCTTTACATTTGATCTTGTGTGATGTAAAATAAAAATGTCAAACAAAATATTTTTTTGCTTGACAAAGTAGAATTTTTCTCTGGTTTGTATTTACCTACAAGATTGGATCTGAAGATTTTCTGAAAAAACTTGAAGTTCAATATTCTAAAACCAATTTAGGGAAAATGCCGTTCTCTTTCTCTCATACAGTCTTGAATGATTTTGGTGGAACATTAAATCACTGTCAGTGAACTTGAATATAATGAACTTGCCCATGTGTTGATACACTGGATTCTTAGATCAAACTTCAGAAACAGTTAAAGCTCAGTGATTTCAGTAAAAAGCTCCTACCTTCTTAAATCTCATTGACTTGGGAGTTTTAGATTAATTCCAGGACGGAGCCAAGTTCAACCCAAGAAAGTCTCAGAGCCGTACAGTACAAAACATCCTTTGTATTTTTACACTTGTGTTAAAGGAAAATTGGTGCATAGATCAAAGTTAGTCTCAAAATACCGCCAACATAGAGTTAAAAATTATACTAGATTTTGCACTTTGATAATAAAATGATTCAAGCTGTATATGTTCTAAGGGAAAGATTAAAAAAAAAACTTGTGAAAATTCCATGGAGCTTTATTCTATATATAAAATTACCTACAATCATCCAATTCTATTAGGAAGCAAGAAGTACCTAGTCATATTAAGAAGCAAGTGTGCTCTACACAGACAGACAACAGAAACTATTTCTATTCATATTGTAATTCATTTATGATAGTAGAGAACAACATATGAGGCTTTAAAACTGTCATTAGATCAAGAAAAGTATTTTTCATTGGGGACCTGTGAAAACTATAATTTTGTAAAAGTTATCTGAGTGAGGCATATACTTTTGTCCCACAAAACTCTATCAACAATTATATGTGCAAGTCTAGGAATTTTTGAATCAGCTCAGAAGTAATCTTAATAGAAATCAAGGAGTAGTTAGAGTACATGTGAGTCATTAAAACCTGAGGATAAATGCAAATTTCAAATGGTTCCGTGATGCATTTTAAGTGATTTTGCAATGCTTTGGCATATGTGGAGACACGTATCTGGAGATATATACAGTTACATACACATGAATATTTTTATTATGGTATATGAAAGCTACATTTTTACATAGCATGAAAATAGTGTTGAAATGTCTTTAGAAAGGACTGGATATAGTCAAAATTAATATCATAATGAACTCAAATCCTAATGTAAATCCATGAAAACCCCAAATGCATTCACTTTCTTGTCCTGAATTATTTTGTTATCAAATCTGATTAGTCTTAGAAAACCCTGAAGCAGTAGGAAAGCTGGGTCAAACACTGTTATGAACTCTGCGGTAAAGCTCTGTTTGTTTCCTCTCAGAGAGCTGGGTGGAGATGGGCTATCTTCCCCAGGATCTGCATGGAGCTCGGCAGGAAACCCAGCCGTATCAGCTCCTTCTCCTAAGATTCCCTTTGACTTCGCAAACTCCTCCACCCGGGTTAGGATGGTGCCAGCCAGTTCCCACAGTAATTCCTCATGAAACCTGAATGCCGAGGCCTACATTCTGCCCTTGTGAGGATGTAAGAAGTCAGCCTGAAAATTTACACAGGCCTCTGGCTACGAATAATGAAATCTGCACTGCAGTTATGTGAAATTGGAGTGATAAGTACATAGGACTTCCTGGAGGAAAAATTCCACGTCACACTTTGCTAAATCCACGTCTTACCCAGAGGTAGCTTGATTTAAAAGGAGAGGGTACAGGGGAGACGGGCAAGGAGAGCTGAAGGTATACCTTCACTCTACCTCACAAGCTTGGGCCATGTCAACTGGTTAGGAAGAGATGCCAATGCCCCTTTATCTCCTCCCATATAAAATTTTGCTCCCTTATCCACTTGCACAGATTTTGAACTAATATGGAGGAGATTCACCAAACTAAGTGGAGACATCTCTGAGCTTTTCAGTCTATGCTTCTCTTAGTGCCAACGCATATCTGGTCAACATTTCTTATGAACTCTGGTGGTAATTCATCTCATCCTACAATGGTTGTCTAAAATAAGTCAGACTAATTGCCCTCCATTCAGTCAGTGGATTATTCCAACTGACCAGGCTTGGGGAAGGTTTCTTGGAATTTTACTGCAATCTATACCATGGTACAGGTGGGTGGAGGGCAGCCCTGCAAAGAAGATGCATTTAACTGAATTTCATAAAGGGGAGGCACTGAGCGGATGATAGGACAGATCTCTTCAGTGAGCACGCAGCAACGGTTTTGCCCCTGGGCTCCACGTCTGAGGTGACTTGGTCTTCACTTGTCCTACTCAGACACCTCATATGGCTTGGCCTTCTTGGCTACTTGTCCTTTGGTGAGCTAAAAAGGATCATGGCGTGAGCTCGGGCAAATGGTTCTCCATATCCTTCAACTGCAAGCACACTCCTTGGCAGATTTTGGCCTATTAGACCTTTCACTGAAAATGCCAGGGCATTCAAAGAGTAATAAAGGCCAGGGACAGTTCCTAGTAGGTATTAGACCACCCTGCTTTGGAAGGACAAGAATATAGTCTGTGAACCCAAGCCATGTCATCCCACTTGGCCCCAGGGCTAGAGAATGGGGCCAGTAAGGATCCAAGATAGAGCACTCAGGCACGGCCAAAATCCTGCCGTTCATCTGGCAAGGACGGCAGGAAGAAAAGGTGCCCTGTCACCTTGATGTGCAGTTATGGTCGTTTTGGCAGGCTGTGGTGTGTTCTGCAAAGGAGAGTGTCCCTTGTCTATATATCCTTCTCTCCCCAGCCAGCATCCCCACTAAAACTTGACAAACACTGGCCCTTTAGCAGTATTTATAGCTATATCTCTATCTGATGAGCCACTCTCTAAAAGTAGGCTAACTCAAAACATACCTCATTGCTGCTTGGAAATGCAGATGTGAAGGGATATCTGGTTCTAATATACAGATCACCTTATGGTGTGGCAGGTTTCAGTTTCCACAATAGAGAGTGCATTTGTGCTAGGAGTGATTTAAGCCATTTGGGACCTTCAAAAGCAGAAACCCTTTACGAACCTTATTGGAAATGACTACACTTGCTGGAAAAAAAAGGTCGAGAAACTAGAGGGGTGATCCAAGATCACACACATCTAAAGAGTGAGAATGAAGCCTTTTCCAAAATGTTGCTCATTTCTCACAGAAAGTGCTTAAGTTGAGTGGGAGACAAATATCTTCATTCCTTTGTTGAGATATGAAGTTCTACTAATGTTGATGGAACTGATACCTTATTGCAAAAAGTCACCAGATTTAGTTCAAAATAGTTTGTTTATTAAATATTAGCAATATTGATTATCATTTTTTCTGTGACATCTTGCTTTTTGCAATTTTTTTCTTCTTTTGCTGAGGGAGGGAAAGGGAAGGACAATAAAGCTAACTTTTCCTTTCAGGTACACCTGGTGGATTTGAGTTCTGCTATTTCTCTTTCCCTCACTGCACGGAAATCCCTTAGGAAGAGCAAAATATCAGCATAAAGATCGGTTGTGCAGATTTGAAAGAAGGATTTTTGCCCTTGGGTCCAAAAGCTGGAATGTTTTCTGCGGATCATAGACTCCATAAAACATATGTACTTAATAAATAAGCAAACAAGCCTTGTGCTTGAATGGGGCTGCCATGGAGTTAAGGAGAACAACATTTGGCCACTTGGGGTGGGGGCTTGGCAGTTACATCCCTCATATCCCGGAGTCACTCCATAAAATCATTTTTTGTGAATATCTTCTTTTCTCCTTCACGCCAACTGTGGTGTTGAGGTGTATGAAAGGAACCTTTCTGAAACTTATTCCAGATGATCTGAAACGGTGCTACCTCACAGAGCTGTCTGACCCCACGCAGAAAATGGAAGGAATATCTCTACCTTGTCAAAGAGGTAAAATAGATGAGCTGAGAAGGCTTTGTCTCATTCACATCTACTGTCTCACTGTCTGCATTGGTCAGTAGGGAAAACAACAGAGGAGAAATAGCTGGAACTGTGCCAGGACTCTGGGTTTTTGGCACCCCTTTGCAGCGCCAGCCCAGGGGCTTTTTGTATTCCTCCATTCTGGAGCTGTCAGCAGGTAAAACACGCTGTCGTATCACCCAGAGCTGCTGAAACATTATGTGCCCTGCTGCCGCCTTTTCCAGAACTTGCCTGACCCTGCTACGCTCCTTACTCTGGGTAAGGCGGCTTCAGTCCCCTCTGCAGCCCCCGAAGGGCCCATTCAGACTTGGCCATGCCTAAGAAGCTGTCCTCTTACATTTGGGAAGAGAGGAATACATCCGACATCTGCTTGCAATTGGTCTTTAAGGTGCTGAGCATACCCTATGCTTTTACAGGTCTCCTAGGCACATGGCAGCCAGGGTACTCAGACTGCAGCAGGCTCTTAGGATACCTTTTGACTGTCACACCCAAAGCCTAACCTTCTCCTGGGAATGTCTGCTCCGCCAGCCACATCTTACCCTCTTGCCCTCATCCTCAGGTGTCATACCTCCTCTTGAGTGGTGACCTGCTTGCAGATCCATGGTGTTCACGGCTCCCAGGGAGCGTAACAGCTGTGGTTCCCCCGTGCCTGAACACTGACAGGTCTCCAGAAGGTTCAGCCAGGCTGGAGGATGTGTGTTCAGCGAGGTGAATCTCCATGGCAGTAAGGACGTGTTTTCAGCATGTCTTCTCCTCCATCTACTGTAAGTGCCAGCCAAAAGGCAGACGTTCTGTCTGACATATATAGCTAGGCTTTTTCTTTGTGGAAGGGAAAGTGAGGCACCTCCAGAGAATGACTCATCTCCCCTCTCCTGTGCATCTCTATTTGGCTGGGAGGAATGTCCCTGGAAATGCCTCCAAAGGTCACCAGAGAGAACTGCAGGAAACAACTACGTTAAGCTGAACACCTAACTTCTAGCTCACTGAAGTTAGTTGAAATTAATCTTACCTTTATTTTCTAGCTGCGTCTAGCTTAACTAGCTAGACTAGTCCTTTGCCCATCCTTCGTATGTGCTTTTTAATATGATGAACAGCAGAAGCAGACCAAGGACTTGACTCATTATCCCCTATTTTGCTTGTCCTTAGAACTAGCTTCACCCACTGGGTTAGAACCATAGCTTCAGAACTGCCACACAAAGATGCACGTCAGCCATCCCTTATGTAAAATGGCAAGTTTTGAGCATCTGTAACCAAATTATTCCATAACGCACCAATGTCAAAGGCAAGTTCAGTCAGAGACAAATGCACAGTGTTTGTTTAGATTTGTTATTGTTTTAGTCCACAAGAATAAAAACCAACAGACTCATCTGAAATGGTGCATTTCCAGAATACTTTCAGCGGTGAATCATTAAACAGTTATATCGATCTGAGTTAGCTATATTTGGTTATGTGTTTAACCTAGCTTTCGATCCAGAAAAAGAAAAAAATAATAATGTAGCAACAATGAAATCTTTCCTTTAACTTTGTAACAAACACGCAGTATAGTCTTGTGGGCAGCTCTGGTATCAACAGTGGATTAAAAAGATGCTTCTATTCAGAATCAGAAACAGCAGGCATCTTTTTATCTAATGTTGGTTGTTACTTTTGATCTTGTGCTCCTACTCCAAAATGTGTTCCCGCATACCGGTGTGTCCTTTTGGTTTATCTGATAAGGTCAGTTTTAAAATTCTGAACTCCACACAGAGATTTGACCCCAAAATAGTCTTGGGAGGTGCAAGTTTAAGTGTAGAACATCCTTGAGAAACCTGAACCTGGGAAATCTGAACTTCCTCTTTCCATAAGGATCAAATTTGAAGCAGTGATCTGTATATAGCTTTTATAGGAAGGACTAATTGGGATATCAGCAATACTTGCACCTTGCGTATCTCTCAGTTACATTGGGTAAGGCTCCGTGTAATTTAGAGAGCTTTGGGAGCCCTGTTGAAGCCTAAAAATAACCTATAGTTTCTTCGGATTCAATTTAGATTCAGATTTAGAGTCCAGTTTAGATTGCTGTTGCTCATGTTGTAAGCACTAATAAATCCTAAAGGTATAAATCATGCATAATCAGAAATTAAGTGGCATATAAATGGAAAAGACTATTTAAAATGTTATGATAATCCGCATGTTTAAGAAAATAAGTGTAAAAATCTAAAGTTTGCTTTTCGTAGTATCTACACTTGGAAAAATTAGTAGTTGATGTGCAAGTTTATACGGCCTTCTGTTGCTTTCATTTGGCAGGAGCAGTCTGAATCTGGATGAGATCTGAAGAAAGTGATCCAAAATCTGTACCTTTCCCTGAGCTGAGAATTTCTTGAGCGAGTGTCTGAATCTGACCTATTTTAGGACTGTGATCCAGCTGGATCAGAGGTGATGCGGCCTTTGATTCTGGGTTCTGGACCTGGCTTATTTCTATTCTTCAGTCTTATCTGAGGTTTCTCCCGTGTGCACATTTAGCCACACTTCCTTGGTAGAAAACAGTACACCTATGAAGCAAAACACGTGAAAATATTTTTGCTATCAGGAATCAGTGTTTTGCATCATTTCCTTGTGTAAATGGATATAAAGTCAATAAATAAGTGTCTGAGGAGCGTGGACTTATTTTGAAATAGGTTAAAATCTTTCTCTCTCTCTCTCTTTTTTCCCTCAGTTTTCTCATTTAAGAAAAAATGTAACTTAATGTACTGGATTGCTCTGTCAGGTTATTTTAATCTGTTTTCAAAAGGTACCTGTGCCTGTATTTACTTGCACGGAAGTAAATGAAAATATTAAAGAAAGTGAAATGTAAGTGAAACCAAGATGACATAAAAGAACATCTTTGTTAACTCTCTCCCCTGTATACAAAGATGTACTTTAATTCTCTACTACCAGAGCAGAAAGCTAACTGCAAGGAAGGCAGTGTAAATCAGGAAGTCAGCCTTATCATAGTGCCACCTCGAGGACAAACCCCATGGGGATCAAGCACAGACCTCGGAGGAGCCCTTTCAACCCACAATAAGGGTTGCGTTTTTCTGATTTCCCTTGCTGAGAGTCCTGTCAAAATGAAATATAGGTTAGGTGGTGTCAAACTGCTCCAAAATAGTCTTTCTACTTCAGCATTCATTGGGATGTTTACAGATGTTGATAGAGCATAGTGCATTAAATTGATCTCAAATAAAAATCATTGCTGTGGTCTAGATGGATTAAGATTTTCCTCACGGTTCCATATTGCATAGTTCAAATGCATAATAAACTTAGATCTGTACTTTTGCCAAATTGCAATTTATAAATAAAACTATTCGGTCCAAGCCAATTTTTCTATTTAGTTTTAATAGCTAATGCTCTCAAATCCTCAGGGCTAATTAAACTGTTCATTGTCCTGCTGCATTTAATTTTTCAGATATTGATCTAACATCTTAACACACAGGACAAAACAGGGACATAATTTAAATTTGGAAATGAAAAAAATAGGAATCTTAGTTTATAAATGACTTAGAAGTTAACAACTAAAGTCAAAGAACTGCTTTTCCAAGTGCTGATTTTTCACGAGCCATAGAGTCGATTTCTTTAAAAAAAAAAAAGGAAAGAAAAAAAATACAGAATTTTGCTGCAAATATCTCATTTACTCTAAAAACCTACATGGTATACTGCCAAAACCATGTGTTCCTACAAAGGTGAAGACAAGTCATTTGGCTAGGAAATTTAGACCAGGATATAGGAACTTTGTATTCAGTCTCACCCTACCTGAAACAACCTCTGACCTTGGCCTAATAAATATTTAACCTGTCTCGTTCCACCACTGCCTGGAAACTGAGCCTCATATGTTTCCCTTTTTCCTGTTGTTTTAGTTTAGCTCACCATCTTTATGACATGGGGCTTTCTCCTACTAGGTGCTTAGTCTTGAAACTAAAGTAGAAACCCCTCAATAACTCCATGCAAGCAGTTCCATATGGAAACTCCATCAATAAGGTTCTTCTTCTAAAAGAATGAACCTGTGTTAGTCCTTAGGGTTTTTCCCTCCTTTCAAAGTCTTGGAAACATCATGACATTTTTCTGAAGCCTTCTCATAACTTTGTTTTGAAAAAATCAATTCTCTCCCTCCAAAACAAAATCTATGAGGCCTCTGGAGAATAAGAAACACAGATGTTCGGGTCTGCCAGCATCACTTCCCTTTTTATTACTACACAAAGCAGAAAAACAGAACCCAGGTTATTTGGAGTGGAATTCATCTGTAATTTAGCCATTTACATCTAACCTAGACACTCTGAACTGCACAGAAACATCCAGTTCTAGCATGCTGTCTGTCTCATCCACAGGAGACATTCATCAGATGCGCCGCACCCAAGAAGTGCCTAATACTCTTCACTGACTGTCAGGAGAGCCCATGGCGACCAGTCGAGGTAGAGGCACCCAAAACACAATTCAGTTGCCTGAACAAAGGCATTTACTGCCATTTTACATTCCCATATTGCATAGGACTTCACTGCAGAAGATATGACACAAGAGCAGAGCCTTGCAGTGGGATGCTCTGGGGTGACTCAAATGACACTAGACACTCTGTTTAGGCAACTCATTCCCACCTGCAAAGACAATGAGATGAATTCCATCATTAATGCCTGCATTTTTTTAGTGGACAGACTGAACCCTCTTAGCTCCTCTGAAAAAGGAGCAAAATACGGAAGTCACTGCAAAAATAATGCAAATTTATTACTCTGCTCTGAGGACCTCTTCACAAATAGCAGCAAAGACTGAAAATTCAGGTGGGAGAGACAAAGCCAAGGCTGTTACAGTGAGGGATGACAGGAGACAGCAACAGGCTGTGGGGAACAGCTTCCTTATGCCTTGCTCAGTGCCAAGGTTGCACTTCCCTTCAAGACTGTGACCCTGCAAGCAGTTGAGGTC
The DNA here is from genome assembly GCF_040807025.1 of Struthio camelus. Lineage (NCBI taxonomy): Eukaryota > Metazoa > Chordata > Aves > Struthioniformes > Struthionidae > Struthio > Struthio camelus. The sequence continues at coordinate 75,905,596 of NC_090945.1, forward strand.
CTATAGCTGGTGGATCTTCTGTACCTCCAGGATGGTATTTTTCTCTGGAAAAAGTTAATTTAAAGTTCTGAAAAGTAACGTATATTTCAGTACAATGGCTCAGTGGGAGCCTGACTTAAAGCCTGACGTCTGAGATGCATCAGCTTTAGGCAAAATGCAGCATATTTTGCTTTGCATCAGGAACAAACATGATTTTTCCTGTAACTGACTTTATCACAAATCATAGGTAGAAAATACAACATACAGCATGTAGTCATCATTGCACAATTGACTGGCTGGTAAATCAGTATACTGTGTCTCCATTTTACAGCAACTGACACCAGATAATAAAGCTGGGATTAATCCAGGCCTCATGAAGCTTTCCAAAACCTCAAAGCTAATTACTACGCTTGAGATTCCCAAACTGGTAGATGGTATTTAAAATTGTGCAATTTAGGGGAAAACATTAATTCTACAAAACCTTTTTTTTTTTTTTTTGGCCAGAACGCTAGCTTTCCCCTCATACTATTTGGTGTGAGTCGCATGGAAGTCTTAAATATGCCAATGCATATCTTTTCGAATTTACTAGTCAGGTTCCTGGTGTCCTTCAAAAAATGCCCCTGTTAATACCATCAAAAGAAAGTCTTGTTCCCAGTTTGGTCAAGAGAGTAGAACCGTCTGTCATAAACGATAGCAGATCTTTTTTCATTCACATTAAAATAAAGCTTAATAACATTAAAGCTTGTACATAGTGGGAAATTCCACTTCAAATTCCTTCACCATCTGTTGAATGAAAATCAGCCATGAGTGTTTCCCTTCAGCTTCTTTTTTCCTTAGGTCACTCGGTGCACAGATGCAAGTTTAAAAAAGCTGAACTCCGGGGGAGCATCGGAGTTACTGCAGCCAGACTGAACTGGGAGAGCAAGATCTGCCGACTGTCCTCTGGGACTGAATTTGCACCTTATCAGGAATTGTTATGCCACAACGAAATTGTTCTAAAATGAAGCTCCTTGTTAAGCCTTTTCTTAATGTATCTTCATTTTTTGTATTTTGGAAATGGCACTTGAGCAATCGGTGTTACACCACTTTGGGTAAGCAAAACAGTTTTTCAAAATACAGCACTTCAGCAGAGCAGTTTGAGACCTTGGTTCTGCCATATAAACAGCACCATCTTCAGGCAAGTTTGAAAACCTATCAATTACCTAATAGGGATTTGGCCATTGCTCACATTGGGGAAGCTCTCTTTCTCGTGTTGAAGTTGCAGCTCTTCTGCTCTTGTTTTTTGTCCCCTTTTTTGTCTTTCTTTATGCCTCACAGTGAATTTCTCCAGTGCAGACCTCCAGGCAGCACATGGAGAGGAAATCTGTCCTGCATTTTACAGTTTTTACAAGAAGATACAATCACAGTGTAGCTGAGAAATAATCCTAATGCTCTATTTGTGATGTCAAAGTTACACTATCACCTGAAAATGTAACAACCAGCCTTCTCCAGTAACACTCTCTGCTTCTGCGTATGATTAAATCTTTCCCCAGATACATTCCAAAATTTTCTTTGGACATCTGTTTCACCGTTATATCTGTTTCATACTGTTTGTTTCAACAGCTTCATGTTTCAATAATGTGGTGTGTTTCTTTAAATTTCTGCAACAGAGTTTGTGGGATTTCCAACCTAGTTTATTTTCTTTGGTAGGTCTCAGCCTGCTTAGTTCAAGCCTCTGTTTTTTAAGCTTAAAAGAGAGAGAAAGAGAAAGAGATCAAATATATTTCATGACCTACTTGATTGATTTAAGTATATGCTTTTAACACAAACTAAGTCTAACTAAGTCAAAAGAAACCAATGAATTATCAGGTTCTAGCATGTTTTAGTTTCTTACATAAACCAAATACAAGTCTGGACTTGGTGAGCGTAAAAATTACAAGAAAATGCAATGAGAAATGCTCAGTACACTTTATAATGTCATCAAAACCACCTACCATTATTTCCCCTAAAGAAATGTCAGGTAAATTGTTTATTCCCCAAATGTTTTTTCTATAGGCTCTAGATAAATTAGCAGCACAGATCTGTTCGTTTAGTACTCAAGAGCTATGAACAGGTTATGTAGAGTGATGCAGAGGCTCGTCCTGGTGGGGCCCAAGCTCCCCGAGTGCAGCCAGTAGCCCAATATGGTCTTTGTGCAAGGCAGATTGCAAAGCGACGCTGTCTGAGCTGGAAAATTGGACACTTGGGATGGGTGGCCTCTAAGAAGCACATGAACTGTTTCTGTGCTTTGTTTGCCACGTAATAAATGGAAAAGATGCACCACTTCTTCCCTGTCCTCTCTCTGCTCGAGATGTATGATGCTTAACTTTAGGGGCATTCTCCACCTCCAGTTCCCCCTCCACCAAACTTCCCCCAAAGCCACGGGTTACCTTTAACTGTGGCTACATTTTCTTGCAGCGTTAATGGAGAAACATGTGTTATCCTGCCTTCACATCATTGAATAAAGCAGTTAGCATGCTGACACTAGAGGTTTTCATTAGCCTTAATTCTGGCAAGTGAAATTCTTCGGTGTTAAAACTGCTGCATTAGCTGGTTTTCAGTGCATACAATTTTATAACACAAAGACAATTTTGAGCAAAAATATGATTTAGCCTCTGCATGGAGTCTGTAGGATATATTGCAATAGGCAGCATGTTACAACTCTCTGCACACATTTTAATACATATATTTGTTGGACACAGCCACAGAGTGAAAAAATCAGCAACAAAAGAGTAAATGCAATGTCACTTTTCTGTTTGAGTCAATGGTCCTTCGCAGCCTAAGGCTCATCCCTAGGCTGACCCTCTTGCTCTTGCCTTTGGCCTTGCTGGATCCCCATCGCTGGGCTCTGCTGAGAAGGGCAGCACAGGGCCAGGACGGGCAGCATGGGGCCACGATGGGGCGCGTGGGACTGGGATGGGAGACACGAGGCCGGGATTGGCATTATGGGGCTGGGACAGGGTGCACAGGGCCGGGACGGGGCACACGGGGCCAGGATGCGGTGCACGGGGCCGGGACGGGGTGCACCTCATGAAATCGAGCAGCACCGCACCCAGGAGAGCGGCGCAGGGAGCAGTGGGCCATGCGGTGGGCACAGCCCGGGCCGCAGCTGACCCAGGGCGGTGGTCCCGGAGCCGGGCCCCGGCGGTACCGTGTGTCCTGCCCCAGCTGCCACCGCAGAGGGCCCTGGTGGCCCGTCCCAGGCTGCAGGTGGAAGTAGGGTCTGCGCAGGGCCTCAAGGAGGGGGCTCAGCAGGACGGTCCCCCCTGCCCAGGAGGGGAACTGGGCTGTTCCTAATGAGAGACTTTTTGATTTCTTGCAGTGAACGACAAAATCTTCCCCCCTTCCCACCCCGACTTTTCCTGTGCCCTAGTTCTGGGGTAGAGATCGCCTTTGTAGTTTAATTTAAGGAGACGGAAGAGGCTGAAATAGAGGGCGAGAGGGAGGGGAAGGGTGGGAAGGCACCGAGCAACCCGGGGGGGGGGGCGTCCCGGGGGCAGCGGGCCGGGTCCGAGCCGCCGGGGGCGGGCAGCACAGAGCACAAGCCGATCCCATGGCCAAACAGTTGCTCAGCTCGGGCCGCCCGGCCCCCTGGCCCCAAATCCCCCCCCAAACTTTTGCCACTCACCGTGGGAAGGGGACCCCCCTCCCGCCGTCGACCAAATACTCTAGTCGGCAGCGGCGCAGGGAGCGGCTGCCTTTCCCCGGGCTCCCTCCAGACGGGCCCCCGGGCTGGAAGAGCGCAGCTTTTGAAAATCGCAGCCGCACTACAGGCGCAAGCAGGGTCTTCAGCCGAGGGGCAAGGGAGTGAGTTGCCTTTCCCCCCGACTTAGCCTTTCTCCCCGGCTGGCAGCAGGTTTCGTTCCCCGCCCCGCGCCCCCCGGCCGGGAGCGGTGCCCCGGGGAGCTCGCCCAGCTCTGCCGCCCAGGTTTCCTTTGTGCCCCCCCCCCCCCGCCCCCGCCGGCCCCCGCAGGGTCTGCCCGAGTTCCCGCAGGCAAAAATGAGGAGGAAAGAGGAGAAATGCTCCTTACTCCACTCCATCAGCATTAACTAGCTAGGGGAGGAAGGGGGTAGGGCAAAGAGGCGCCCCAAGCCGCCCCCCCACCCGATGCTCTTTTCTTCCCTGGGAAACGCGAGGCACCCCGGCGAGGTGGTTTCGAGGAGGCATCCGCGGGTGCGGAGCGGCGAGGCGAGGCTTTGTGCGGCGGAAAAAGGGGCAGAAAGCTGCCAGCGAGCGGGCGGCTCGGGCTGCGCCCGCGGCCCCGCCGGGAGCCGGCAACGGAGCGGTGGGTCCGGATCAACCGAATTCAGAGTTTCCTCGGTCGCTTCCCCTCGGCCTCTAGGGCGATACTGCTCCCACGGGTTTTGAGGGCGAACATAGGTCCAAAAAGCAGAGTGCGATGAGGGCCAAGGGGGACCCTGTGGAAGGAGGATCTTCACAGAAGGGTTTTTGGCACGCCTTGGGCTAGGTTTGCAAGGGCAGGATTTCCCTGGCGTGGAGCGTTGCGGGGAAGGAAAGGAAAAGGCTCAGTAACGAGGCGGACGGGGCTTTCGGGAAAGTGCAAAAGCTGCCTGGTGCCCCGCTGTCCCTGCGTCCCCCGTGGGCCACCTCGCCAGGGCGGGGAGCTTTTCATTTCCACGGTGCAGCTCTGCGTTTTGAGCAACACCTAAAGGCGCCCCTAGGTTGTCACTTTTCATGGGCCCAAGACGTGAACAGGGCTTGGTGCAAAAGGCGCTGATCTGGGTGCGAGGTTCCTCCGTCCCCAATCAAGGAGAAAAGGGGATGTTGCCGCTACACCAAAGGCGATCCCAGCTGGCAGAGGCAAAGGAGCAGAATTCCCTCTCAGCCTTCCTGCACTTCGAGGAAAGCTGGATTTGAAAGGGGAAAGCGTTTTGTGCAACCTCCCCCCCCCCAAAAAAAAAAAAAAACCCAAACTCCTCACTGAAACATGTAATTTTGATTTTTAACTTCAGGAATTTCTCTTTCCCTTCTGACGGCCTTATTCCAAAGCAGAAGGATGTTGTGGTCCTTTTGTTTGTTTTTACTGTTTTAGAGGGGTCATTCTCTTTATTGGCCGTTTCAAAAATGGAAACAGAAAAATAATACATTTTGAGTAGCATATTTGTTTTTTCGGTTTCACTCTCATAAAGATCTTATTCCGGCTAGCGCTCTCTAGGACTGGACAAAACGGAGGAGATGAATTCAAGTTACTACCCAGTAGGCCGATTCATCATAGAGTAAACTATTATCTCGATTTTTGTGAAAATCAATAGCAGACCAAGCATTTTTCTCCGGGAGAAATCCCACAGAGATATGCCCTGTTCCCACTGAATCATTATAACAGTGTTTGAACGTGGGTCCAGAACTCCCGTTGAAATGCTGGTGACAGTGAACTTTCTGCACACAGAGTTTGTGGCTTTTTTCCTCCTGCCACTTCTGTGCTCCTGTCTTCATCCTGTTTTCCTCATGCCCAGGATCCTGCAGAGTTCTCCAACCAAACCTTATTGTTATTGTCCCCTATTCTCTTTATATGCTGACATGTTACCCCCTTTTCCCGCCTCAGATGATAAGGGAGCCCATTTTTAAAAGGAGCAAAATCATTCATTCGTAGTAAGCCAGATTTAAGTTCAATTCCCTTTCAACTTTGAAAAAATGTTTCCCTATCTCTTTTCCCATGCCTGCCTGTCTGGAATCTCCTCCTGGAATGCATCACTCCTCTGTGTTCACAGGCCTTCAGAGCTCTCCTCCAGCCTTCTGCTTTCTTCTTACCCAGAAAATGCTGACATCTGTTTCTGAACTCTGCTCTGTCCAATAATACTGTCACAGTAATAATAATCTTTAAAAAGCAGATCAAAATAAAACATATAAAGGATAACTAGAATACAACACACACCAGAGCCTTCCTTTCTTGTTGGTCAACTCTCTCTTTGCTCTCCTTGGAGTAAGAATCTTCTGGTGTCTGTAAGATATAATTCTGAGTGATACTTAAGGTATCAAGGGTCTCAGAAGTCATATTAGGATATTGTCCATATAATTTCCTGCCCTATAGAACATGATCACCTGCCTGTAACTTATGTAGCTGCAGAGATGATAAACTGTGCCAAGTCTTGAATATTACTGTCCCAAAAAGCAGCTTGGGCTCACTTTATCCATTCTTGCGCAAACTTGCAAGAAACAAAACAAAGGTCAGTTTTGGGGTAGACTGCAACCTCTGGCTGTATCCCTGGGAATGTGATATGTTGTTAATGGACTTTGGCATTAGGGAGAGGCAAATCTATTCTTATTCTGAGGTTTTGCATTTTGGAGCTTTTCCATACTATTTTTCTCAGAGATTTCTGGTTCTGTAAGATATTTAAGATCCTTTTTTATTACTTTCTGAAATTAATTTTGATTGTTAGGTAACTTATTAATATCATCTTACCTACAACATGCATCACTCTGAGTGAGGAAATGCTGGAATTAACTTTGAAAATTTGCTTGAAGAACTCTTAACAACCATACTTTTGGAAAGTCAGAACCTCAAGCAATTGATGTTGATAACATATGAGAAAATTGGAGAAGACTGAAAATATTGCTCAGATTTCAGTGCTCCAAAACACAGTCCACATGTTTTCAGGGTCCAGGTTTGAACAGCAAGTTGCATTAATTCAGATCTGATCCTGTACCTAATTATGGATAATATACAGGGCTGATTCCATGCCCCATTAGAATGTTTGTGGCATCTGCTTCTTTTTGATGAGGAAGAGAAAATTGAGCTTAATGCAAAAACAATTGTGTCACTCATCTAGATGAAAATGTCCATGCGATGCTTGCAGCAACAGCATCGCTGGACATGGACTTTCTCTGGGTAGGCAGATATTTTAAGCAGGGGTAAGACTGAACATATAGAAATTTTCAGTAGGGGTGGCAGACTGTTGCTCTTGAACAGTTCAAGTGCATCTCTCCTACACGGGCTATATCACATGAGAGACTCCAAGTCTTTGCTTATTTAAGGACTGTTGAATAATCTGAGGTGCCTGCTGCAGAGAAAATGAGGTGTTTTGGGCTTTGGTGAGGTCAGACTCACTAAGTTATTCTGGGGAATAGCTGCCGCAACAGCAAAGGCCTATCTTGCAGAGGAGGAGTGGATTTTCATAGAAACCACTGTCCTTTTGCACTATAACCTACTTCCAGATCACCAGTTCTCTCCCTGCTGGTCTTTCCAAGATACGTGTCTTGCAGCTCCCAGCATAAAGGCATTTTGGTATGCTGCTTGCAGAGTTGGGAAGCTTGGCTACCGTCATACTAATCAATAGAAAAAATTCTGCAGGATAAAGGAGATCAAGAAAACAAAACAGGAAGGTTGAAGGATATGGGTTTGTTTAAATTGGTAAAAAATGACTAGAGAGACAACAGTTTTCAATATGTAGAAAGTTGCTGAAAAGTTGCTGGTGATCACTTGTGATCCACTGAAGAAGAATGAGAAGAAACCACTTACATGCGTTGCAAAGAAAATTAGGATAAATATTAGAAAACCAATTTTTCTCTTAGGGTGATAACCTAGCAAAAGGTTTGATCAAAACTTCAGGACTTGTGCTACAGAATCCCAAGTTAGAAGAATAACCATGAGAGATGGGTAAGTTGGTTGACTTAACTTCCATGCAGGGGGTGGGATGGTGGCAGAGTGGCCCAGAAGATCTCCTGAAATGTCTTTCAGTGCTTCATTCCTATGGAAGTATCATCCCTGCAGTCGAGGAGACTCTTCAGTTGGCTAACATATGATGTAGGATGGAGTTTAAATTCACCTGAAACAATTCAAGACTGACCATGGAGGTAGAAAAATGTTGCTTTATGTGGAATTCAGGTTCTTAATTTACACCAACATCTCTGGCAGAACTGCGGTTCTTCAGTAGCTCAGTATCAGGTCCTTAGCTAGTAGTTGCTACCATGTCCATTTAAATTCTCTTTTGAAAAAATATTGCAAGATACCTTTCAGCTTTATGAAATATGATGGCTCTTTCAGCGTGACTTATTTGACGGTATAATACGGGAGGGATGCAGGAAGGTAACTAGACTATGAAGTTCATGTCCATATGACCAAATGGAAGTGATAACCATTTTATTCTCTGCTTCATCATTTTGTTTGAATAACCTTAATCCAGATCCCGGATCCTGAAGTTATTGCTTGAGAAATGGCTTCAGTAGTGCAGAATGGATACAAAATTGACATGTGCATAGGAGGAGGATTTGTATTTGTATTTCAGTCATCAACAAGATTACTCAGAGAAAAGCTTAAAGTAGGAAGTACTATACTGTTTTTGCACATTTTTATCATGGAGGACACTAATGGCACACACGCATGAAAATGGTGTAATGGATAAGACTGGGGCAGAGGATTTTTTAGGCAAGCATTGAATGGATTTAGAAAAGTACCTCATGAACAAATCCTCTGAAGTCATGTTCCAGTTATTGCCCTGACTTGCTAGGACGAGCAAAATCAATACATTTAGGTGAGCAAGATGACGAATGAGGATAGCAAATAGGGACAGGAGCATCTGCTTTGTTCAGTGACATATTTAGCATGTTTAGGTGTTAGCTATTCCTATACTACATTCACAGCCCATCTGTACATACCATTCTCCTTTGTAGTTCTTTTTTGGTCAAGACACACAAAGACCTACACTCCCTTTAACAGTTCCTTTTTATCTCTCACTACCTACCCATTGTGTTCACCTTTAAGGCACTTGGTTTACTCTGCCTGTTGCAGAGCAACTTTTGATGGCCTCTTTTGATCAGTTACAGAGTTTTGGGTGCATTCGGGGTTCAATGGGTGCATTCCTGTGGATTTTCAAAAAGTAGAAAGAAAAGAAAATCCTGATTCAGAGGGAAAAGAAAATCCCCTGCTGGTCCAGCAGCACAGGCAGTGCACTTTCACTGACATCCCCATCTTACACTGTCATGCACTTACGGATCTAGCTGGAACAGCTGAGAAATGATGGCCCTACTGCTGAGGCTCTGTAACTGCTAGTCCCTAGGAGAAAATTATCTTTATTGTTTGGCCAAATTGATCAGTCTTACTTTGCACTAGAAAAGATTAGGAGTGCTCATCCGCTACATTATCTCTGATATAGCATGATGATAAATAGCAGGGAGGTGGGAACTTTTAATTTCATATCTGTCTACACTCTGAGGTGGAGAGGGCATGTGGAGGAAGACTGTAGTGGGACAGGTAGACAGTGAAGTCTGGAAAGATGGAAATTAGGAGAGGAGGATGTTAAATGCGGAAGAGTAGGAAGGAGATGAGGGCCCAAGTAAACAAATCACTCAGCTGAGAAGGGCACAGGAGCTCTGAGAAGAGATGGCAGAAGTACCTGCGACCCTCACTGCCCCAGCTCAGCTCTCACCATACATCCTTTCATCCCCTTTAAATAAATCAGCTGGGGCAGAAGAGTCTCTCTGTCATGCCCTGCTGCCTCCACTGCACCTTCAGTGAGCTGCCCGGTCTCTGCACACTCCCCAGTCTCTCGATGGGAGCAATTATGCCACCTCATTGCTGCTGTCATCTATGGAAAAGGACCACAGCCAGTATTATTTATTAAGCAGCTCTGTGCGGGAGAAATAGTCCCCGCTCTAAGGCACCTGCAAGAAAGCACAGTTCAGGTGTGTAATGCACTGGGTAACCAGTAGATGGTCTGACCTCAAAATGGGGCAGAAGATACTTTTCAAAAACCCTCCTGTCTGCAGGGACTAACCCAAGAGACTTTCTTTCCAAGTAAAGTGCCAGATCTGTCGCCATGGTGGAGAGAAGTGGAGCCTGAGCTGCTATTAAAAGGTCCGCCAAGCCCCACGCAGAAGGCCGAGGTGCTTTTCATTTTTGTCTGGGAACTTACCCCTCATTACCCTCCTGATGGGATGGGTGCAGACAGCATTAGGGACGCTGGGCTACACACCAGCCCCAGAGGAATGTTCTCCACAGCAGCACCTCGGCGCGGGAAGAGGCACACGAGCGCTTCCAGCCAAACACCTTCCAGGGGGGATCTTTTTTTAGCCCAACGTGGCTGCAGGAGGACAGAGAACCTCTCTCTCCATCCCTCACCCCCATCTCTCCGCAGCAACACAACCGAGTTTGGTGGATCTCTTTTCTCAAGAATAACGGGACTGGTGATTAAAGGGGCATTCTGAACAGCTTTCCCCTAAAAGGAGCTTACAAAGTCCGTTTGTTTAACCTTTTCACAGCAGCTTGACCTTGTCATAAAGAACAAATCACTTTGAAACAATGTCAAAGTGTGAGACTGGCGGAGTGGCTCAGAGCTTCTTCCTTCTCTTCTATCACATACCCAGGCTCAGACTCAGCACTGGCGAGGAGGGAAGGTCCCACCGATCACAAACATGCAGCAGCTGTGAGTTTTTATCCTCATGAAACAAAGACTGGGTCTGTGCAACTGTGTATTTGACACAGATTTAAACCCACGGCAGAGCTGAGCTTGCTACAGACACAAATCCACTGGCTCCAGTGGAGTTACAGCAGTCCTGAATTCGCATTCCCTGCTTAAAGAAAGGGGGACTCTCATCTCCAATATGTATCAAATATTAGATGCACTTATGTGGCTGTTCAGATTTTCTGATGCTAACTTCTTTAGGCAACTTTTGGCTTTCTATCGTCTATTTTATACCTATTGTGAATTGCTCAATGGTGAATTAGGAGGGCAAAGGACAGAGGACAAACAGACTCATTAATGAAGTTTAGAAGTACATGATTCTGGGTTGTTTAAATTTTGCTGCATTCTCTATTTTATGGATGGGAGAAGAAACTATTCAGTTAGAATTAACCAATAAATGCTTATCAAGACCCTCAGATTTGAAATGATGATTCTCTTTTCACAGAATCACAGAATAGCTGGGGTTGGAAGGGACCTTCGAGATCATCTGGTCCAACCACCCCGCTTAATCAGGGCCAGCTAGAGCAAGCTGCCCAGGACCATGTCCAGTTGGGTCTTGAGTGTCTCCAAGGGCACTACTGAGAAGAGTCTCGCCCCTCTTTACACCCTCCCATCAGATATTTATAAATATTTCTCTTAATACAAATGATTAAAGCAAAAATGCAGAAAGAATTGAACAAAAGTTGTTACATTCCAAGTGTTTTCATGAGGTGATATGCTACATGAACAGGAAAATGAATCTTAATTGCTTACCACAAAAATATCCTCAGGCTACAGTGGTACAATTAAGATTTTTTTCTTTAAATAGCATGCAAGATAATGCAGTACATATGTTCCCATTGGAAACTTCAAACCAGTATTTGGATATTCATATAATTTAAAACAGTGTGTGTTAACACAAAACTTAACAGTAATAGTAAACATGAACTTGGGTAAGAAAACAAATAATTTCATCAATATTTAAGACATTAGCTGAAATCAACAGTACCTGATTTTGACAGCAAGCATAAGCGCTACATTTTTTCTTTAATAATAGCTTGTTTTTCATCTTGTTTCATTTCATTTAAAAAAATCTATTTGCAGAATAGTCATGTTTATACTATTTATTTTTGTACTCAGTGATTTTCCTTATTATTGACTTTTACTTTGTTTGTGAATACCAAAAAAAATCAGTGAGCCAGATAAAGCAGTGAGCACCAGCAGAACAGACTCTGCATAAAATGAAGAGATGGATTCTCTCATTTCCATTGCAATCTAATCTACAAATTTAAGTATATAAATTACATACTGATATCTTTGTTTTTTCAGGTTGTGTTACGTAATAAAATTAGTTGCAGAACAGCAATATGAGAGTCTTGCGAGCTGAAGATGGCACAGCCAATTGAAAATCCATATGGGAAACCAGTTACGTTTGTAGCCAGTTGCTGTAAGAGCCTTTTCTATAATGGAGAATAGGTTGCTTGATCCCCCTTTTAATCAGGACACTTCTAAAGCTTGTGGATAGCTAGTGAAATTAAGATTGTTCAAGTGCTGAGGGTAATGTGGCCTAGGCATTCACATCACCACTTGCAAAGCAAAATGTTATTTTTCATTCTCAACTCATTTTAAATAATAGTATTAGCTGATAAACAAAAATATAACAGCAGTAACACCGGCATTTAGGAAGGAAAATAAATAATCCACATATAACTGCTTAGCAAGAATTAACACGACACGATCATTTTAAGATTTTTTTTTATTATAATGGAAGTTTATTACTTTCATCACTACTCTGTTGTCACAGTAGTTCCCATGAGCACCATGAATCAGGTGCTTGAGCTAAATCCCCATGGAAACTTGGGTTTCCTGCTGCCTCTTGAAGCCCTAACCCTCACTGTAGCTGCCTGGGCTTCCTGTACCTCATAGACAACTTAGAGGAGAATTGACAGAAGCCAGCAAGTTAAGTGGGCAGCCAGCTTAGTAAAAGACTAATCCTTGACCCTCATCAGTAATGAGTTACCTACTGGTGGGCCAGGGTGACATGCCCGCCTCCATCAGGCACCTCAGCCACGAGTCCTGCTGTGGAGCAAGGCAGCAAAGTTAGCCCTCGCTTGGGGAGCAAGAAAGAGAAGTTAACAAATCAAAATGCCGTCAGGCAACATTTACTTGGAAAGGAGAAAAACTGCATGAAATCACCACACTGGCTCAAAAGGAAGGGATTTTCTGCAGTGCAGGAGAGTGCTCAACCACCAGGCCATCAGGCATTCTGGCACATACGTCCTTCTTGCTGAAGCTGTTCCATTTTGTATAAATAATTAAATCATCTTTGGAGCAAGGACTTGACCCTGCATTTCTCACATCCCAGGTGAGCACCCTAGCAACTGGGCAATAGAATCAATCTCTTGCTTTTCTCTCTCTGGCCCAATGAATATTTAATTGTCTATACAAAGTGAAGCAGCTCCAATGGGAGGGAGTGAAAGCCAGCCATCTCTCAAAGACTCTTCAGCTCAATGGACCATCTATTTTTCCACAAGCGTTCGAGTCCCCATGGACAAAAGCCTTTGATACACTAGAGAAGGGGTTGTGATGACTAGCTGCTCCACTTTGGCAGAGTCCTGAGGTGGAGGGAGGACATTCCTGTCTTCTCACCTTTTCCATCTCTTGCACACCTTTGCTCTAAATAGACATAGGAAGGATGTAAACCTCACTTCACAGTGAGATTTACCACTAGGCAAGTGGTGTGTGGAAGATGGAGGGACAGGGCAATCCTGAGGGGGGTTGCTCAAAGGTAGTGGGAGGTTGGCAGCTGGGAACTCCAGCTGTGGGAGAGGAGCGTTAACTGAAGTTCAGAGCAATGACTATAGAGCCTGGAACATTAAAAGTAATTGAGTATATATTTTGTATTAAAATCAAAAGAATTATCATTAGCTTGTACTCTGTGAAGCAGTGATAATAAAATAAAATAAAATAAAAGCATAAAAAAACCCAAAATATTTGAACTCCTAAAATACATGCTGCAAAGCCCAACTTTTTGGTCCTCGGAGTAGGACCCCAAATGTAGCACTAGATGCAGAAAAGCCAGAGCTGAGCCAGAAGCCAGCTAGAGTCAGCAAGCCTAGTGTACGGCTGCTTACAAGCAGTCAGTGGGGAAGTGCTGAATGTAGAGGCACTCCTGAATCCCACTTTCCACCTAACTAACTTTGTTAGGCTCTAAGAAAGTAGCTCTGCAAGCTTGGGATCTAGAGCCTGAAGCCTTCTTAGGGGTAGTAATCTACATATTTTCTCTTGTAGCTTATGATGCCAAAGGCAACCTTTTCTATATTTACCTAATGATTAGAAATAATCACCCAGGCAGTAGAAGATCCAGGTAGAACTTGTATTTCCATAAGACTGTGCAGCTGCCAGGCTGTAAGTTACTCCAGGTGGCTGCCATGCACACTCTTCCATTTGTGTTCAAGTTGGTGAGAAAATATAAAAGATGAAGTTGGATAAGGGGGAATGACCATGCACCCAATGTGTAGAGCTTATGTCTTGTCTCCCACGTGACCCATGCTTCCGCATTCAGTTCCTTACTTTATCCACCAACTGATTCAAAACACAATCCAGTACATCACAGCCGTAAAAAGCATAAAGGAGAGCTGCGGGGAGTAAGAATGCAAAGTATAAGGTCATTCTGCCTAAGGCACATTTTATTTTTTATCATTTCACAGGAAACTAGGCCATCCAGTAAGGTTTTTATAGCTAATGCAGATTTGCAAAAGAAAGAACAATGGAGGGTTTTTTAAAAAATGTGCTGAGCCAGAAAAGATGCTAGTCAGGTATTTCTGTAGCCTATCAAGGTCAAAGTGGAATGAGAATTACCCGCTGGGAAGAATCACTCCTAGCCTCACAGGACTCTGAACTGCCTCAGAAAACATTTTCTTAGCATTTTTTGCTTACAACAGCCACAGAGAATTTAAAAATAACCACTATTTGAAATTGCACCAGAAATCCAATAATGTGACTGCACAGGAAAGACAGCAAGGAAGGTATTTAACCTATTTAACACAGATAATTGACTATAAATCCTTCATACTCTTGGCTGTCAGCATGTTGTTGCATTTTTCCCGATAGAATTTCTCTTCAGAAATTTGGATGTTCATTGTCATCTAGGCAGAACACTGTGTTTCCGCAGAAGAAAAAAATTCTAAACTTTCAGTTCTGGTAATCTCAAAATGAGACATTTTATCTAGAAGCAGCAGTTTTTTGACACTTCAGAATGTCATTGCATAGCTGCATGTTTTATTTTTCGAGTCTTTTTTTGATCTTTCAATTGAAAACTATCAAAAATCAACGTTTTAACAAAATATGATCGTGCTCAAGGCGGGTATTCGTATGACTAACTCTGGGCTTTAAATTTAGGTGCCAAAGTTGGAAGTTAGTCTCCCTTATAGAAGCAATGAAGAGACCTAGGATCCTTCAAGTAGTAGTTCACAGTAGGAGCTCCAAGCCATCCTCGGAGGTGCCTAATGCTACCAACCGTACGACCTCCCTTCCTGACTCAACGCCCCAGGCAGGCTGTGAGAATACTGCTTTCAGCTGTCTCCATCTCCCAGTCCTGCCCATAGACCGCAGGCACTAAGAGACATGTCACACTCCCAGCTCCTGCATTCTTGTCTCAAATACTAGAAACTGCAGGGCTTCTGCAGGTGGAATTGCACAGTCCGTCCTATCTTCTTCTTCCTGCCTTAGCAGGAGCTCATGGACTATTTAACCTAATAAATACTTCATCTCACCTTTCTTGAGAGATTTAAATGCCTCTACAAAGCAACGTTCCTGCAAACTCAACATATGGACAGATGTTCAGTAGGTTTACAGGAAAATCAAATATTGGTATGATGCATGCCTTCAAAAAAGGTCCTGAAGACCTCATAATTCCTTTAATCTGTTTTAACTAGAGTACTAGCATAATTTAATGATTTTGTTTTATAGGTCGGTCTTAAATACACACTGAAAAGCCTTGTGAAAAATCAGTTAACATCTGTTTCTGAATGTCCAGCTAAGGGTAGAACCGCTTTCTTAAAACAGGTTTTGCAACTCCTTATTGTTTCATTCCTGCATCCTTTGCAGGTTTAAATGACCACATCTCTATTGTTTGCATTATCTTGCTCAACTCTAAAGTAACTGCTACCTGCTGGAGAATGAAGAATAGAGTCTGGAGACTCAGCAATGAGAAAGACCTATCACAGAAGGAGTATCATCTCTTCAGTCGGCCATGCTGACACATGAAGATGAAAGCACAAGCATAGGTCCTTCTGATTTTAGAAAAGGCATATTTATTTAGCACAGTCCTATGCTGCTTATAGTGAATTCATTTAACAACTAATCTGGAGGATCTGGCAGCAAACTTTCTTAGCCATGTTTTTTACCACTTCTTCTGAAGTCCTGTCTGCTAGGGCTTCTTGGTAATGAAGCTACTAAGAAAGACATTTCTGAGTGGCAAGTCAAAAAGAATCAAACCAAAAGGGTCATTTCACACACAAAGATGGGTTGGAGGATTTTCTGATCCTCTCCCCACTCCTAGCTGCAGAACAAGTTACCTTTGCTGAGTGTATTTAAATTAATGCTGAAATTGTAAATGGTGTCATAACTACTGCAGGTGATAGAAGAAATACTGTTAAAGCACCATTTCAGCCAAAGCTGCTTGACACAGTCCCACAGAATCATGCAATTTAATGTACTACCCATCACGAGACCTGACCGGCCGGAGAAGGACTCAGTTTTCTCCCTTTCATCCTTGATTCGCATTGCACAGGGTTTGTTAACCATGTTCAAAGCACAGCTCTGGTAGACTATATCTGAGAAAATCATATTAATTTTATACCTTCACCTGTATGCTGTTTGTGTACTGATTTAGCAAGAATGCTTTCTGAACTCTGCTGGTTTAACTCACCCTCCAATCTAGTTTTCTTTGTGTCTGAACACCTGTTTGATGCCTGCAGCCTAAGGCTGGAAAGGATTCCCCGTCTTCCTGTCATGCTGATTTATCGCTTGGGAGGAGTTCCCAGAGCAAACCTTTCTAAAATTCATGTTGAGTAAAGGACTGGCCTTGACTCTGGGGCTAGTTTTAACCACACGTTATTTAATCTAAAGTGCACTATTTTGGCTTCCAAAGGCTGAACAAGCGCTTTAAGCTGTTCCTCAAATTTTCAATGATATAATCTCAGTTCAGTTAACACTGTGAGAAGTGCAGTTGTATTCTTCCAGCACTCAAAAGGACCATTCAAAACTAGGTCTTATGATGCATTGTCACAGAAAACATCACTTCCTAAATGTTACATATCACAAGAAGATTGCAGAGAGGATAATTCTCCTGAGGAATCAGCAGTCAGATCATGCTTGAGCTCAGAAAGAGTTCGGCTTCCTATATGAAGCAGAAGGTGAACCCCAGCATTTAGTAGCATGAAGCAGGCATGTCAGGATAGTGAATGGCATATTACACACACTTGCTTTTCAGCTACGATACGTGTGCCGAGGTGTGCTGAGCTGCCACAGCAGCATAGCTGGAAAACCTAAGAAACACAAGAGCGTTAATTGCCAGGTAATCCGATGAAGCTGCAATCAACTATCCCAAATTCAGACACACATTGAGTGGTGCACCCATGCAGGACACAGCAACAACAACAGTGTATGTACATAAGCAGGATGTACAAGTAAACCAACCCCTTTTGCTAAGCTAGAGGCTTTTGTTAGGAAAAAGATTTAAAAGAAATGACTTGTGTTTTCCTGAGTTATGTATATTTCCATGAATCTGAGGGCTTAAATATGGGAAGCTCAACTCTACACCCCCTGTTAAAGTGTAAGGAGACATCTCTCCCTCTCTGGCTGCCTTGCTAAGGAGTCTGCTTGTCTCCAAATGAGTCCTCAACCCAGGTACGTATTCGATAGATCCATTGCAGTAGCTCTCAGCAGTGTGGGTCAGAGCCATTCTCGTGCATATGGTATATGCATATGTCCATTGGCATGCTCCCTGCCCAGACAGCCAAACTTCTGAAAGGAGAAGTAATGCCACAGGTAGCAGATGCAAACATTGGCAGAAGTGTGGGAGGATGAGGTGGGGAGGAATGAGGAGGCCATTTTAATGAGGCGTTCACGCAGTTAGACTGGATCACACACGTGTCTCGTTCCTCCATGCTACAAACTGTGCCTGCATTATCCTGCTGCGTGGATGCAAACACAGACACATCCCTGCCCTGACTTTTTTTCCTTGTTAACCCATTTATATTTATATTCTTCTCTTCTCTAGACTTGTGCATGACCCTGCTTTGTGTTTTTCCTCTTCTCCTCACTTTCTCTTCCTGCCCTATGTTTAACTTCCCCTGATGATACTCAGAGCCTAAACCTCCCTCATTATATTTTTTCCCACAGATGACACAAAAATGTGTAAAAACATGACGGTTTGTGTGTATGCACCTGTGTACCTATATGCACAAGTTGACCTAAAGAGAGATATCGTGCATCCTTCGCTTTCTCCTACGA
This sequence comes from Struthio camelus, assembly GCF_040807025.1. Classification (NCBI taxonomy): domain Eukaryota; kingdom Metazoa; phylum Chordata; class Aves; order Struthioniformes; family Struthionidae; genus Struthio; species Struthio camelus. Next base: position 75,923,509 of record NC_090945.1, read on the forward strand.
GGATTACCTAGGCTGAAAGCGGAGCATCCGACTTGACCCCAGTCCTGCTGCACTCCCTGGAATCACACACAGGGCAAACCCTTTCGTGGCCCGCTGTCTTGGGGCCATAATGCCTGCCTTTATGCAAACTATTGGGGAAATATATGCCTCTCAGTAGTGGGAAGATCAAAACAATCAGCAGTTCCAGTGTAACACAGCTCTAATTGTGAGCAATATAGAAGTGTGGCTTTGTTCAGAAAAGCCACATTTATTTGAGTACTTCCAGGAGAATACAGGATTGGGGAAGGAAAGCCCCTAAATGCCTCTAAATGCCTCTAAAAAGGAGTTTTAATTCACAAGACTGCTCTGTCACGTAGAAATGGAATATTGATGGTGTAAACTGGTGGTGTCGTCACTGAGGATGAAAGACAAGTAACGCAAGTGCGGGCTTGCCTTGTGTTGTCATTCATCTAGAGGAGAGAAAGGCTATAATTCTGCCTTACTGAGATGGTAATACCTTTTATCTGGTAAGATCATTGGTGTAGTTTTGCTTTTGTGTAGATGTTGGTCCTTCATTTAGGAAAATATACTGAAATTTGTGAATCACTTTTGTTGTCAGTGACAAAGATCTGGCTGACTCAGCAGAGGGGTAGGGCATCGTGTCTTTGCTTTAAAGATGATTCACATAGCTAACACATTCACTGTTGGCTAAGCCCTAGATATAACACGCCCTCAGTGTGCAAAAAATAACATTTCAAGCGAGCACAGTTCTAGAAGATGAAAGAACTAATTGCTGGGGTTAGAAGAATTCAGGCAGTCTCAAGACATTAGGATCACTGCTGAGCAGAGAATGTCATTGAGCCAATTGGAGCAAAGCTGTGAGAGCTTACCACACTTAAGACCTAACCTTAGGTTACTTTGCAATCACACGACTGCAGCTTTAACGTTCAAAGGCATTCTCCCCCTTGCCAAAGCAATGTTTTCCCCCGCGAACGTGGCGATGAGTGGAACGAAGAATGCAGAATCCACAATACTTGTGATCGCCATTGGAATAGAGATAGGCAGAACTTGCAGTTTAATTTGTTTTTTTTAGGGGAATAAAAGCAACAAAAAGACAACCTTGTCTCTCGTGAGATTTCTGACTGATTGTGGAGTAATTTGGGCAGAGTGGAATAGAGCCTGCTCAGTGGTTCATGAACAGTACTTATCCATACTCCATTATTTTCCTGTTAGTTTGCTTTACAAATTAGAAAAGGGCACCAGTGTCAAATTCTTGATGCAAGCCTCTGTGTGAAATGATAAGCTAAATCCTAAATTGAGGTCAAAGCTGTTCATGTGGTTCCTGCTGCTAATAAAAACGATTTTCTTTGTTCCTGTCCGCTAAGAATGCCTGCCCCATTTATATACAAGATCTTATCACAAAAGAGACACCTCTGTGCAGATGTTCAGGAAAAATACACTGGTTACATTACAACGTATCCTTAAAAATATCTACATTTGAAGGGGGGGGTGGAAATAGCATCATTCTGTTGAGAATAATGCACTTATACTAGCTTACTATTACTAAACTTCTGATTTTGTCTGTATGTAGCCTTTCAGGCTATTTTTCTGAGTGGATCACAATGCAAACAAATAACTGGCAGCATCACAGAACTACGTTTCAGTGACTTGTCATTTATAAAGCCTCCATTTATTTTCAGTTCAGGGAGAAGCTGAGGAGTTTTCCCTGTATTTTTAGCTTTTTAACACTCTTTTCTCAGTCCAAACTGCAAGGTATTATAGTGATTTAGAACCAGCTCTTGCTGCCTGCAGAGCTCTGCCAAACGTGGAGTAGGAGCAGATGTCATCACACCCTGCCCAGGACAATGTGGCACCTGGAAAAGCTGGGTCCCACCCAGGCATCATATTTTCTGGGCCAAAGTCTGGGGTGGAACCAATTCAGAGGAGGTTAGATACCCCTGCCTGAGGAACAAGAAGTCCGTTAGAAGGACGTGGTGGATTGTTTGGGCCAGTTACAATTTTATCTTAAAGTCATTATCTTAAGATCATTTGATGTTAATATTTCTATATGTCTTTCAAAACGCTGGCACCTGAATCGGGCGTCTTAGGTGAGCTGCTAACTTGGTTGTAGCTACTTTCATAGTAATTTAGTACTTTGTGTCAGGAACATAGCTGACTCTCACAGTGATCAGTTCTGATATTGATAGTCACAATGATTGTGTCTTCCTCTGTTTAATTCCCTCTGCTATCACTGTAAATAATTTGGGATCTGGTTCACTATAATCAATTATATTCTTAAATAACGCAGAAGACAAATCTTCAGATTCATATTTCCTTTCTTTTCCACTGAGAAATTAAATCAATTTTCCTGTACACAGGAAAGGCTATCTATACACATTACAGTTATACAGCTCAAAATAGTCACAGAAGCCTGATATTTAGGAGATTCCAATATCTTTTTTTTTCTTCCTTTTTTCTTTACCTCTCTGCTGAGCCTTTGGTAACTGGAGTGAGAGGAATTAAAAGTGTCAGTTTGAAATGGCTGGAAACAGCTCGAAATTGGAACTGTCTTCACTGAGAACTACTATGAGATGGGATCAAGGCTAGTGGCAAGGGAGATTTTAAAAGGCCACTGCAATATGTAGCACACTGGGTATGTCCTTGCATGTGCATGCTTAAAACTACAATGAGTAAAACAGGACCACAACTGAAGATACAGAATGAAACCAGAGGAGATTGTTTCCTTTTGCTCTGTTTTTGTAGCATCATTTTCCAGTTAGATTTACAGCAGTAATAATCTTTTTGGTGATGCAGAACATAGAATAAATTACATATTTATAACGATTTATGCAAATGCAATAACGTGAAACAGTGCTGTCTTTGTGGCAGGCCCTGCTCTACCTCGGAGTGTAACCAGCCTGCCAGCAGTCAAGTGGACAGCTGGCTGCAGTTAGCAGAAGAAAAGGATGAGCCCAAAAGGCTGATGAAAGGCAGCGGAGAGCTGGGGTAGCCACAGCTGGCAGAGCTATGAGTAACCTACAAAAGAGGCTGTGAGAAGGAGCAAGACAGGATGGGTGAGACCTGCCGCACAGGTGGCCTGGAGCACTTCCTCTGTGGCCTGCTGGACTGGAGCTGGCTCACCTTCATCCTTCAAGTTAGACAATACTGGAGCTGGGCTGGGTACGTTTTCTCCATAATTTGTTTCTGATTCAGAGTTGTCTTGCTGAAAGCAACTTTTGGCAGCCTTATCCAGAGTATGATCATTTCCTGGGAGCCCTCTAGCACTAGTACTGCTTACTAAGCAACTGGGTCACTGGTTCCTACCAGTAGGATGTGTTACTTGCTGAAGAAGAGGTAAGCGGTGGGGCAGAGCATAGGAGATCCCCCAGACTTTTCTGGCACCTATGGAGGAGACAAAAGCAAGGGGATAGTGATTGGGGAGTGGTACAAGGGCTTGAAAGATGAGAAAACAGTGGAGGGGAGATCTACCTGGAAAAACAGAGGTGGGTGGAAACAACACAAAATCAGGGGACTGCACTCCTTAGCCCTTCTCCTTGTGGGTGACAATGCGCTCCAGAGACAATGCACTCCAGAGGCAATGTAGTCCAAAGAAAATCTCTGATTTTACTCAAGCCAGGATTGTGAAACATTTGTCCAGCAAAATAAACTTGTGGCTTATTTTGTAGCTCAAAGGCTAGAAATTTCTGCATGATCTGCCCAAGGACAGATAACGCTTGTCCCCAGGTCTGAGATGTCAGGAGCTTACAGGTCTAGAGGTAACAGGCATCTCAAAAAGGTGTATTTTATCCAACTTCTCTTCAAGGATGTCCTAGATGCAGGGATGTTCCACTGCAAGGAATTTTTCACCTTATCATTGCATGTGTTGCTCTTAGAAACAGCTGTGAAGTGGTATTGTTGAGCAAACAGTCCATTTTATTTCCTGTTGTACATTGGCCTTATGTAAAGCCCCCCATCTCAGCAAGTGCAGAAAAGTGGCAAAAACAAACAGTGGAAGGAAAAGTCCAACAGAGCAAGAGCAGCCAGCCTTCTCCCAAACAGCTTGAGTTTCTTCACAAGTAAGACTTCTCTCGCCTCTAGAGACTGAAAATGCCTTGCAGCAGTATTGCCTACTGTGCTGAAATCCCCTCGGGGACATACAGCTTGCGGAGGATAAGGTTCAACCATGCTTTTAGCAAGGTCCCTTGGGCACAGCCCTTCTGACATGCAGCCCTCCCCACTCACCTCCGTTGTGCTGATGCCTGGACTAAGTGTAACTGGTTTCAAAGACAGTTTTTAATGATTTTTGATACTACTTAAGTGGACAGGTTAAGATAATAGTGCTGAAATGTCTTGATGAAGAGAAGAATTCTGTATTTCCTGTTATTTGTCTTACTTCCCAGAATCCCATTTTTTAGTGAACAGATGGAATATTTTTGGTTTGTTGAACTTTTTGTCATCACTACTCAGCACCAGTGAACCTGCCAAATGCTTTTGAAAAATACACTATTATTGCAGTCTCTGGTCCTCAGTTTTACAAGAGTAACTTTCCTACTTTTTTCCCAAGAATCAAAAGAACCAATTATTTTTGAGGGAGACCATTTCTTTTTCCTTAACCATAAGACCCAAAGACTTTTAGCTGTTTATCTTCCCCAAGATATGCTGGTCTATGTGGAAAAAAATCATTCACAGCAAGACAGATGTGATTCTGCCAGAGCAAGAAAACTCTTGGATGAAACTAGTATGGACTGTGTCTTCTGTTCAGTGAATTCTACCCGCTCTTTGCCAGAGACAGCCAAGAATGATTGTAATTTTTTTCCTGTTGGAGAGGGTGGTTGCTATTAGCTCAGATGTGCAAGGAGGTTTAGGTAAGGGACTCTCCTCAGTCCACCATACATCTGCAAATTTCACTCCTTTACTTTCCTACTGAACCCAATAGTTTGTATTTGACTAAGACACAGTTGCTGTGCGGCTGAGTTGCCTCCCATGGCTACCTTTGGTAGCCTGCTGAATCACCACTATGGTTCAAGCTGGTGTTTTCCTTCCAATTGAATTTGTTTGGCTTCATTTTCAGTTGCCAGACATTGTTTTTTGTTACTCTTTTCATGTTCTTTTTCACTTCCCCTGTTTTCTACCCTCTCCAACTTTTCAAAAAGCTTTACAATGTGGACACTAACCCTGGAAAAAATATTTTTGTGTTGATTTCAGTATCCTTGATATGGATACAAAATCACATCCCTAATTTTATTCACTGCTCCTTTGCCAAAAGAGAGCATACATATCGCACAAATTTCGTCATGATTTGTGTTAGAATATTACCGCCTACGTGCTTTAGAAAATCTGATTATGGTTTGCTACCAGCCTCCATTTGATCTCTCAAACTGAAGTGACAGCAACAGAAAAGACTGGCTTTATATTTTTTTACTGCACTCAAACCTTTACAGTGGTTGTCTGTGTTTTTGCTACCTCTAAGCTGGACTGCACTTGCCAGAATTGGAGACTGCAAAACTTGCACAGAATTGCAGAGCTGATGTTAGTCTGTTTTGTACACGTCATCTGCTGAATCTGCCTGTCCCTGAGATCAGAAAAAGAGAAGAGAAGAGCAAGAGCAAGCCTAGTAAAATTGTCATGATTTATGTAAACATTTCCACTGGAGAAAGTGTGGTCTAGTGAACAGTACAGGAAGTGGGTGAAAATAGTATTTCGACCATTGTCGCTGTGTGGAGTCAAGAACACTTTGCACTTCTACAGCAGTTTACTAGCACAGTTTACTTACAATATGCTTCACTTCATCTTTTTCCTCCTTTCCCTATTCAATCTGTCATAAATTAATAAATATTGCTCCAATTTTACGGAAGGTTTTAAAGTAAACATTTTCAGGCAAGGAACATCTGTGGAAAGTATTTTTGTGCCGTTTTCTATGCTGGAATAAAACCTCATTTCAAGAAGCTGTGTAGGAAGCATAATGCATCTGCAGTCTTAGATGTCAGAAAAAGCTTGAAGTAAACAAAATAGTTAAGGGAAACGATGAAGGAGGGTTTTGGTTTGTTTTGTTTTTAACCTTGATATCCAGTCAGAAAACACTCTTACGGATCTTAGATTGTAAATGAAAGAAAAACCTCAACAGGTACACTGAAATGAATGTGACTGGAGTCCTACCCTATTTTCTTAGGACTACAAGGCAAAACTATCTAAAAAAGAAGATTAAATGTACACTTCCCCATGACAGTGGTAGTGAATCATGTTCCACTTTACAGAGTACCTTGGAAGTGAACTCAGATGATTGAGTTTCATCATCTTAGAGAAGACCTGCTCAGTGTTTCACATGCTTCAGGAAGCAAAACGGAAGAGCCTGCTTTGAGGAACAAATTGCAATTTTTTATAGAGAAAAATCGTTTTTATAAAGAATATCATATGCCTTTCTGGTAATTCCTTTAAATTTTTTTCCTTGATTTTCTCAACGATAACCATCCAAGACAAATAATTCTATCTGCTACCTCCCAAAGAAGAAAAGTGATATGACAATTAAGCAATCTCTCTATGTCTGACTTGTGAATTCCAACTGAAGCCAACAATTTGCTTTATTATCAGCATGCCTTCAAAATCCAGCTTGTCGTGTCAGGACTGTTTCATATAAGTCCCAGACTGGGAACAGTGACAGACTGTTAAACCTTGATGGATCTTATTCATGGAGGAGTGCTTAGGGACCACAGTGTTGCTCACTAGAAAAATCCGAGCTTGTTGGAAGGGGTTGGGATTTCAAGGTCAGAGATCCCTATAGAGCAACGCCAAGAAAACAAATGCGAATACCAAGAGGCTTAGAGGAAGAACATGCAGGGAAAGAAAATTTCAGGCAAGACAATGAAAAAAGGAGGATCTGCTTTCATGAAAGGTACTATTTCTTACTGTGAGCCCAGCCAAGGTGAGAATAAGGTAGAAACTCTCTAACATTCAGAAGAAAATATTCAGGACGACAATGTTAGATCCCCAGGAAACTGGTTTAGGCTTGAAAGATCGACAGTCAGTGAGTAAACTGAGGACGGAAAATTCTCTTTTCTCCTTTGTTACTAAACTTTATGTATTTGCCTTCTTTACTGTTCAAACGAAGGGGCTACCGTATTTAAAAGCTCTGTAAAACCTGCGTGTGTCTGCCTCAGCTATCACTGGTCTCTAAAGAGAGGAGCGCCAAGCTTGAAATGCTGAAAAGTGTGAAGCTTTGGGGAAGGGTAACAGAAAGTCTGTGTCCAGGGAAAAACAACAAAGCAGCTCTGCAGGGCTATGGTGAAAATTTACGCAGGGAGTTCAAAATGCATTGAATTCAAAGTTCGTAGTCCGACACATCAGGGTGCCAAACGTGTGCGTGGAAGCCATGCTAAGCTTGCGTGTGTTATCCTTATGGATAGACAATCCATTGAAAATCTGCAGAGTCAGATTTTCCAATACACTTAGCCTCTTTCAAAGGCTTCCTGAAGTTTTTTTTAGAAATCCTGATTGCCCAGTGCTCCCACTGAGAATAAATAAAAACCTTCTGAGTACTGTTAGGTGTTTATTCAAGTACTTGATTTGGAGCTGGAGTATTCTGTCGTTTGCAGTTCAGCATAGAAAGTACTATAGTTCAGATGATTTTATATGAAGTGATACATTCAATTGATTTTAAAGCCAGAAGGGCCATTATGGTAATCCTATCTAATGCAGAACACAGACTAAAGGACTTCATCCAGTACCTGAGGATTCAAGTGTCTGAGCCTGCTTTCCCCAAAAAGCAAAAGCTTTAATTTTGAGTATGTGTCTAAATGTAATTGTTGTGCATTTGAAAGCTAAAAAGATTTAGTTATTTCTTCAGCCAAAAACATCAATTCATCAAAATCTAAATTTTCTGCAGGAAAATTTCCAGTGTTCGGATATATATAAAATGGAAAAAGTTTTGATTTTTGTATGGTACAAATATTATTTTAATATTTCAGTTAACAGTGATTTATCATTTAAAAATAGTAAATAGTCACATTGTTCTAAATTATTGAAACATGACTTTTTTTCAGCCTGAACTGTTCTTGGAATTTTTCTGTAAAAAATCAGGGGTGGGAGGGGGGGCTGATATGTTCTAATTTAGGTCAAATCCATTTTGTAGATCCTCGAAAATCCTTGTGAGAGGGGATCCTACGAACCATTTTCCAATCAACACCAGCTGAAAGAGATTTGTGCTTTTAAATTCATATTCCTGCTTCTGAAATGCTCTTTCAAATAAGCATTTGTGCAGTATTTGTCATATAAAAGCACTGGGTAGTCTGTATGTTTCTTATTATCACCATTATTATAACATTGATTGCAGCTGCATTAATGGGATGTTCCCTGAGCCCAGATTTAATCTTACTTCTACCATTGTAAATACCCTCACAAGAGATAAGAATTAATAAGTCAGTATGCTCATAGATGGTACTGACGATAACTGATACACTTTTTAGCTTCAAACAAAGAGAAATCATGTGTGTTTTGTTACGAAGATCATATTCCACAGACGAATGCCTTTCAACTTGGCAAGCTGAAACAATAGTCCCAAGGATGGACTGGATTTTACTGGTTCTTTGCTTCTTTTGTAGAGCTGCGTAACAGAGACTTCCTGAAACCGATAAGCTAATAAGAGGAGATTATCCGTATGTCGTGATGTCATTACTAAACACTGCATTGGAAAAGACTGTCATTAACTGCACATATCCCAGCTGCAGTACAGAAGAGAGGAAAGCCACAAGCCTTGCTGAAGCCACATTTCAACTCACAGTCACTAAAGTTCAGAAAGTTAAAGGCGAATTATGCTTATTGCTAAATATATTTTCTGTGCATCATTTATCAGACTGGCTACATGAGTGGGAAGGGCAGTTTTCTTTTTAAATCTCTGATTGTCATCTGTTTTCCCTTTTCACTGAATTCTTCTTAAATGTCTTCTGCTTGCATTGCTTTATATATGTGTATTTGTATATCCAAATAGAGGGTATGGGTAGAATGATAAATTATATAAGTGTACAACAATGCATGTTCAAGCATGTTATAACAAACCGTACTTAACTGGCACTTCTAAGCTATTGTTTTCTTGAACCAACAGGAAAGCTACAACTGCATAAATTTCCCTGCGACAACATGAAACGCATTAAATAAGGAAGTGTGAGCTGGGGCTTCTTGATCAAAAAGAGATACAATAAATCACGTTAAGTGTTATATTAACAGTCTTTTCCTCTTCAGTCCTGTTTGACAGTTTGCTGTGGTCCTATTAAAGGTATTAACTCTCATTTGTGGTCAGGAAGGAGAAAACCATGGCTGAGATCTTACACCACTACTGAAGGCAGATTTTCTGTTTCCCATAGGGCAAATAAACACCCACACCAAGGAGGGAGGGGAAAGAACAGAAATTTCAGCTTCTTCCTCTCCTTCACCTTTCACTCATCAGCTGCTGCCGGAGACACGTAATCCAACCTCTTCCTCCAAACCTGGCAAACTTGCCTCAGTGCCAGACACTGGTTTTAGCTGTTCTAGCTGCTCAGCACTCACAGCACCGCTGAAGGATGCAAACACTAACAGCCAACTGAAAAAGCAAACTAGAACATAATAGGAAAAAATAATTATGTGGGGAGCAAAAAAAGGATAACAGGAAAAATATAAATATCGTGGCTGCAGTCAGGATGTAGCCAGAGCTGGAGAGGAAGGGACATCTTTCCTTCCTCAGTCTTTTCTCTGCCTTTGCAGAGTAGGAAGAGATCAGAGACAACCAGGAGTCAGAAGCCAGAGGGGGAATCAGCCGTCATTCCATGAGGGTCTGCATCTAATCCTCCCACCCTCATTTTGCTAAATCATGGGCTTAAAGTTAAGTGATTAAGTGAACCAGGCCCAAAATTGTGCCTGAAAGAGCATGGTGGTAGGCTCTATGGAAAATTATTCATGCAATTTTCTCTGCTCTATTTCTTTATAAAGCTTTTGAAAATGCAAAGCCATCCAAAGGATCGAAGAGCACTGTTGCCTTTGACTTTCAGAAGTTACTCAAAAGCCTCTGACAGTCCCACTGACAATCGGGAAAATAGCTTTCCAGCAGCTGACACAGGCTCTTTGTTGCTCTGCTGTCTTTTTCCCAGAGAGAGACGCTTTAAGCTCACTCTTCTGCCCTTCGCCTGCTATATCTGTGTCCGTAGCACCGCCTGGCTTTCAAAACAGTCTTAAATTTAGCTCACAGTTGTCAAGGGATTTAGTAACCTTTTAAAGGGAGCAAAAACCAAACAAACATGGCCAAACAACATAGTGTTATTACTAGCGATACAGTCTTTTTGATTCCTGGGAGCCAATATCTGGTAAAGGGTTGGCAGGCAAGGAAGTCCTACAGACCAGCTATTTTCTGTGCTGCTTTCCATCTTCCTTATTTCAGGGGGAAACACTTTTCTCCATCAGCAGGTCATCTAAGGGCAGCGGCTGTGCCCAGCCAGGTGCCCCCAGCACTCCCTCACTGCCCAAGGTCAAATGGAAACAGCGACCTGTGAAAACCCAATAAATAGCACAAGGGGGTTTGTGTCATTCTCTGTGGGAACCTATTGCCAGCCCTGGAAGCCAAGGTCCTGTATGTCTCCATTGTAACAGTAATGAAGCTTTCCAATGCCACCACCAACGGCTGTCCTAGCTGCTGTGAAGGGACCTTTCTTGGGGTAAAATGCAGGGAGTTCTGCTCCCATGTCCATTACTGAATTCTCCGTAGAAACTGCCGGCAAGGATGCCAATTAGCGTTAATTGGGATTTTTTATATGTGGAAATGTATCCATTAGGAATGTGACTGGTGGACTGAGACCCGTGACTCATTCTACTGTTGCCATAATGCAACCATTGTGCCGGTTTGGGGGTCTTTCAAAAAAATTATAGCAAACCTCACACCTGCTCCCATTAAAGCCAAAGAGTTTTGCCATCACTGGAGGAGAGAGTTTTCCCTTTGGATTCTGGACACCTGACCTAGTGGTAATACTGAATCTCCTTGCAGTACATTTATGCAGAAAGAACATCTTGCTGGACAAAATACAGTAAGATATATTGCTGCTGACGTTACCAGTACCTCATGCTTTATTTGTAAATACTTTTAAAGTTTTTCTTTTTAATGCTTACTTTAAGAAGACCCAATTTGAACTTAATGCTACTCTAGATGAGTACAGAAACCAGTTTTCATCCAGCCTATATGAAACTGTAAAATTTCTTTTCAGTTCTTTCCCAAACACTTTCCAAACACCTAAATATCATTGATTCACAGTAAGTCAAAGAGCAAAAAATATATAACCTATTTACGCTTCTGTGATGGAAAACCACTTGGTTTCAGTACAGCAGGGGCCTGACAGCTCCATTAAGAACCTGTCAGAAATCAGCTGTGTTTAAAACAAGAATCCAGCCTCTGGGCTCCTTCTCAAGTGCAAGGCAGGGAGGGAATGAATACAGACACCACCGAATAAAGGTGAAGGACCCCAAATGCAATTTTAAACTGTTTACCCAGAGAGGCAGGTAGCTGGCCTAAGGCATCATTCTTGAAGAACTTTCTCGGCAGGGAAACTGGTTTTGAAAAATGCTGCTCATTTGGTTTTTCTGTTCCTGACCTGTGGCCCTAACGTGTGGATCATAAGCGAAGCCAAAATCAGAGATGACAGATCAGTTTTGCTCTCAGATACGGTCAGGTAGATGAATAAATTCAACTCAGTGAGTTTTGGCATTTATGAATAACAGCTGGAAAATTCCTTCTAGCACTTCCTTGACATGCATCAATTGAAAACCAGGAGGTTTTTCTTTAAGGGCAATCGACTGCACCAGTGTCCCCATTCAAGCCTCCAGCTCTCCCTGGGGTGGCCCTGCCCAGCCAGCACAGAGCCCAGCCCTGGTGGAAGTGCTGCAGAGAGAAATCTGGCTCCTGAGCTTTCTCATGCTCTTTTGTCAGTGAAAGCGAGGCAAGGCTTTGGAAAATTATCTTTTGCTTTCATCGCTCTCCCCTGCACAAACACACACACACACACACACATGCAAAACACAAACGTACACACAGATTTTCAAAACAACACATCTCAAAGCCTTAGGAACCATTGTGTCACCTAAACTGATCTCTGTAAAACACAGACCATGGAATATTTATTATGGCACTGAAGCTGGTCACTTGGTTTTGGGTGAAGTATAATATTGTGCACAGAAACCTAAGAAGTATTACTTGAGTCTCAGTTAATAACAGCCCTGAACTACGGCCTTTCTCCCTCTCAGGGAGGCCAATGGCATAGTCACAAGATACCCTTCCACACTGTGGCATTATCACCTGGCAGTAGGTAGAGTTGCTAAGTAGCTGGGAACCACTGATTTTTAAACAGAACTCATTGCATCTTTTTCATATTCTCTAGCAGATGTTAAAGCTTTTATTTACAACTAAAAAGAGTAGAAACATCTATTAGAAATTAAAATAAAAGGCAGCTTGAACTTTCCCTTTGATTTCTCCAGAAGCTGAGGCTTTTAAGAAAAGCAGCAGAGATTGATGGACAGGAGACAAAACTGAGAGCACTGACAACACAGCATTCAGAAGGATGGGGAAGGATCCCAGAATCCAGTGCTAGCTTTTTCCTTGTTCCTGGCTCAGTATCTCTCATCAGCAGAAAGGCTGCTAGTGGAAACCAAACTATCCTGCCGAATTCCCACAGTCATTCAGGCAAGAGAAAGAATAGTGGCATTTCTCCCCAGTTTGCCTGATCTAACCCTCTCCCAGTTACTGAAGGTTGCTTCTCATAGATCTCTGAGATGGTTTGCCTTCTGGAGAGTCCCCAGCCACAGGGATGGATGCCAGGTGAGGGAAGGAGAATTAGATCCCCATGTGTAAAGCTGAGCTTCACTGGTCTGCAAGGGCATGTGCATGGAAAGGACCATCACAGGGTGAAAAGCTTCCCAGAGCTTTCACTAGGAAGCCAGTGGTCCCATTGCAAGGAGGATAAAATGTCTTCCAGCACTGCTCAGCTCCTGCTACACACATCTTTCCTCTCTAAGCCTGGGCTAGATTTTAACCGTCTACGAGGGCCTCAGTGCTAAACCCAGACTGTAGGGCTGTGAACTGCCACACATGCAAAAATGTAAATGTTGTCTCAATGTTCCTCTTATGAGCCTATTGGTCTTGAAACAACTCAAGGGTTCGCAGCCTTTGAACAAAATTATTTGAAAGAAAAAACATCTCCAGAAAAACCCCACACTAAACTATTACATTTGCATCATTGCACGGTAGTGATCCTCTAACAAATGCACCAGTGCTTTGCTATGTAATTTTGAAACGGAGGAAAAGAAATACTGAGTGCTCAGCTACTGAGAAAGGGAGTGTCCACAAATGAGGTTACCCAAGCAGACATTTTGCTTGCTCTCATGTTAAAAAAAAAAAAAAAAAAATTTCATACATGTAGCATCAGGCCAAAAACTGTGTAGCATACATTTATTTTGCTGTATTGCTGTTGGTCTTAAAAAAATAAAGCTGAGGGCAAGGTTCATGGTAAATAACGCATCGGTTTAGACATGTTTTCTTACCAGGTATGGTTTGTTTGGTGCTTGTTGTTGAGAGTTGTTGCTAACACTGTATTATTGCTAATTATGCAGGAAATAATCTTGTCAAACTAGTGTTTTTTCTGTAGATGATTCATGTGCATTTTATTGTGTATATGTGTGCAGCGCTTAAAGGTTGTTTCCTGCCATGGATGACTTCTGATTATGACTGGGTCAATGGCCTCTTAAAATTACATTTCCATATGGCCGGCTTTAAGACCCAGGTGGGGCACGCAGTCGCCCTGGGCAGCAGTGTCGGGCTGCGGGGCAGGCGCTGGGAGGTCACACACCGTCCTCCCTGAGTGACTCCAAGGACCGAGACCAAGAGAGCTCCCAGGCACCAGCGTGTCTGATACCCTGCTGCTGGGATGCCCAGCCCTCCTGGGTGCCTGCCTCCCCCTGGCCTGCCCCAAATGCTCACCCACAGCATTAACCCCTGTTAAGACAACAGGTGGGAAAGAAGAAAGGGGAACATGGCTAGATGGTTTCTGGGGGGACCTCTTTGACATCAGTATAAAATGAACACTTCTGTCCTCAACTTTACCTGTGTTTCTAAGAAGCACTGAGCTGGTCCTAGACAGATGCATAAAAAAAAAAAAAAATCAATGCTTCATATTCACAAACCCCAGTGTGCTGAGTGCACATTTAGAAACAAACTAGAATTAGATGTACTTAAGCCATAAGAAATCAGCTCATTACTCTCAGTCTTCTTTGTTTTGCCTTCTTAATGAGTGGGGTGGCTCGGCAAAATGTGCATTATATTTCTGTCTCAGAGCTCTCCACGCTAGCTTCTCTGAGCTGCTGTCCCACTGGCAGGGTGCTGGGCCGGCAGGGATGCGCCCGTCATTGGGGCCTGCAGCTCTGGGGCACTGACACCCCTCTCAGCCCTCACTGGGTGGGGGAGCAGGGGGGCCAGGGTGGGACCCTGCAGAGGGGGTGGCAGGGTCCCATCTGTGGTGCTGAAGGAACTCTGCTACCCCCACAGCTCTTCACTCCTGACATCTCACTCTTCTGCCCCTGCGAAAAGGAGCACAAAAAAAAAAAAAAGAAAAGAAAAGAAATGAAACATAAAACCAGAGGCATGTTTCTGAGTGAAGTACTAGGGCACTGAGGTTGCCAACAGCTATAGACCTCATGGCACTTGGAAAATGACTCTTAGCATCCTACAGGTGCAGTAGGTCTGCCCACAGTGGCTGGGAGGAAGTCAGCTGGAAGCAACTGCCAGCGTACAGTGCTTCAGGCTCCTTCTGCCTCCTCTGTCTCCTCCCTGTCTTCTGCTTTCATCAGGTTCAAGCATTACCAGGTATGGTCACAACTGTTCATATTAAAAAAAGTTTCAAAAAGGAGATTAGAATTTATCTGTACTATTCAGGACACTGGAGCGTTAATATTGGATTCTGCTTCCTTAGCAGCACCTGGAGCAATGCTAGCAGCAAGCAACAACACGCTTGCCGTTACAGCTCCTGCCAGGTGGTATCCCCTCTGCAGACCCAGAAAAGTCCTGGTGCCTCTCACTTACAGCACTGCTCACGTGAGCGGAGCTAGCGCAGACAGCCTGCGTGCTGCTCCCGGTGCAGCGAGGAGCTGCCAGCCTGCACATACCTGCTCCTGAAGCAAATGCCCTTAAGAAGGTACTGTCCCTCACCCGTGTGCTCATGTGCCCAGCCTGGGATGGACGAGCACTTTACTTCTCTGAGCTAGATCTGAGTCCAGACAGAGTAAAAGTAGCAGATGCCCTTCGGAAGCCACAAACCCCTCCTTTGGTTTAAGAGTTACTCAGAGTGTTCCCTCTTCCTGAAGGCCTTTTCACACTACCTGTAAAGTGAAAAACTTCTCCTGTAAACATGCCAAGAAAAACGTTCAGACCTTTCTCACTGCGCTTCAGTCTACAAAGCACAGAGCAAGCAGGTCAGTCACTGGGTAACTGAGTGTCTTCAAACAATGGACATGCTAGAGACGAAAGTTCGGGTGAGGCACAGTGTGAGCTGCCACAGACTGCTGGACTATTGCACAATGGATTTGTGGAGCTTCTGAAAGCAGCAGCTCACTTGAATGACTTTACCGATAACCTCAAACGGGTCCCACTGCAGCATGCACTGGTAACAATTAGACATTACTGCTGAAATAGCACCAGCGGGACAGAAAAAATGAAGGACTAAAGAGATTTCAAATTCTGATGAAAACTCTGTAATTATTTAAATCGTAGTTTGTGCTTGATTCCAGTAGGACTATTCATATGTATAAAGTTACTGTAATATATGAGGATCTGTATGATTGTATGAAGCTGAGGATTTGTCCTGAATTTAACGGAGCAGGAAGCCTAGCAAAGCAAAAGCTCAGAGGGACAGAGGGGCTCTCTACAAACACAGCAAGGGATTAAGTATCAGAGACCAGAGCTACTTAAGCCGAATGAATCTTTAGTACAGGTGGAAAAAAAGTCACTTTTACCTACATCCTTGATTCGCTAGGTTTAAAAAATTATAAGTTTAACTGAGTATGGCAGTTCTTATCTAATTGGCTTGCCACAAACACTTCCCATATGACACCTATCGCTCACATCCCATCCCCCCCAAATGCAACTGGAAGGATCCCATGCCGAGGTGGCACAGTTCCTCCTCCTGCTCATCTCGAGTCCTTCTTGCAGCCCCCTCTCTCCCTCGGCTGGAAAGAACTACCAAGGTCAAGTCATAACTTCCTAGCAATCTCGTATTATTACTTTCACATGTCCCGTAATTTCTCACTAAGAAACCATTCACAGAGGATGCCATAACTTTCTCCTTACCAAGAAAATACTAATAAAATCTGCGATTTCAGGCCAGCTTTTTTCCCAATTTTCCCACAAAACACGGGTTTCCCCCAGAACAGTGCAAAGCCTTTATTCTGCAATGATGTACAATCTTAGCCCACTCATCTCAAACAGGGTCCCACGCAGGCATGACACAACTGGAGCAACTCCATTATCCAATGGATATTGGAGCAACTCCATTATTCAGCTCTGTTTCATGCCCAGTGGTTCTAGGGCATAGCGTTTTATAGGGGATACCACGTCCTTTAGAACTTGGTCTGTTTTTAACCAAGATCAGCACGGTAATCTCCTCCCCGCTTTGGTACATCAGCAGCATCTATAGGCATTTAGCAGTTCATGAAATTCTTAGGAAACCTGAAATGTAAAACACCAGTTTCAGTAGGGAGCACCTTTTTGCCATGTTTTTATTTAATAATTTTTATAATCATTGTATTTAATAATGTATTTTTATGAAGTCTTCATGGGGGGGGGGGGGGCTTCAACAACCCTTATATCTGCGGGAAGGCCAGCACAGCAAGGGGTAAGGAAACCAAGATGTGCACTGATGATAACTTCCTGACATGCAACTGAGGAGCCAAAGAGAGGAGACATTTTGCTGGGCTCAATACGTACAAACAAGCAAGAACTGATCAGGGATGTGTAAGTTAGCTGTAGTAACCATGAAAGGTAAAGCTGAGGATCCTGAGAGGTGGGAATAAGGCAAATGGAAGGATCACAACCCCAGACTTCAGGAGAGAAGACATTCACCTGTTCAGAGATCTGCTTTAAAGAATCCCATGGGATATGGACCTGCAGAGAAGAGGGGCCCAGAAAAGCTGATTGATTTTCAACCTCCTCCAAACTCAAAAAGGGTCCATACCTACAAGCAGGAAATCAAGCTAATGTTGAAGAGGGAGTGAGATCAAGGAGGTCCTGACAAAACTTAAACATAAAAAGGAAGTGTACAAGTAGTAGAAGCATAGTCAGGTGACCCAGGAGGAATATACAGACACCGTCTTGAGTGTGCAGGTGTGAGATTAGGAAAGGCAAAGCTCACTTGGAGTTGAATTTGGCAAGGGATGCAAAGGACAGGAAGGGCTTCTACAAGCATGTCAGCAGCAAAAGGAAGGCTAGGGAAAACATGGGCCCATTGTTGAAACGGGTAGGGGATCTCATAATAATACAGTAATGCTCAGTTTGATAGGGAGCCTCATTAGCATGTATCAGAAATCAGGCCCCATAAGAAGAGAGACGATGTGAGGAAAAAAAAAAAAAAAGAGAAAACAGATAAAATGAAAATGAAGAAAAGATCCCTGTAGCCCAATGGCCCACTCCACACTGAGGAGATCTTGGTTCAAATCTTGCCCCAATTTTTGCTTTTCATTTTTCTTTCAAAGTGGAACAGTGTTAATGAGAAATTCTCAACTGAAACTACCCATAATTAGTTAGCAGGGGACAGAAGAGACCTTAGCCCCGCCTTCTGCTCCAATTCAAGCAGGAGAAGCAAGAGACTTCCAGATCTTCAGAGTGTGCTTTAACTGCTGAGCAACAGAGTACATGTGAGTACATGTGAATGGTGTAAGACACAGAACGCACCATGACAAATGTGCCCCTGGAGATTCCCCATAGGATATTTGTTAGACCTGGCCTTCTGAAATGGTTGTTTGGTGAAGGTGTCTTCCTGCACAGTTTGCTGCTGTCTTTGAAAGTCTGCTTTGTCCTGGGCACTAGCTGGGAAACTTGAAACCAGTTCTTCCTCTGAGGTTCCCAGGCCCTGAACCAGCTTTGCAGCATTGCAAAAGGCAAGTCCCACAGAGGACTGAGGCCTCAGAGGCAAACACTCTTTAGAGACAAAAATGGCATTCTGCTTACCAGCTCTGTCCTTAAACCAATTTAACAGAACATTTAATCACATGCTTAAATGTAGGCATTGGGGTAATTCCATTATTCAGAAGTAGACCAAAAAGTCTTAATAGATAGATGATTTCTGAAATTAAAAGCATAGCCACGTATTTTTCTGGTTCTAGACACAACTTCCAATGAAATACATGAGTTTTAGTGGCAATATTCAGCTTGTTTTTAATTTGCAGGCTTACTTGACAGTACAGAAAAGTGCACTGATCACTGCATTTTTTGTGTTCATCTCTCCACAACACACCTTTTGCACCCTCCTATTTCTCAGATTTAATCTTTTCCTCTGTATCAGTATAGTTGCCAACACACGAAAGATGTTCTACCTATCATCGAGGTGACCGCAGTTGCAAGCCAGTAGCCCTACCCAGAGATACATCCCAAACAAAACAATCTTTCTCTCTCTCTCTTCTTTTAAGATAGTTTAAAAATAACATCAATCCCATTCATTTGCCTTTTCATATCTCCTGAGACTATTAAATCCGAAAATTAGTGCGTTGCTTCGAGGGGAGCTTCTCCCCGCCCGGCTAAATTAGGCAGTTGCGTGAAAAGGCTCCAGCGCAGAAATGCGCATCCTCTGCAAAACGGACAGCCCCCGAGGTTTAGGGGATTATACTGGATGAGTCATTACACAATACTTGCTTCTGGCCGACTGTTTCAGTAAATAATGTTTCCTCCAGAGAAAAACACCCGCAGTGATTCTCAGAAACGGGCACCGCGCCGTTTCCGAGGCTCCTCGCAGCTGCGGCCCCGGCGAGCGCTGCCACCAGGCACCGGGCTCCCAGCGCTGGTAACTAGCAGCGCTGCAAAACGGCCCCGAAAGGAAGCCCTAATCAGATCAATGTCGAGGATTGCAGCAAATGGCCTATAAAGCAATTTTTAAATGGGATTTCCTGCAACAAAAGCCAACTCCCGATAACCGTTTCCAATAACAGGAGGTGAAAGGGGTTGGATTTGAACTGTAATGCACAAGACTGAGGCGTGGGCAGACGGCTTTGTAATCTCCCTACAGGCGACTGCTGAGTCAACTTGTTAAACTTCCATCAGAAAAGTAAAGGAAGTGGTAAAATAAATCTGTACAGGTACATCCAAGCCCTGATTACCGTGCTATGAGAATCCAGCTTTGCATAACAAAAAGGACGTGAATGGTACCGATATATTTGACGCTTTTATATGAAGTAAAAGGTAGAGTCCAGGAGTAAAAAATCACAGACGAGAGCAAGCAGTGCACACAGCCATATTTGTTTCCTTTTCCTAATTCAATTCCAGATGTAGCTCCCAAGGGAGGAAAAATTAATAACCTTTATGAAACATATCTGAAACAGAATTGAATTTTTTCGTTCAAAACCTTGAAGCTAAGAGTGGCAGGCAGGGCAGCGGGATGTCAAGGCACTAAAAATCTCCTGTAAGAGGCAAAGGGTTTCTTACCTAGGAAAAGCCCCTGTATTTCTCAGGGCGGGTCGTCTTGCTCCACCTGCAAATCCCCACTTACAGCCAAAACTTTTCTGCTTGTTCAAACGAGAAGCGAGCTGTGGGGTGCGCAGGGATATCGGCACCCTCCTCCCCGCCCCGGCTCCAGAGCCACTGCATCCCGCAAGCACCCGCTGCCCCCTTCTAACTCCAGGCCCCAAACTCGGATTTCCGCGGATCTAAAAGGCAGAGCTGCAACCCGGGCCCCGGGTCGATTCCCTGGAGGGTGACCGCACGCAGCGAGGGCCCTGGAGCTCGACCCATTTAGAGAGGGGAGCGATTCAGGACCACCCCGAGCCGTCCCAGCCGCGGAGCCCTCCTTCCGCGCCGCGCAGGCCCGCCCTGGAGGGGCGAAGGTCTTTGCGCGCTATTTTCAGAGCTGGCCTCCGCAGCCGCGCACGCCTGCGCTCGCCTGTCCCTGCCGCGCCTGGGCGGCGAGCACCGCCTCTGCTGTGCCCCCGGCTCTTTGCAGTTGCGTCTGCGCTGAAAACAAAACCAAACTATTTCAAATGTGCCTTTTCTCTCCCATTTTAAAGAGGAGATTTCAACAGAGAGCGTCTCTCCCTGTGCACATCTGGTCGTGATTTTCCGGCACTGCGTTCCCATAAGCGTGTAGTTAAAAATAAAATAAATCAAACGCGGGGAACTCAGAAAAGGGGGTTTTCGCATTTCACCGCTGCCCAAGCCACTTTCTGGTCGTTAAACTGGAATTTGCAACACTTGGGGATTTTTTTCCCACATGGTGGCTATTAGCGCTATATTTATTGTTGTTAACGAGCAATGCCCGTGTTAAACTACATGTGGCTTTGCAAGCATTTAAATTGTTAGCCTTTTTCTTTCAAAGGGGAAAAGATCCTCTTTGGAAAGGTAACTACTAGAGCTCCTTGCTGCTCATCTTTCCTCGATATCTCGTTGCTCCCCGGCAGTATAACGCGTAAATCCTGGTTGAGCCTCAATTTCACACATTTGGGGATTGCTTTTCTTTTAATAGGAAAAATATCCTGGGTTGTACTGGCCAGTAGGAAACACGCAGGAAGGTTTTTAAGTGCGACTTATCGTGACTGTCACTCGGGTGGATATTACACCTGCACTTCGCCTGGAGAACGAGCAAGGAGAAGCGACAATCGCGCATCCGACGCTGGTGCCTCTTTTTGCACTGCCTTGACTAGGGCTGGGGGACTTCTGTCGGCTTATTCCGCCCTACCCGCGCTTCCTAGCGGGATTTCCGCAGGTGCTCTAGGAGCCCGTCTGTGCCGGCGTGGTTGGGGGCCAGGGCTTCCTCGAGGTGACCCCGGTTCCCCTCCGCAGCCTTGCGTCCCCCGAGGCGCGGGGCGCCCCGGCTCTGCTGCCCTGTCGCTGGAGCGGGGGCATTGCTGGGCGTCAGGGGCCCTTCAAGGAGCAGGGCTGGCCAGCGGTCCCCCCCCCTCCGCCCCAGCCAGTGGGAGAAACGGCCCCTTTGCCCCTTCCCTCCCCCCCGGCGGACCCGCTTGAGGATTAGCAGATTAGATGGGGCAGAAAAGGCAGCGGAGGCAGGAGAGCAGGTTCGCTCATTAAGGCGTCTTCAGAGGTGACACGCCTCGGCCATCCCGCTGATCCCGAGCCTAGGGGGGCCTGCACCCCCCCCCCCGCTTGTCCAGGTATCCCCGGTTGGCTCCGGGCACAGCCGGGCTCGCGGCGAGGGGCGTCCCGGGTTTCCTCCGCGCTGCTGGCCCCGGAGCCTTTCTTTGCCGGGGAAGGGTCCCGCTGTCTCTCTCTTTGTTTGTTTGTTTGTTTGTTTGTTTTCTTTCCTCGCTTGCAAAGAACAATGGATAGACGTGCACGGAGGCATAGGGCGCTGCGGCACTTGCACGATGCTAGGTGGGGAAAGAGCCGAGGAGCAGAGGGAGGGCAGGAAAAAACCCAAAAGTTAAATACAGGGAAGAGTGGGATTCATCATTTGCACCCAGCTCATCGCAACTGTCACGGCCACGAATGGCAGCCTAGCTCTCCTTTTCTCCCTCCGCAGTGCTGAAAAAATGTGCCTAAAGAGCGATGTCTCCAGGAGGAATCGTTGGTAAACTTGATTTCGTTTGCCCCAGTACAATTATCGAGTGGAAACGCACAGACACACGCACGCATATGCCTGACAACTAATCAATAACCACCCATTAACAAAAGCTTCCAGGAAATGGTGTGAATCCTCTTATTTCCCCTTTTGCAACCAAACAACGGAGCAAATAACAAGGTTAAAAGCCAAGATGACAGTATTAGTAAAAAAAAAAACAACAAATCAAATCTTCGCTCTGTTCGTTTCAAGAGAAAGTGCCGAGAACTGCAATTCTCCTTCCCTTTCCTGGAAAAAAAACCCTAACAACAATAACAAACAAACAAAAAAAGCAGCCCTAGATTTCCTAAGTGCTGGGGACGAGCTGGTTCTTGACTGAGGCATGTTTGTGGCATTTCGGTGCTTGTACTTATTTTAAACGGTTTCACATACGCAGATCTTAGAAAAGCCTGCGCCGGCAGAGCCCCGCGGTCTCTCTGGAAGCCACATGCGCGCTTTACTCGCCTTCCCCAGATACAGGTTCAGAGCCGCCGTGGTGACCCACCGGGACACCGTGCGCTTGCCGGTTTGGGTATTCTAAGAAGCGAGTGCTTCTTTAATATATCTGCCGGGCAGCGACAAGGAAATATTAACAAAATCATTACTGATTTTTCAAATTTCGCAAGAAACGACTTGACTCATGCTTATTCTCACATCGGAGCCTCTTTCCTGAGAAAAAGGGACTAGATAATTTTATATTTTAACAATAAATCCGCCAAGGCTTCTCTTTTCTTTTCTTTTCTTTTCTTTTCTTTTCTTTTCTTTTCTTTTCTTTTCTTTTCTTTTCTTTTCTTTCCGATTAAACGATAGGATAGCAAATCAGAGTCTTTTTTTTTCGTCTTGTGCCGTTAAGAAAGCCCCTGGGGTGGTAAAAGCATCTGCGGAGAAACACGCCAAGAATCTAACGGGGAAACGGGCTGCTGAGGAGCCGGGCAGCGAGCCCAGCGCGGCGGCGCAGCGGCTGCTCCGCCGGGGCGGTGTGCAGCAGCGGGGGCCCCGCGGGGCCCTCGGCGCGGTTGCTCCCTGCGGGAGGGAAGTGCGGAGTTTGGGCACCGCTTTCCGCTGTGTGCGTGGCGGAGGGCACCGCCGGCATGCGCGCTTTGACCCGACCTCCAAACAAGGTTTATATCTCGTCTGTGCATTACCGGGTTAACGAGCTGCTGCTTCCGACATCGGGGTGCGAGGGAGGGCGCAGACCCGCGGAGTACGCCGCGCTCCTGTGCCGCGCCCGGCCCCGCAGCCGCAGCGTTTGCAGAGGCGGAGCGGCGCAGAGCGGGGCCGCGCCCGGCCCCGCCGCTCCCGCTTTCCTGCCCGCGGCCGCGCAAAGGACGGGCCTCTCGCGCCGTGCGCTCCGCGGAGGCGGCGGGGCCCGGCCCGGCGGAGAGGCTGTGTTGTGTGTCCCGAGGGATGGACCGCGGTTTGTCTGGCTTGTCTGTAAACCCTGAGTGAATCAGAAAAACGCCCCCACCTTTGCTTTCCTTCTTTTCCTTTCGTCTTTGTTTTTCGGCCTTTTTCTTTATTGCTTTCTCTCTCCCTTTCTTTTTCTTTCTCCTCTCTCCTTCTCTGACTCCTTCTCTTTATCTTTTTTCTTTTTCACTCCTCTCTTTCTCTCTTTCATTTTGTTTTCTCTTTCTCCATCTCTTTTTCTTTCTCGTCTTTTTGTTCTCTCTCCTTTCCCTCTTTCCCTCTGTCCCTGTCTTCCTTTTCCCTTTCTTTTTCTGTTCCTTTCTCTCTTTCTTCCTTTCTCTCGCTCTCCCTTTCACTCTTTTCTCCTTTTTTCCTCTCTTTCTCTTCTCTCCCCTTTCTCTCTCTCTCTCTCACTTTCTTTCTCTCTTTCATTCTCTTTCTTTCTCTCTTTCATTCTTTCATTCTTTCCAGTCGGTGGCTCTGGCTGAAGGATATGTGATGTGATTAAACTTACAGGGTGATGGAGGACGGAGGTAAATTAAGCCAAAGCGACAGAAGAGATGAAAGAGTCTTGCTCGACTCGAGTGCCCGAGGATAGCTGCCCTTCTCTCTGCCTCCTCCAGGTCACGCAAGCTCCTTGCCCGCCTCTGCCGGCGACCCTGGCTCCCAGCCTGGACGGAGCGACTTTTTGCAAGAAGACCGAAAAAGACGTTTCTTCTTCTTTACTTATCGCCCTTCGCTCGGTCCTGGGCGTCACAAAAACACGCTTCCGAGGCAGGGTCTTTTCCAGAGTAACCGGCGGGCGGAAAAACCCGCTCGGCACAGCCTGGCGGGCTGCCGGCGACCTCTGCCCTGCCCGCCCGGCCCCGGCGCTGCCCTCCCTGCCCGCCCGGCCCCGGCGCTGCCCGCACCGGCCCCGGCGCTGCCCCCTCTGCCCGCACCGGCCCCGGCGCTGCCCCCCCGGCGCAGGCGGCCTCCGACTAAGCGGGGCAAAGCGGGTAAATCGGGCGAAGGTGAGCGGAGGCAGGGAGGAAAGGAGGGATGCAAAGGCTGCGGGGTGTTCGCACGGGTAAAGCCGTAGGCGAAGCCTCTCGGCCCTGCGGCCCAGGGCGGCGGCGGCGGCGGGGCAAACGGCAGCGCGCCGGGTGCCTCTGGGGCCCGTGCTTCTGGGCACCGGCCGCCGCCGTGGCAGGGGGAGGCGGCCCGGGCTCTGCCCGCCACTCGCCGGGACGGAAAGCGGGGAGAGAGGAAAGCAAGATAAACTCCCGACACGCTCCATCTACGAGTCGGAGAGCATCCGCATCAATACCATTAAAATCTTACGTGTTCATTAGCGCGGGAAGTAAAAAAAACAAACAAACAAAGCAGAGGTCTGTTGCGATTTAAAATTCCTTCTTGCTGAGTAGGGAGTGAATATCTTTGCCTTTTTTGTCAAGTAGGACCTCGTAAGTACTGACAACGTAACTGCTAAAGATGTTCCGAAATGCAGCGACGGAAAAAGGCAGTGAAATCCCATCGTAGATTTCGGCGAGTCTGAGTTTCTCTTTTGGAGAATCAAAGGAAAACAAAAAATACCACGACCAGCAAAAACAGCTGCAATCCCGAAGAGCGAAAACCCGAGGCATGAATAATTTTCGGGGTTTTGACGTGGTGATAAAGTCATCTAAACTGACGTGCAGCTGAATTTTAAAGTTGGTCCACACTCAGCCATCTGCTAAAGCAGTCGGCAACTTTTAAAATACACCGTGGTAATTTCATTGCTCGAAACACGACATATATAAAGGATGTATAAAGGACATCGTAAGTCTTCTAACCGTAACGAAATTAAGCTATCGAAAGGTGAGAACAGGATTAGCCAGAGATCCTCGGATACATGAGAGTTTATATTAGCCTGAGTCAGAATATAGTAGAGCTGTGCCGTGCGGTAAAATATAGCGGAGTTTTAGAGGAACAGAAAATATAAAACCAAGCAAACTAAGCAGTTACTTCCCATCTTAAAGATCGGGAGTTTTAGGTGAAGAGAGGAGAAATTGCATACGGAACGATCACATCTGTGTTAAAAAGCTCAGAGAGCTCGCACCAGCTGAGAAATTTGAATCATGTAATACGCGTGTTTTAAACTGAAACGGGAACTGTAGGAGGTAAAGAAGCAATATTTTATTTATTTTATTGCAGGAGGAGAGAAATAAACAAGCAGATAAAAAGTATACTTAATTCTTTAAGTGGGAAAACAAATTAGTTGGGCGTGGGGTTATTCATTTATTGATTTATTGATTTATTGATGGATCACTTCTCCAGGGAGTTATGTACAGGAAAAATAAATCAGGTGATTTTTTTCTCGATGAAATTCATACATGGGAAAAATAAATCAGGTGAATCTTTCACAATGAAAGAGAGTCTCCAGTAAAAGGTACAGAGCTCTGCTCCCAGCCCCTCACCCTTCCCCAAATACAAGGCTTTTATGGCTAGAAAAATACGCGTGATTTCCAGCACACCCGCAGCTCACTCCCGGTAACTAGTTCCTCCCTGTCCAAGTCCGCTTAATTTGTAAATAAGTTTCAGGGCCTCTTTTCACAGAACCCAGTTGAGCAGGTAATTTGTTGTTAGTACTTGTTTAAATGTTGTGAACCATGCACTCAAAAATAGGAAAACTATACACAAAAGAGGCAAACATGGGAACACAACTGGAAATTATTGAGTTATAAAAATGTCAAAGAAGAGCAATTTGCAAAGAGGCATCAGTTATTGTCTCCTACATTAATGGAAATGATTTGCCAAGCCCAATGCTTTTGTTCTTCCCAGGCTGGACGGGCGCTTCGCCATCGACCTCAATGGGGCTGGATCAGGCCCTTGGTGTCAGTTCTCGGCCCGGGGAGGCACTCGCAGGCCTGGAGTGGCCTTGCAGATCTGCTGTCCTGGAGTGTGGTTTTGGGGGCAATCCCCTGGATGTTTCACAGGTTGCCTGGGAGGGAAGGAGACACACACGTTTGAGTGGGAGCAGAAAGCAGCCCAGATTTGAGGGTATTTTCCATTGCGTAGAAGGATTCAAGGAAAACAGCCACAGTTGCACTAATAAAAGCGATAAGTGGAAAGCACAGATTGAAGGGACAGTCTCCAGCTGGCTTGAGAGTGACACACGAAGGCCCTGCTCAGGCAGGCATGTGGTCACCTGCTGTGGTCAGGCCAAGATCCCAGGATGTTCCCTCCCTCCTGCAAGAAGTATGCTTTCCCCCAGCCCAGAGAGGCTTCAGCAAGTCCATGCCCTGCTATTTAACTCAATCATCTCTCCTAAACTACGTGTCATAAATGAACCCCCCTTGTAAAGCCAGTCTGCCTTCTCACTCTGCAAAGAGTCCTCTTCCCTGCAAGAGCACAGGGAAGATATCTTTCTCCTCCAGCTCACCCACGTTAGAGGCAAAGTGCCCGCTGGTAGTTACACAAGCAGGCCATTGCTTTGTAGGGTTATGCACTCTGGCTCAGCCTGTTCCGCTTTATTTAGGACACCCTAAACCTTGGAATTGATAGGCCAAGATGCAGGCCCCCATTTTCAGAGCTATTTGCTCTAGCCTGTGCCAGATTGAACTTACTACTGTATCTTCATCTTTTTTTTTTTCTTCCTCAAGACTTTTCTTGCATCCACATGTGCTAAAAATAGAACAACAACAGCAAAAAAAGCTAGAGGCTGGTGTGGTCATATGACTGCAGGTGCCAAAACTGTAACATATTGTGCTTATTTGTTAAACCGGCCCAGGTTGAGAGGTAGTTTCTAATCTTTCATGCTTAAGCCTACAAAGCTCTGCCCAGAGCCTCACTTGTGTTTTGCACAGGCTGGGAGTTAGTAAAGTGCATCTGGGATTAGGACTACCAGACAGGTTTTATTTCAGATTTGCTTACTACCCAGGGAAACACAGAAGGGACATCCACTACACAGCAGTGCACAGTGAAAAATACGCTCTACGATTTTCAAGGCTAGTAAAACTGTATCTCGATTAGATTGTATTACTTGTGCAATGCGTTTCTGGTGACGGCCACCGTAATGCTCCCATTGATTGCAGTGTGGCTGGGATTTCACTGAAGATTCTGCCTATGATTTTATTATTGAAGATATACCAGCCATTCATAATCAGTTAATAGCAGGAAATAAGACACATACAGGCATTGTTTTTTCTAAGAGAATGGGAATCTCCTTTTATAATGCAAAAATATGTAAAACTAGAAATTCAAATAGGAAGTTTTCTTTTACTGACTGGATTAGTATCTGGTATACTAACGAACTTTTAAAAATCATCATATGATCAGATTGCATTGATTTCAGGTAGCAATCCCTTTTTTCCTTCTCCCCGCTCCCTCCCAACTGATAATACTCTAACTTAAAAGCAAAAGGAATATTTTGCATTTATCCTACAGAGGATTTTTTTAAGCTGATTTGTTGTATCCCATGAATGGTATTAGGCAACTAGATAATATGGATTTTCCTCACTGAAATCTATAAGATAGGATTACAGAATTGCTCAGGGCCTGATCCTGTCCTACAGCATTTTTCAGACTAGTCTGACTGGTACGGAGACGCTAATGTGCTCAGAGGCTGGCAAGTCCCAGGGGAACAGATTCCAGCTCATAAAGTCTCTGAGTGAACAGTCACTTTGCAGGTCCCTCCACGGCAATATTCACTTTCCCGTCATAATCGTTCCAGTTTCTAAGAAAATACGATCTAATGAAACTGTTTTTTAAAAGTGTGAAACATGTCTGAGTTCATTTAAGCCTTTTTAAAAAAAATCTCACTACCTTTCACTGAGTTTTTTAAATGGTGGGGAAATATATGGGCATGTGAGGAAGAGGAAACCGGCTATCCTCCTCAGGCCACTTTGCTCAGCATGATTTTTTTTATACAGAGTATTTAAAGTTTGAATTTATAGTTTACACTCACTGGTTGACATAACTGACAAATCCACCTACTTTACCCTTTTCTAGCTTTCTTTATATCCTTTCAGAAAGCTAGTCATTTTTTTTTCCACCGGATTTGTTAAGGTTCATTTTTTGGTCTACCAGTTTGCCCTGTGTTCAGAGTGACTGAAGCCAGCTACCAGAAGGAGTTTCGATAGCACTGAGATATTCTGGGGAGCTGTGGTACTGCCGACATAAACCTCTCACAACCAGAAGCGGCTGATGATGAGCCAGAACATGCTGTGTCTTCTACCTTGTGTCCTGAGCCGGAGCGAATATGTACATACTGCTGCCTTTCCGATTCAGCCTGGAAAACTCCAGAGATGCAGCTATATCTGCAAGGTGCCTATATTAGGCTGCCATGGGTCTCTACAGCAACCTATGACTTCTCTTTTACATGAAGGTCTGGATATATTTCTTTGCAAGAGGTTTGGCATGAGATGATTATTGGGTACCAGAAACAAATGAGGATGCTCTACATGACCTCTCTGATAACAAGGTGAAACTTACTCGTTTGTAAATAAATAATGCATATATGGAAAATGGATAACACAAAATTTGCATAGGTATTGTACTTTTCCTACTAAACACCTACTTAATTTTGTCAAAAGATTTTCCTTCCTACTGTTAATTTGCTACTGTACAAACTCTAGCTTAGACTGAAACTAGATCTTCCTGACTTAGTATTGTCCCTACTACCATAGTCTCAATTATAAAATGCAATTCACAGCTGTGAGCTTGGTGATACGACTTCGTATACAACATCTTCAGCTACATATTCCTCTTACCTGGTCCCATAATAGGGTGATATTTCTAGTCAATCACTGTAATCCCCTGCCTGTGAACTACTCCTGGCGTTTCCTCTCCTTCTCTCTTTAAGATATATTGGTATGTATGTGGTGGGTCTCAGCAGGTGTGTGAGTTTGTGAAATGTATGGACCAGGCTACTACTTCTTTTTCAAATGCAAGAGTTCTGCAAGAGTTGTGTGCATCTACCCGTACAGAAGCCATTCCGCACCTCTGAGAGTCTGTGTTGATTTTTTATGCATCTTTTCTAGTATGTCTTTTTTGAGATGAGGTAGCTAGACTGCATACTCAAGCAGCATGCGTGCACTATAGGTTTACTAAGATGGCATAGTGTTCGGTATATTGGTCCCTCTTCCATTCTTAATGATTCCTAACACTCTGATTTTCTTTTTGACCAAAACTGAGAACTGAAATGACTCTTTCAAAGATTTATGCAAGGTGACTCCACCATTCCTTTCCAGAGTGGTAATAGCTGGGTTAGAGCCCGGCACTGACTATATATGTACATACATACATATATGCCTTTATTTGTGTGTGTGTATATACATACATAGAGAGATTCATTATTGTCCATGTGCATGACTTTGTATTCTTCACTATCAAATCTAATTTGCCATTTTCTGTCCCAGTCATTCTGTATCACAAGATCCTTCTGAAATGTTTAATGGATGGTTTTAATTCTGACCAGACAATTTCATATCATTAAAAAAACCCGTCACCTCACTACTCACCTTCTTTCCAGACCATCCACAGATATGTTGAACATCTGGATGCCTGTAGGAATTCATTAGTCTTCCACCATTTAGCATTACTTTTTGTTACATATCTTTTGAGCAGTTATTAATCCACAGGAGGATCTTCCCTCTTACTCCATTAAACCCTATCTGCTTTAAATGGTTTTGATACCTGACCTCATCAAAAGCTTTTTAGAAATCTAAGAACATTACATCAAGTATGTGACCTTTATCCACTAGCTCATTTTCTGCTTTGAAGAACTTTGCTATAACTAGGAGACACACTTGTGATTGTGAAGTGATTACATCCTTTCTCTGTATGAAAGACTTCATCAATTCTGTTTTTACCAATCTACCTGAAACAGAAATCAGACTTACTGATCTTTAATTCTTCAGGAGTGCACCAGAACCTTTAAAAACCTGGCGTTACATTAGCCATTTTCCCTTCCACTGGTTATGAGGCTGATTTAGCAATTTTAGGAGACACGTGATTTAGGAATTTCAAATCTAAATTTCTTTGGGACTCTTGGGGGAACCATGGCTGTCCTAGAGATTTGTCACCATTTATTTTACGGAGTTGTTCTGTAATTTCTGCTGATACTGAGAACAACCTACGGACTGCGGTTAGGTATCCATCTGCAAGGGAAGAAATGCGATTTGAATTTCCTCAAGCAGTTAAATGAATGGGATTCCTTCCAGCGTGAGAGCCATATTTCCTATTAACTATCAGTGTGTGTGCTCCATTTCATGCTCTGTTGTGTCTGACTAGATTGAACCCTTTGTGGGCTGGTTAAGCAGAGGAATAGCTATTTTACTGTTCATGACTGGGTTTAGACATAAGCCAAGAAGACCAGTGCAGTGAAGACTGATGTGAGACTGGCTGAGCATGGATACAGAAGTGCAACTGTTTAGGGAACTTTGATACTGAAAATAAGGAGTCTGTAGAGTTTAGGAGCTGTACACTTGAGTTCAGCTTAAGTAATCTGTATTTCTACCACTTAATATCTGCCCTCTCAGTTAACAGAGAAGAATGGATTTATTAAATGCAAAGATATCTTTTTTATGGAGGCTTTTCAGCCAAAAAGCTTTATTGTAAGGATGTGCTTTGGTAAAGCATATGGAAGTGGAGTAATGGAATTTTCATCATTAATATACTATTTAAACACATCTCATGCCTGGACCTTTACCATTATAATGAAACATATCAATCAGTAATTTCTACAAGGGTTGATGTCAGATTCCTTTTGAAATCTGGCCCTTAGACTTGCAGTGCTTCACTGATCATATGTAAGTGAAAGAAGCAGAACATTCTGTCTCTCAGATGCTTTGAATGATGGAAAAGAAGCAATTAGATGATGCTGTGGGTTATGGTGGGGAAACATATTGTCATCGGTAGCCTGGGCAAGTGACAGTGTCCAAGATGTTTATAGTAAAACAATAAAAGACAAAGAAATACATAACAGGTACACTTTTATACATGTTTCGGTACTAGAGTTGATAAGCAGTATCACTGGCTACCCTACAGCATTATACGTACCAAAATTAAAACCCACGCATCTACTGTTAAATGGACTTTTGCAATAACTCCTATCTAAGTATAACCAGGCATTGTAAGCAAAACAATTATCTTTTGTTTTTTTGGTTAAATGCTTTATTAGATTTCATATGAAGTAACATTCAAAGTTATATCCAGAATTTCCTGCTCAGGGCACAAGTCATTTAAGCAAACAGAAGTCACAGCGTCATCTGTAATTTCATTTGTGAGGTGCACAGTAGACAGTGCACAAGCCCAGCCAGACAGTGGATCCCATTGGGACCTCCATGCAGTGACAGTCATGCCTGGTGCACAATTCCCAATTGTCTCTCTACTTTTGTCAGAACAATGCAGAAGGACAACTTCTACATTTTACAAGTGTGCAAATGATTGCAGATTACTGAAAGTAAGTGACAATGTCAGATGTATCATTTTACTCTTGGTCTTAATACACATGTATGAGTGTCTCTTCACATGCATGCTTACAAGAGCTTAATCCAAAAGGCAGCTAATAGCAACAGCCTTCATGTTCTCTTGCTTGAAATACGTATCTTCATGTATCTCTTATCTTGTGTAGTTTTATTAATCATAATCTACGCAATTGTCTAATAATACAAGATTGGATTAGTATTGTATTATAGAAACAAGCTATGTTTGCCATTATGGATTTTCATATTAATGGATTATGAATAAGGTTTTCAAAAGAAGCTAGCATCGTTTACCATAATTTAAATTCTACCTTAATTTCTTCATGAATTATTTAAGCTACAATTTCCCTCAGAAAACAAAACAAAACTGTTTTTTAATCATATTTTTGATTTTTATTTTTTCCTTAGATTTTTATCTCTGTCCTCCAAGCCTGAATGACTGACTTTTTCTCATACAGTAATAAAATGACAAAAATGACTAATTTCATCCAACACATAGGCCAACGTGAGGGCAGTTTTTCGGAGAGAAGCAGTATGACTTGACACAGATGAAAGTGACATCAGGTGGCACGATGGGGGTCTTGACAGAGGGAAAAGGAGGTTTATGACTAAAAGCAAGGCTGCCATTGCCATCACAACGAATCCTTTTGAGAGGAAATATGAACCCTGTAACTGTAGATGTCCATGTTTCTGGGGGAGCTAATAGAAATAGGATAGATCCAAAGCCAGAGCAAAATCAGGTGAGGTCTGGAGAGTTGAGAAGAATGGAAAGGGCAGCCTGACACCTTTGTCAAGGAAAATGGAGTAAGAACAGATCAATGTCATGACCGTGCTTGCAAATATTGGTGTCCCAGAGTAGCAGCATAATAAAGTGGAGTCACTGTGCTGTGGAAAGTGTGAGGAAGGAAAATGCCCCTTCTGTAGAACTCCCTGAATTGATGCTGTTTCCCACTGCTAAATGAAACATGTGCACACAAGTAACTTTGATGATAGCTCCGTAAATATTTGGGAGAATGGCATGTTGCTGGCTCTCTTTAGACCAGTAGGGCTTTCATTACATGCAAAACAAAATCACAGAAAATGATATAAAAGGAGTTAATTGTCCACCTTACTGTCCTAAACCCTAGGCAGGGTTTGCCTGCTACTTATTCGTAAGAAAGCAGTAGGGGAGATTTTCACTGAGTACCTGGATCAAAAATCTGGCAAAACCTAATTTGCTATCACTGACAAATTCAGCTTGTCAGGAATAATGATCTAGGGAATGAAAATACTCACACCACTCATAAAAGTCATTCCTGCATTGCATATATGGCTTAATTCTAATCAGATATACTGTAACATGCAAATCGTTGTAGAATATTTATGTACTGTAGACATGTCACCCCAATTTTTACAAGAATCACTAGCAATATGATTTCTAACTGTGCACACACCCCTGAAGCTAGCGAGCATGGAGCAGAGTTGGCAGTAGCCAGCTGGTATGCTGAAAGTGAAGGTGGATAATATTTTCCTGATTGATTCTAGAAAGGTGTAGCCACTGCCACACTCAGCTCCGCAGGATTATAGGGTAGTAATATAGAACAAAAATAACATATATGGAGATGTAAACAAATATTAAGATCCCTACCTAAGCAGCCTGACTTTTAAGTGGTGAAACACCAGTAAAGACCTGCTAACATCAGGGATGCCTTTGTGTGCTCTCTAATTTTTACAGATTAGGGCAGAAAATTTTGTCCTAGCCCGAAGAATATCTAAAGTGCAAGATACTAAACTCTTACAGGCCTAAACTGTCCATTTGTGCCTCTGAAAATCTTGCCCTGAGCGCTGTTAATTTTGGGCATCCATCCATCAATTTTTTTTTTTTAATCTTGACCTCACTGCATTCCAGGGACTCTTAACAATGGATTAAGGGCATATTTAGCTGTGACCAATCCTTTACAGCTGAACTCCTGAGTCATCTGCAGTCTCCTGACTAGTGTGAATTGATGCTTGCCAGCATAAAATGTCTCTCTTTGTAACTTTTATTTACTCTGTGATTTTTATTGCCACTTTAGGTTTAATTTTTTGATTTACTCTTCAAAAAGAGGATCTTTTATGCAAATAAAAAATTTTCTGAGTTTTTATTGACTGAATTACCAGAAGAAAAACATGTTTTTTTCTCTCTTCTTTATAACAGCTTTTGCAATGGGAATTTTTTTTTCCAACTTATTTCTACTGATTTGTATTTTAAAACACAAGTTCTTGTCCTAAGGAGACTAGTACAATTTTGATGAACTATGAAGCTCCTATAAAATTTTCTAAGGATTTATGGACTTACGGTCATATAATTAATCATCTGAAGAGAGG
Source organism: Struthio camelus (assembly GCF_040807025.1). NCBI lineage: Eukaryota > Metazoa > Chordata > Aves > Struthioniformes > Struthionidae > Struthio > Struthio camelus. Next base: position 75,957,497 of record NC_090945.1, read on the forward strand.
TACTGCATGCTGGAATATTATTTCCTTACCGCTAGATGTTATTGTCTGTAGGTGAGTGCACACAGGCACAACACACCTCTGGCTTACAGATACACACTCTTTGTGAAAGGGAGGACCTCTTATGTGTCACTGTTCAAATATTTCCCATGAAACAGAAACAGTCTCTCTGCACAGTTCATATGGGCTTCTGAGGAACTGTAGACTCTCCAGTGTCCTCAATTTCCCCTTGAGAATATTCAGGACCTTGCAGAAGGTGGCATTTTCCTTGAAAAGCCATGCATCCCCAAATCTTAGCACACTGCAGATGGATAAGGCTTACTTTTAGCAAAGCTTAGGGAAGACTCAGCCTTGGGATCAAGCTCCGTATATGCCATCATTATGGAACTGCGGTGAAGCTCATTATACTCCCTGCCTTGGTATAGGTACAGCTGGAAGGAGGTTAAGGTTTATTAAACCCAAATGCAACAGGTAGTCCAGTCCTTAAGAGGCTGCAAATGCATATTTGCCCATTGTCCCATAAGTAAATGTTGTCTGTTGTCACTCCAAATAACTGCTGTCACTCAGATCTAGAAAGACAAATCTAAGTTCCTTTACCATCAGTGGCAGATTTGTCATCACTTTAAAGACTCCATGGATCTGTAGATAATGGACATTTCACAAGTTGCTTATGTACTTATTGGTATGTACCAGACAGTGGGTGTCAGACAAATGAAAACCTTATGGGAATTAATCTGAAAATGTTTGATGTACTTATTATTAACTAACAGCAGAAGAAAGAACAAATCCCTAAAGCAAAAAATATTTGTCTGATGCTTTACATTAATTCTTGTATTTAGATTTTTTAAATGAAAAAATAGGCAATTAACTATGAATATATTTCTTATTAGACTTTCATGTATTTTCACATCTTAACTGTGGTTTCCATTCAATCTCTCAAACACAACTTCTGATATAATTCATATAATAACAGAAATGCTTTTATTCACAGATTTCATATGGTCCCTATATGCTAATCTACTGCTGTTGTGAGTGGTACCCAAAGTCCTTTACAGCGATGTTTGAGACTGGTGTGGGTGTTCTGTAGCACCGCTGTTGTGCTGAACCATTCCCTCTTCACTAGAACAGCAATGACATCTAGCGGCTGATTCAGATCATTTAAAAATTTATCAAAAATATTTATGCTATCTGATTCCACCAAATATTTGTAGGAACTTCTTCATAAACTAAGAAATGCTTTCACAGCAGTTTGCTACGCAGATGTAGCCACAGCCAATTTCCCAAAACTGCAGTTACCATGCAAAATTTCACAGTATGCGTACCATTCCCAGACCCTTAACGTCAAAGAAACTCATAATCTGCGAGGATGAACGAATGCATGGAGTTTGAGACAGTGCAAGTCCCTTATTAGAGATCAAGTGGTACAATCTCACGATGATCAAAAATTGTCTGTTGAAGAATAACTCGATTCCCACAGAAACAAGAGAAGAATGAAGTGAAGACTTGGACCACCCAGCTAAAATCAAATATTTCTCACTGATAAGCTTCCCAAATTTTCTAGGAAAGTTCTAGGAGCTCCAAGGGGAGAGGGACAGGGAAAGGAGAAATGAGAGGGGAGATGAATCATCTCATCACGGGGGAAATATCTGCTTCAGTTAGAATTACCCTACTGATATTGCTAAGCACCTCTTTTATCTCTGTCAGCCCTGGGCTGACTCAAGCATGATGCTGTGATAAGTAAAGGTGGAGGTGGGGATACCAGATTCAGTGGCTTGGACTAAAGCCCTGCTTTCTCTTTTACTGTAATGAAAAGTCAGAAGTGGAACTCATCTAATTTATCTTTGCTATTCTGCCCAAACATCCTTTTCTTCCTTCCTAATTTACAGTGGGAAATTATTTCCTTACCTCTCCTTGTGAAAGTTTGTGTTATTTATACAAAAGTAGCATGTGGGAGGCCCAGCCATGGACTAGGATGTGTTAGCTATTTTGCCAACAACGACCGAAGGATAACTCAAGCCACAGAGTCTGAGTAAGAGTATGGTCTTTGGAGTGCAAGTTCCCAGTGGTTCCTCTTGCTTATTGCGCTGCTTCCACAGCCGTCCTAGAACCATCCACAGAAATGCTAGAGCTTAGACATAATTCCCTTAATTTGGCATCCCCCTCAAAGGAGCATCTCTCTTGCCCTATCCTTGCTGCAGTCAGGGTATGTAAGACAGGAGACAGATGGATAGACAGTTAAAAATATGAGAGGAAAGGAAAAAAAATAATGGGGCAATCGTTTCATGCTACCAGCTATACTGGCATAACATTTTCTGATGGATTAGGTTGCCTTGGGAAATACTGCCTTGACTGAAATCAGTGACTGAGAGTGAATCCGTTTCATCAGATTTGACCCCAAAATAATCTGAAGCACTGTATATCACATAATTTGCAAACGCTGCAGCACTAGAAGGGAAACTGTGATGATGCTATTTCCACTTTTTATGGAATTTCCATTTGTCAGACATGTTGACTTTACATTCTCAGTTGGGATCAAAAGTACATTTAAAACAACCTGATTTTTCCATGAAGTAGAAATCCTTAGTTTCAGCTGGTCTCTACTGTAAGTGATAGTGAATATACCAGCTATTTCACATCACTTTGTAACTTTTTTGTGAAGCAGCTCCAACGAATAGCTGTGTTAAAATGAGTAGCCAGAATAAATTATTCAAGAACAAGCAGATATCAGCTGAGATTCAAAACCACTTCCTTTTGAAGCATTTGAAAAAGCAACATATATCCAGAAAATAAAAAGGAAGCATGATTTTAATGTATAGATCTAACAGATCCCTTGTGACTCTTTGAGTGAAGAGATTCAAAAACTTCCATTCAATTTTGAACCCTGAAAGGCTAATAGCATTATCTAATGTGACCAATGAAGCAATGATTGCTAATCAAATTGGTGACTAACGAGGAACAACAATTCTCAAGTTTTATCAGTTAATGTACCATCCCCTAATAAACTGTTGTAAAGTAAAATAGTGGAACATTAAGCTCATCAGTCACTGGCTCATGTACAGCAACTTGCTGAACTGGAAGCCCTTAGACTTCCCATCATCATTTAAATGCAAGAGGAACTTGCTCTGAGCATTTACCTCCTAAGTAAGGAGTAAACAGGGAATTTCCTACTAGAAGGTACTGCTGCTTTTAAACAACTAGCATTAATCATATCAGCATCTCTCTATAGCAGTAAGCACCCAGCAGTAGCAACTGTTTCTAGGGTTCTTTGGCCATGAATAAGTTGTGCCTCAGGTCTTCTGCAGTTTGTCACCTAGTTAGATTTACATTCTTGGCTTTCTTCTGTACCCCTAAGCACTTCAAAATGCACTTACTGGCAGCAACTTTGCCCAGTTCTCTAATCAAAGTGTGAGAATAATATTTTTAACTGATTGACAAGTGTATGAGTAGAAATGGAATTATTTTTAGATTAGAAATAAAAGAGGAGGAAAAAGTGATCAGTCAAGAGAAGCCCCAGGCAAAAAGGGAATTAGAGTTGAAGTAATATACTTCAATCTTGCACAGACTGTACCTTACTGCTACATTTAAAGGTAGGTTTTGCAGAGTGGGCTAGACAGGAATCAGCACTCAGGTGAGTGGCACTGCAATCTGAGTATTAAAAGAAAGATACATTATGCTTGGAATCAACTTTCTGATCATGACCATTTATTTAGTGACATAGATCTGTTGTTATAGGATGACTCCAGGTTTGTGTAAGGGCACCTAATATCAGTAGAGACCTTTCCCTAAATTGTTGTTGTGATTTTGACCCATTACTTGCCCTGCCAGTAACAGACATCGAGAACAGACCATTCCCTTTGTTTCTGCAGTGGCCCTTTATATATTTGAAGACATATGCGTCTCAGTCCTCCTCTCAGTTTTCTTTCCTTTAGGCTAACTAACTTCAGATCTTCCAGCCTTTCCATGAGCCTGTTTCCATGTCTTTGAGTATTCTCATTCTTTTCACCCAGCACAAAGCGAAGAAGAATAACCCATATATTTCAGGCTAGACTGCTTACACACCTAGGCATGTTGTTGATGAAGCAAGACATTACTAACTCAGGTTCATCCAGTGGAACACTGGGAGGAATATAGGGATGTTGTCAGAGTGTGCAGGGATGCGACAAGGAAGGCTAAGGCCCAGTTGGAATTAAATCTGGCAAGGGATGTCAAGGACAACAAGAAGGGGTTCTTCAAATACATCAATAGCAAAAGGAAGACTAGGGAGAACGTGGGCCCGCTGCTGAATGGGGCGGGTGCCCTGGTGACGAAGGACACAGAGAAGGCAGACTTGCTGAATGCCTTCTTTGCTTCAGTCTTTACTGCTAAGGCCATTCCTCAGGAATTCCAGACCTTGGAGACAAGAGAGGAAGGCTGGAGAAAGGAAGACCCTCCCTTGGTGGAGGAGGATCAGGTTAGAGATCTTTTGTCCAAACTTGACATCCATAAATCCATGGGTCCCGATGGGATGCATCCGCGAGTGCTGAGGGAGCTGGCGGATGTTATTGCTAGGCCACTCTCCATCATCTTGGAAAGGTCCTGGAGAACAGGAGAGGAGCCTGAGGACTGGAAGAAAGCCAATGTCACGCCAGTCTTCCAAAAGGGCAAGAAGGAGGAGCCAGGAAACTACAGGCCTGTCAGCCTCCCCTCCATCCCTGGAAAGGTGATGGAACAGCTCCTCCTGGAGGTCATCACTAAGCATCTGGAGGACAAGAAGGTGATCAGCATGGAGTAGTCAGCATGGATTCACCAAAGGGAAATCGTGCTTGACCAATCTGATAGCCTTCTATGACGGAATGACTGGCTGGGTAGATGAGGGCAGAGCAGTGGATGTTGTCTACCTGGACTTCAGCAAGGCTTTTGACACTGTCTCCCATCACATCCTCCTAGGCAAGCTCAGGAAGTGTGGGCTAGAGGAGTGGACAGTGAGGTGGATTGAGAACTGGCTGGATGGCAGAGCTCAGAGGGTTGTGGTGAATGGCGCAGAGTCTAGTTGGAGGCCTGTGGCTAGTGGTGTCCCCCAGGGGTCAGTCCTGGGCCCAGTCTTGTTCAATGTATTCATCAATGACCTGGAGGAAGGGACAGAGTGCACCCTCAGCAAGTTTGCTGATGATACTAAACTGGGAGGAATGGATGATACACCCAAGGGCTGTGCTGCCATTCAGAGGGACCTGGACAGGCTGGAGAGCTGGACAGAGAGGAACCTCCTGAAGTTCCACAAAGGCGAGTGCAAGGTCCTGCCCCTGGGGAGGAATAATCCCATGCACCAGTACAGGCTGGGGGTTGACCTGCTGGAAAGCATCTCTGCCGAGAAGGACCTGGGAGTCCTGGTCGACAGCAAATTGAGCATGAGGCAGCAGTGTGCCCTTGTGGCCAAGAAGGCCAATGGGATCCTGGGGTGCATTAGGCAGAGTGTTGCCAGCAGGGGGAGGGAGGTGATCCTGCCCCTCTCCTCAGCCCTGGGGAGACCACACCTGCAGTACTGTGTCCAGTGCTGGGCTCCCCAGTACAGGAGAGACATGGCACTCCTGGAGAGAGTCCAGCGGAGGGCTACAAAGATGATGGGCAGACTGGAGCATCTCTCCTATGAAGAAAGGCTGCGAGAGCTAGGCCTGTTCAGTCTGGAGAAGAGAAGACTGAGAGGCAATCTCATCAACGTGTATAAGTATCTGAAGGGGGAGCGTCAAGAGGATGAGGCCAATCTCTTCTCCATGGTGCCCAGCGACAGGACAAGAGGCAACGGGCAGAAACTGAAGCACAGGAAGTTCCACCTAAACCTGAGGAAAAACTTCTTGACTGTGAGGGTGACAGAGCACTGGAACGGGTTGCCCAGAGAGGTAGTGGAGTCTCCTTCGCTGGAGATATTCAAAACCCGTCTGGATGTGATCCTGGGCAATATGCCCTAGAGGACCCTGCTTGAGCAGGGGGGTTGGACTAGATGATCTCCAGAGGTCCCTTCCAACCTAAACCACTCTGTGATTCTGTGATCCCATATATGCTTTCCCAGCCAGTGCTACTCTGTATAACAGGCTGTTGACCCTTCCTTTATGGTTTTTCATCTAGTCGTTTTCCATACTGTTGCCCTCTGCAACTGTTGCTGAGATCATATTGAAATCTAACCCCGTCCTCCAGCTTTCTGAAGAACTATAAATTTGGTGTGGTCTACAAAATATAACAGACATATTGAACAGAACAGGAGACAGGAGATAGCTCTTAAATTTTGACAGTAAACTACTGAGATCTACTTCTTAGATATTTTATTGACAAGTTTTATATCTATCCAAAGGTATTTTATCAAGATTAAGTTTCCTTAGCTTTTTTAGAAACATATCATGTAATATTTCCACCCAAGTTCACTACAGTCAAGAGATATCACATCTACTGCTTCTTTCTTATCTGTTGTCCTACCATTAAATCAAGTCAAACTGAATTATTACCAAATTGTTTTGAAACAATTTGCTTATACACAATATATTAAGACTCAGAATGGCGGGAGGAAAGGAAAATTTAGAAAGTTGTATCCAAAGCTTTTATTGCAATAGCCAATTCTCTTGTAATCACACAAAAATAACAGCTGATACATCACGTATATTGCAAAGTGCCCAATCCTACATCATATCTCCTCACGCTTGTTACCCTGCATGACAAAGAGATGGATATTTATTACCACCGTTACTGTTAGCCTGAGTCCGTCTCCAGAGTTTAGCTGGGGACCTTTCTGGTTGCTTGCACTTTACTTACAATTGATGAGTATTTATCCTTAAAAGGAGTTCATTTTCAAGAAGGGCTTCAGAGCCCAGACTGACTCAGCTCAATTAATTTATTGATGAGGACTATAAAGACCTTAATCAATCAGGCAGACAGTTGCACATTAGCAATCCAAAAGGTGAAGGCAGTCTTCTGCAGAAGCTGCAGCAGTGTGCTGGGGCAAGTTCAGTCAGGTTTTAACACCCTAGTTGCTTCCATAAATGAACCAGCAGAAAATGGTACATGTTAACAGAACCTTACAAAAATAAACATTAAGAGTATGTAAAACTGTGACCTATAAATTACTAGAATGCCTTTTCCTAACATTCCTTGCTATCAGGTACAACAATAAACCAGAAATCAGTGTCTTGTTTTGAACAGGACATTAAAACATTAGCAGAATTCAAAGATAGCCTCTTGTGCTACTCAATTAGTAGTAATGAGAACATATATTCTTGACACGTTTTCTTGTCTTTCCTCTTTGGCTCGCTTTTAAAATTTGGATATAAAACACATTAAGAATGGCTTACTTGGACAACAAAGGAAAAGCCATTCCAAGTAAAATTAAAGACTTTTTTTTTGCTAAATTGACAGACACTAAATCTCTAGGACATGTTGCACCTTCCATGAAGTCAACATTTTAGTACGTGAACCTGTTTTTGTGGTCCAGAAAAACTTATAGAGCAGCCAGGCTGTGTTTTTTATGGCCAACACAATCACCTGCTCTGTGCAATGGGCAAACAACTGGCACAAACACTGTTAGCAGCTCCAGTGTGCCTTGGGAAGCACAAGGTCTTCACATTGTCTGTTTCCCCTTCTTTTCTACCTTCTGATGCCATTGCATACATGTAAACTTAAGGTTACAGTAGAACACTTTCATTGTGCTTTAACACACATACAAGACACATTTCTCTCTGGTCCTCTTTTAAAAATGATGTCACACTTCTTAGGATGAAACAAGAATACACAAGATGAACCATTTCATGATTACATCATGAAATGAAACAGTGCAGAGTCTTCAGTCTAGCTTCAGCGCTATTGGTCCACTGGTTAAGGCCTTAGGTCTGAAGCAGACCTTACCTGCTTCAGATGTTATACAGACATGGTCCTGTTTCCATACCCATACTGGGGAAAGGTTAATGTACGTGGCACAGAAATGCCTAAAGAGTGTCACTGATAGTGATCCTCCAGTAACTGTGTCTCATTTTGCACCTTGCAAGATTAGAACAGGGCCAGTCACACCCACATCTGGGCCTATTCTGAAAAGCAGGCACCTCATGCTGACAGAATTATTTTCTACAGTTGAGCAAGGAGTATAAATATATATAAAAATATATATAAATATATACCCATATAAATAGAGTACTGCTTTATGAAACATCACACAGATAAAATGAATAACACTATACATTATCCGCACAAACACACATTATATTGTTTTAGATGAACACACAATAACAAATAACATGGTGTTCACCTTTCCAAGCTTTTCACAACCATAACAACAGTAGTCTCTCCTCTTTAGCTTGTATTGTTGAGATGCAAGAAGTACAATATTAGATGATTTGCACTGTAAAGGTTCAAACTTTAAAAACTAAACTTCTAAGCACTTATGCATACCTTCAGCAAAGCTCTCCTTCAAGACAGAAATGGAACTGTTTCATGTGTCACAATTAATATAACTGATCAATAGAGGGCAGCAAATTCCTTGTAAAATGCAGGAGTGCAATTGATTTGGGCGATTAAATTTTAAAAAGTATAGTAACAATTAAGTTTATTAGTTAGATTCAAAAAGCAAAGAGGGAAATAGATGATTTACAAAACAGCTGCTGTTAATTTATCAGGTTGGTCAGATTTTTGGTACATTAGTAGTCCATAGGTTTTGAAATATAAAGACTTCAATTCAGCAGAGGATTTCCTAACATGCTAAATTTCTGCTTAATGAAATGTTAGTGTGATTAAGAGTATTTTTTACTTTAAACACGATTCCTAAAAGTGAGACAGAATGAAATGAAGGGAGGAAGTGATCATGAATTTTTGAGAGTTTACATTCAGTTTTGAGAAATACTCTTTATTTTTTTCATGACTTTTGGAATCAGATAAGAAAACTGTTCCTGCCCAGCAGCCATACCACTCAGCCCAAAACAAGGTATGGTCTCCAGCTCAGCTTCAACCAGTAGCTTAAATGGCACCTCCTCTCTGCTTCAGACTAGTTTAGAAATTCTCTCTCTGAGAGCTCTTATGCTGGATGTAAGAGAACTTTTTCTAAGACTTCTAAAACAATAGAATTAATAAACCCTGGTTTCATGTGGATTTATATCTTGGGTTTGGAGTCTCAATATCTAACATAGTGCAAATTAAAGATTTTCCTGTTGTTGGAAAATTCCAAATATAGTTTCTTTGATGTATAATAAGGAAATATTTTAAGCTGCATTCTTTCACTCAGTAGATATTTTGACAGGTCTTTTCCTCCTCTATCCAACTGCCTACCTAAATGAAATCTGGAGAAAATTAGAACCTTAGAGTCCTCTAGCACTCAGTCAAAACATACTGAGATTGGCCAGTGTATTTAAACATCCCCCAACCCCTTTTCTAGGGGGCTGGAGATAGACCTGAAAGGTGGTAGAATAGTACAAACTTAATTTTTCTTAGAGAGGCAGGCTAAAACTTTTGTAGAATCATATTTCATTTTCCTCTTTGAAACATAAGTTTTAGTTTAAGAGATATTAAATAGCTGTAGGTGAAGATTACAGGAACATAACTTTCTTTGGATTTTTTTTTTTGTTTTTTGTCCTTGTCCTATATGAGGTGGTAGCAGTGGTCTGAGAAAAACAAACTCTTCAAATAATGTAAGTTTATTTATTTACTGAAACAAATTTATTTTGGACACTAGTGCATTAATAATTCAAGATTTATCTATTATCCCTTTTCTCTCTGTGTCAGAATGAAAATGAAGTTTGATCTCACCGTAGCTCAGGAAAAGTATTATCTAGTAGCATAACAGACCTGAATTTGCCCATCAGAATGGCAAAAATGCATAGTATGGAAAGATTTAAGAGACTCATTTAAATAATGAAACGGAAAAGTCAAAATACATAGAAGTGCAAAAATAAGGGTAGAGACTACATACGGCATCTTTTAAAGCAAGAATAATATATATAAGGACAACTCTCCATAAACTGTCTTTCCTCTTGCTGAACCATTAGGTATCAGTAAGGTAGGCTGTGAAGGGGCAGGTTGTAGAGGTATTTAGGCACCTAAACATTAGAATTCTTTTCTTGAAGCAGTGTGCTTACTCATTCCTTTAGCCCAAATGTTATTATCTTTTCATTAGATTTTTTCTGACAATTACACAGAATTAAAGACCAGAGCAGTGCAAGTAGTAGATACTTAGCTATGTATTTAAATAGCCGCTTCAGGAAAAAAAAAAACCCATAAATCTAAGTAGCTCTGTGTTCTCTCTCTCCCTCTCTTTTTTTTTATTATTAAAGCTTATTAATGACTTAGTTTAGCTGTTCAGTTATACCCTGCTACCAGGCATCTTAGGTACTCCCACATCACTTACAGAGAAGGATTTCTTCTTTCGCTTTTTGTCTTCTGCACAAATCCTAAATCATGAATGTGGCTTGAACTGGTCCCTATCGATACCGCTAATATACCACAGACTACTGCTCCACTGCACCAGTTGCTTAACAGCAGCTTTAGCAAAAAGTTAGTGACATGGAAAATGCTGAATATAGTCTGACAGGATATCTCTAAGGAACTATATCCTATTGCTAGCTTTCTTATTATCTGTTCAATTTGTTGCAAACATAACAGACGGTCTCATTCTCACATTATTTTAAAATTAAGTTTATATGACAAAGTCCAAGCTCATCCTCCTCCAAGAACTTTGCTGTGTTATATGAACGAGGAGACAAGAAAATCCAGCAAAGGCATTCTCAGGCTGTCTCCCTTCCCAAGCTCCTCAAACACTGCTCCGTTCCTATCTCCAGGCTGTTAAAGGAGATGACTATGTTCCTCAGCATGCCAAGAGAATCTTCTTAACTTTTCTTCAGTCTAATCAACCTGCAATAAAGCAATTGCAAATTCTAGACAAATTGGGCAGCAAAAAGATAATCCCTGCAAAGTGACACTAGAACAGTAGGACACATACCTGGAGACCAAATCTTTAAACAGTCACCAGCAAGTGAAAGAAAATTAAATGAAATTTTAACAGGCGAAAAACCCAAGAACTAACTAAGGCATGGCGAAAGAAGGAAGGAAGTCAACATCTGGGGAGTATATTAAATTAATTCATTTGGGTGAGGCTGCACATCAACTGATTCTCAGCATTATTACTGAGCTCTCTGAAGGACTGGATTCCAAAAATCACACAGCCCCTAAATCCTACAAAGATAATAGCAGTTAGTGACACTCCTTTACCCAAAGTGGAGCTAAGATCAGAGATGTGTTGGAAGGTGATGCATTTATCTATTGCTACAAGCACATATTGAACAGTATAAACACAGAAAGAAGCTCTTCTAGCTGAAGTTCCTATTGCTGAAGGAGGAATGTTTACAAACTAACCACAACAGATTCCCTGGTAAAAGGTCTTTCCTAGCTGAACAGCAAGGAGGGTTAAATCACAGCAGCCGATGCACAGTCCTAGCTGAGCCAGCTAAACCAAGCTGAAGCAATCAAGTGCAGCAGGACCTTGCAGAAGTCAGCCTTTTAAAATAATGGCAGGTAAACATGCAGTATTTTCTCTTGATGTGGAAAAGTTAGGGGGGCTAATAGTTGTTTAAGGAAGCTGGTGTTTGACTTTATTAAGGTAAGAACGCTGTATAAAGCAATTATTGTATTTTATTAGGGAATTTGATCTGATATTTCTGGTTTATGTGGCTTTAAATCATGTAAGAGAGCTAGAATCCTTCATAACGAGATTTGTACCTTTTCCAAAGAAGATGAAGCAGGGAATTCTGTTGTGAATGTACTGAGGATTTTTTAATGCTGATGTGGAAGGCCTGAGGGTTTGCTGGGTAAAGATTGTCTTTCCTACCTTGGTGACTGTGGTGTGTGCCTGACTGTTATATGGTGTAAGACCATTAAAGTCAGATACTGAGGTAGCACTGCCCTTAATGTTCTGGAGATCCTGGACAGTGCTTGTGACCCAGAGCCACAGTTACAAGTAGTAGGAACATCTCTTCTGAAAAAGAGTGTTCCCCTTGATCTGCTCAAAGTGTTTCTCTCCAATATAGTCTCTGGGAAGGGAGTGAGGGTAGAGCACAGGAGTAGTTAGGCTGTTGGGACTGCCTGTACAATCCTTGGAGCTGGATTCAGATCTGAGTCCTCTACGTCCAGCTCAGGTGGTCACATTGCTGGGCTGTGCACACTCTACCCTCCTGTCATTGTGGCTGCAGTGCAAGAAGGAGGAGGTTTCAAAGTGGAGCTGTCATCTTCTGGTACCATATATGGTAGGGCCTAATCCTGCATTTACTGAGCCCTCTTAAACTTCCTTTTTCTCTGAGCCAGATATGCTGCTTCAGTGACTTCTCTCAAGGTACTTGAGAAATGTTTCATCAGGCAAAACAAAGCTGGCAAAAAGCTTGCCGCCTGAATAGTTAATTATTCAGCACTCTTAAGAGAAAAACTCTAAGAGCTCTGCTATTTATGATGCTATTTCATTATCTTTATCTTTCCTTTTAGGTCTGTGCGTATCTATCTGCATCCTTCCCTGCCTTGCCCCCTTCTATTCATAAGTACCTACACCTGGGTGGTACCACATCAGGCTGGTGGTTTATTGTGTGAGTGCTTTGTACATATGTTTAAGTAGCTGCTTTTAAATGGAACTTTTATCCTCCTTCTTGCTTCTCCTTAAATGTAACTGTGTATAGACTTGCATGACTTTGAGTAATTTAGCCTGTTATATCTTCTAGCTGTTGCTCTTCGTTGCTTAAGTTTTTAAAGATAAAGAACAAGAAGTTAAGATCGGAGTTACAGGTTGTGCTTCAATTCTCCTTTCTCTCAGGGGCCAAATGTAAAACAATTAGTCACACTGTAGTGTAGTGTAGTTGGGACCTTAAGTTCAGTGCTAAAGTGCTTTGTCTTAATTTAGACTTTGAGTGTATAAGCACTTTAGCACGTATCTGGAATTACTCACAGCAAGTAAAGTTATTGACTTCAGAGTTATTGACCCGTATGAGTACAGTTCAGCAGTTCTCAGAAGGTCACGGGTTTGGGTCCTATTATTTTTTGACTATACAAGAAAAGGAGGCTAAGAAAGCTATGGAGTTCTCTTGCTGTTGGCAGATTTTTCCTCACAGATAAAGATCTACAGTGAAGACAGTTTTCAGTATTGTTATTCTGGAGATGTTAAGGTCTTTTCCCCCTCAAATTGGCTCAGGAGATCAAAGTTCTTGTATTTCATAATATAATTTTTTAGAAGTCTTTTGAGGGTTCCTTGCTGTAGGCTTGGTGGTTTGCCTCCACAGTGGGGCCTGATCCAAACCCACTCAAAGGCAGTCGAACAGCCTTTCCCTCCTATGCTTTTTTTTTTTTTTTGGATGTCTCGTCTGGGAATATACTGTGGCGCTTCCTAGAACCTCTGCAGAAGCAACGTATTTATGAATTTCTCCTGTGACCATGAGGGTGCAGGTGGCTACCCAGATGTAATAGCCTGCCTTGGTTCTGTGGAAGGCAACTCTAGCATGGGAATTCAGTGTTGTCTAACATGACATGTCACTATCTCTAGATGAAAAGCCTGTAACACCTTCTTTAAAGGGCCTATCTTTTAAACAGTAAATCCCAATATAATGTGCTGAAAGCTATCTAAAGTATTTAGCTCTGTGTGACTAATAGATTCTAGTGCTGCCAAGAGCCACAGCCAAGATGATCCCATGGCAGAAGTCTCAGTCTTCTTCATGAGACCACAGCAACTTTAAAAAACAAACAAACAAACTCCTTTTCAGGTGTGAAACTCTCATCACATGATGGAAAAGCCTGTTTTGTTCCATTGTGGAAAAAAGTCAAGTCAGGAAATGGTTTGAGTCAACAATGTGGAGGAGGAGGAAAAGAAAGGAAGAATCTATCAAGCTCAGAGTGAAATAACTGTAGTGGTGACTCATGGGAAGAATGTCACTCCTGTTTTACAGTTTTGCCAAGGACTGCAGACTTCAAAAGGGGTGATGCTCTTCTGTGCTTTGTGCTATTTTTTCCTTTTCTCCTAGAAATAGTAAAGGATTTGGGACTGAGTCATCCCTTCTTCTGACATGAAAAGGAGGATGTTTGGGGGGATTATTTCCCTAGTCTGCAAGTCTCTCTGTAGAGACACCTCCCTTGTGAGACTTTGCAATGAAATGACTACTGCTTGTTGGGCCCTCTGAGTGGAAGCCATTGTTGAAATGGAAAGAGCTCTGTTGCTGCGGTGCTACTGGCTAGTGAGGCAGACTTTTTGTTTTGTGTGTGTGTGTATTTTTTTTTAAACTTCCCTTGGTTGCTACCCAAGGAAACTGAATGTGAGCTTTAGGTGATCAGGACCCACATGTGAGACCATGGAGAAGGAGAGGTGCTTTTGTATCACACATTTGCAGTGCAAACAGGACCGTAAGACAAAAGCAAATAGGGAGCTTACAGGTAATATACAAGACCACATTAGTTTGAGCCTGCCCAGTGGTGACACATATTGCTCTGTTCTTTTTCTACTTAATGTAAATCTAGTTATTGAACAACAGAGTGGAGCATTGCCACGCACAAGACCGGTGTATGCATCTTTTAACTTCAAGACAAGATTTCTGTTAGAAGTCACGTAAGAAATGATAGATCCCTTCCTCTGTGAGACGAATGGAAGAATGATATGATCTCTTCCATCATGTTCCAAATATTTCCAAGGTGGGTCATCAAGGCACTGGGTAAATTCTGCAGGGCTGAAGGAAACCAGGTAAGTAATTGCAGAGGTTACTGTGTGCTTCAGCACAGCACAGTCGAGATTATGCTGATGAGAGCACAACTACCTCTTTCAAAGTTGCATTTTAACTAATACTGTATACTGTTGCTATTGTGTGTGTTTTTTGTTTCTTTGTTTTTTACAAGGTCAAAGTCTTGTGGATGGGAAGGAGATATCTGATAGAATGCAGGACAGTGCCTGACTGATATAAAATAAGTACAGTCAGACTCTGTCGTTACTGAACTACAAGCAGAGCTCTTTGGAATAGACAAATGGATGTGAATTTAGTAGAAATTAATAGAAAGTGAAGTGGAGCCCAAAATAAAAAGATACTTGACTAGTTTAAAGACTATGCTCTGTATTTTCCCAGGATTAATTACTGCTTACTTTCCATAAAAGTAATTTTTTACTCTACTGGATTTATTGTAGAGAAATATCACAACTTCTTGTGCATGCTCCTGAAGGTATTATTACTGCCCAGTGCCTGCTGTTTAGCATTTCAGTTTGTAGCCATGCTATAACTGGAAGCAAAGGAGGCTCTTGTGCTGACCCAATCAGCTTCGGATCTAAAGAACAAGATATGACACTTCCCTACTCAAGCCGGGGTCTCTGGAAATCTGCTTTCAGTTCTTAACTTGTTCCCAAAGATGCTGCAGTTCTCAGCAACAGTCTCACTTTTTTAAACCTTTACTTCTTTAAAAACCTTGTGGCTATGATTATCGGACTGACAATCAAACAGTGCTAAGGAAGCCATGTTTCAATGGGCCTGGGTCTGTAAGACGCTGAGAGACATCCTTCAACCTTTCCTTCACTGAGCTGAGAACAGAAACACCTATTCTGTGGGCACATACCTCTGAACTGGGTCAGAGAGAACTAACCATGAAGTAAAGAGTTTTCTGAGATCATCTGCATACAGAAACCTTGGTATACACTTGTGTATAAGCCAGACCAGGGACCTGACACGGGCAGTTTTGTTGTGCTCTGAGGACTGACTCAGACTGGAAGTAGAGCTTGGATCTCTGCGCAGCAGTGCATTTTGTAGTGCACAGGTAGCAGGTCTCTTGCAGTTACTAGAACATGGTTCCTATGTGTAGCCATTTTGCAATGACTACCACCAAGTTAAAGTCTTTTATGCAAAGCTCTTTGTCTGCATTTGTCTTGTGTTAAGATGTGATGACAAGACTGTCTCTTAAGATTTTGTAAGGCTATGTGGTCCTGCATCCAGAGAATTTTCTGAAAAGCAGGAATGGAAAAGGTAGAAGATTAACAGGATAAACTACAAATAATAGTGTAAGAGTACCTTGGGAAAGAGGCTGGTGTTTAGCATAGGCTTGTACTTGGAACACAAAAAATATTTTCCAGGAATTCAGCTAACGAGTGTAATAAAGCAGCATGTGGTATCTGCAAGTGTTAAAACCAAAACCAATAATGTATAATTGGGCTTCTGTTGTAGTAGCTGAGGATGGAGATGTTCCAGTCAGCCAGCTCCTCTTGGGTATTGTCCAGGTATGGGCACTCTAAGTAAAAGCAGATCAGTGACTGATTAGTGCGCTGAGCTCTGGCTGGTTGCTTCCAGTTCACGGAGGAAAAGAGCGAGTGAAGACTTGGTGACAACTATATGCGAATGAAATTACTCCATATAAGGTTCATAAGTGCCTCTCACCCCCATATGGGGAGTTCATTGTCTTTAATTCTCCAGTCCTCTTTTGGGTTAGTGATGCAGTATAATTCTTGTTCTTCAGTTGAGTAATCAAAGCATGATTGGCTTTCCAAAGTTCAAGCAAGAGTTCTTGTGAGGAAAAAGTGAAGCCAGGTTTCTTGTCCACCATACCAGCCTCCTTTTCCTCCCATCTAGCTACTAGCCAGTGTCTGCCTGGTCTCACCTGCCTAAGCTGTTGCCAGAGACCATCACAAGAAGCAAAGAAAGGTATTGTGACTAACGTTAGTGGTTTTATTACCTTGCTATTTCTCTTCCCTAAATTGGCTGATGAATCTCTCCCCTGCTAGAGGACTAGAACTCCAGGAGCAGATGCTCCCTAGAGATCTCCCTAACGAGACTCCTCTTCTAAGAGATTGGACTGAGCTTTGACCTGCTAACTTCTAACTTGGGGCTGGGAGAGAGGGTGGTGTTTTGGGTGGGTAATGGGCGAATGGGACATGCAGTGTGTGTAAATTGGTCGGTTCAGATATGTTATCCTACGGCTGCTCTGAAAACCACGTTTCAGTGCTCTCATTTCTTATTTCATAGCTCTTTTAACCCCGTAATTACATGAACAGTTCTAATCTCCACCTCAGAGCAACCTCTAGGTTCCTCTACCTCAAATCCCATAACCTTGTATCTGAAGGGGAGTAGCAAACTGAATAATAATACTGTAAATGGATTCGAGGTTCTATATTTTTTTTCTGTGTGGTATTTACATATATATAGTCATTTAATGCACGAATGTATTTGATAATGGTTTCACTTCTGCTGTGAATGTGTTTGTAGTTTAATTCAACAGTGAGATGGTTTTAGATAGTTTGTTTGTCTGCCCGGCTTCCCTCCCTGCAGAGAACCTTTCCTGTCCTTGTTTATTTGTTACACGTGCCTGAATGCCTCAGCTGACACAGGGGCTTAGTATCATCAGAGTTTTTCCTTATGTTTGGATCATGCATTTTACCATGAAGCTTAGTGTGAAAAGGTAAAATATGGAAAGCGGTGGGAAGAAATTAGAGAAAAAAGTTGTGATACTAGTTGCCCAAAGTTTGATTCTTTGGAAGTATAGAAACGTATGTGTAGGCATTCTCAACAGCCTTGGATGTAAAGAAATATAGATGAGCCTTTCTCGTTATTGCTGTCCAGTGACTGTGTAAAACTGTTTTGTTATAACTACCCATTGAGGAGGCAATACACTGTTTTTTAACTTGTTTTTTGTGAGAGAGTGGGTGATTTTATGGAGATAACTAAAACAAAACTGAAGGGCGTGTGAAATAGCACACAGGGGAAAGGAAGAGGAGAGAAGATTCTTTTGGACAAAAATCTATATAACAAAATGAATGAAATTCTCGGCAGCACTACCTGCAACTTTCTAGGGACACGAAAACATGTTTCTTTGCCATGGTAACCCAGGTGCATGGTAGCCCTCCAAGCCAATTAAAGTATGCAGACAGAAGCTGGGGAGCCAAGCCCTGCAAGCAAATGAGTACGATGGCATCAAATGATTCCAGTTAATGGGAGAGAGGACAGGCAGGGAGAGAAGTGCCATCAAGCTAAGAGAGGGAATAATAAAAAAATATTAAAAACAGAGCTCAAGCAAACAATGCAAAAAGCAATGTCGTTTAGAAGTGTCTGCTTATCAGCAGTTACAGTTGCACATACAAAGACAAGAATTTGATAAATACGTTGACAATCTTAAATATTATCATGCCTTTTTAATAACTTTTGGCTTCACAGTTGATATGCATATCATGTGTGGATAAGAGTCCCGTTTGGTGTTACCAGTGGTAGTCATTGGCTTCTTGCGGAGTTCTTGGAAGAACCACAATTGCATCTGTTCACTCCCATCCCCAAGGTGCACTGCTGATGGGCACCACTGGAGCTTGGAGCAGCATAGTGGCCCCTGGCTTCCCCTTCACCTTCCCGCTCCAGGGCAAGCTGCAGACACCCCTTTCTTCTGCAAACACAGCCTTTCTTTGGGTGAGAAATCATGGGAGAAGCTTTGATACCTCGACAGTGGCCTGTGATGGAGAAACTGGTTCAGGAAGCTGCCTGAGATAGGTAAAGAGGGGGCAAAGCATGGTGGCTCCAAGGATGTGTAGGGGCTCATGCACTGTGCTGAGCCCAGAGCTGGTAAGTGGAGCTTTTAACAGAGCATGGAGAACACCGTAACTGAGATGGAAGAGAATTTTCTTTATTACTAAATGTATTTGTCAAATAACCTGACCATTTAAGGAGTGAGGTGCTTGCCTGGAATGGGCTTGTCCTGCCTCTGACCTTAGAAAAACTCCCTATTCTGTACCTGAAGTGAACACAGAACGAACAAAAGGAGGAAGGAACAAAGCATCAGGCGTACTTACTGAATGATATTGGCTGTTCAGCATGTCACCAGCCCCGATTACACCCGTTGGTGGGCCCAAGAAAGTTTACCCCATGCTTAGCGAAGGTTTTACTACCACCGAAGCATGAAAGCTTAATGAAAAGACCAGCGACGCTTAGAAATGTTCTAATATTCTTAGTTTTATTTATTCCGAATGTATCACTGAGAGCTCTTTCCAATTAATTATCTTCTCAAATAGCAAACTGAAATTTCAAATAGCAAACTGAACATTTGTAGTTTTTCCCCTATCACATGTGGTCGTACAGACATCCAATACCTGTCAAAGTTGCTATCTGAACACAGAGCAGCTGTTACAACCTTCTGAAGACAAATCAGTTTTGGTCTAGTTTGTTGTACGCAGCGTTTCCTATAGGCAAATGCTTGAGGAGGCTTCCTGCCTAAAGAAAAGAGGCCTTGTGCTTTACCGCACTGAAAGGTTACGGCACGGCCAAGCCCATCGGCCTGCTGTGGGGATACCAGCTTTCTGCTCCGTTCTGCTCCGTTTCGTCGCTGTCTGAGGAGTGCCCTTGTACCAACGCTAACGCTTTTAATCCTCCATCAGACGGACGTCGAGTCGCCGCGGAGGAGCTTTTGGGTCTCTGCATAAAACCTGATGAAACGCGACAGCCGTACAGGCGGGAGGGGCAGTGGCGGGCAGGCAGCTGTGTGGGAAGCGGCCGCGAGCTGCCCCAGGCCGGTTACGGCCGGTTCCAGCCGGCTCTGACGGGGGCGGTGAGCAAGGCAGGCGGCGCCAGCGCTGCCGCCCCTGGCGGGGAGCACCCTGCCTCCCACGCCCTTGAGGAAGACACTGGCAGCCAGAGGGCTGGTGGCAGGCGGCTGGAGGAGGCGCTGCCTGCCTAAGGAGGGTGGGGATGCCCCTGAGGGGAGGCCGTTGGGGGACCGCTGGAAAACTGCCCCTTATTGCCTCGTCTGGGGGGTTTGAAGGGCCTGAGCGTAACCCAGGGGGAAATAAGAGAAACTGAGCCTGAGGAAGGGATGGATAGGGGTTTATGTCAGCGCCTATCCAACCGTGTGTGTCCTTAGTACCCACACCAGCAGGAGGATGTGTTGACTGGCAATAAACGGAGTAAATTTTACCCAGTTTCCCCCAAACTCAGGACTGTTGCCTGCAATAACACCTGAGATGATTCTTTAAAGAAGTCCCATCTTAGGCATTTGCTACTATCCCATCCCTTTCAGTGCGAGCTCGTTGAGCCCGTTCTAGCTGCTCTGGGTCAATCCGAGGGCGAGAAGGTGTGAAAAGGTGCGACGACACTGAATGTGCAATAACTTGGGCGACTTGTATTGGTCCTTTCGGTTAGTAATTAGTCTCTCTAGAGATGGCATTTTTCCCATTAGTTAGTACTTCGTAGTTCTTACAGACCTATTTCAAAAGCCCTCGCTTGATACATACTCCAGCATGACTTATTTTTGCAGTTTTCTCTTATGCTTTATTATAGCTGGGTAGATAAAGGACACATCTCTTAAAAAAAAAAGTAGACTTTGCTTTTGAGGGATAATCACTTTTTACACTTATCAGTTACTTTTTTAAAATACTTTCTTAAAATACTTTTTTTTTCCCCATTCTCCTTTTTTCATGTCACCATCAAAGACTTCAGGATTTTTACTTTCTTTCTTGCTGTTCTTTCATTTTGTTCTCGCCTTTTGGCATGAACTTCTGGGAAGCTGGAAGAGCGTTTGAGGTAGGTGTTTCTGTAGGCCAGGACCTTTTTTAGTTCTCGACGGGGAGAGCAGGGAGGTAAGGAGGAGGTGGCTGCATACTTCTCTCCTTGTATTTGAACATATGCCTGTAGAAATACTTAAATCACGAGACCTGCCTTGTGGCTGATAATAAACTGTTTCTGTGTTGTCTGACTGTATTGTTATCATCCAAACAGTGCACTGGTCCTGAACGCTCTAATCCTGCAGTATTTGATGCAAGGCGGCCTTCCTCTCCTCCGAGCCTTGCGCTGGACTTACGCAGCAGAGTATGTACTCCTTGCTCAGAACTCTGCTTTCGTCATGTTGCGTACGTTTTATGGCTTTCTATTCACAGATCACAAACTGCAATAATGGTTTTAATGCCACCGGCAGGACTGAAGGGCAGCAAACGCTGAGCCCTCTTGGTGATGCTTTCAGTTAGGCATGCTTACAGGAGCTTACAAGTATGTCGCCTCTTTCAGCTCATCTCTGGTGTCTTTGTGGAAAGTGAAAGCCAATGACCAACTGCCTTTCTAATAGGGGTGGCAGAGATGCTGTCAGGCAATGCCAAAGTAATATCGATATTTAATAACATCTAGATAGTTTTTCTAGGATTGCTAAACTATCATTTGGTTCTGGCTTTGAAGAGACATAACATGGGGCTCACAGCCAAAACAGAGGCTAAAACAAAGGTTTCTTTTATTAAACTTTGGGTACATTGAGACAAGCTGCTTAAACACATCATTCTGGGAAATGGGACAATACTAGCTTTCACTTCTTGAGTGTCTAAGCTCTTTTTTGAAAAGTTGAGCCAGTATATATAAGCCCACAAGGAGCCAATGGAACAGCTGAATAAAAATGGAAATGGCACTTACAGGCTTACTGCAATAGAAGTAAATACAGGAAGAGCTGTTACCTTTCTCCCTGGAATTCCCAACTTTTGATAAAATAGTATTTTGATTTGGTGTAAATTGCAGCCTGCAAAACTACGGTGCAATGGAACGAAGAGAAGAAATTTGAATGTGAAAGCAAGCTGGACAGTATGAAGAATGAAGTTGTACAAGGCTTTATATGTATTTTCTCTTTTTTTTAGTTCAGATTCCAAGAAGAAGAGTACATCTTATATAACAGTATCCTCTTATATAAAAGATAAAGCCTATGATGAAATATCTCATATTCTTTTTGGTCACTGATTTAAATGAAAGCACAGAGGACTTTGAAACAAAGGTTGGATTCACAGGGGAAATTAGACCCTTTCACAAAATAAATGGAAGCAGTATTGCCTTCCTTTGTTTCTCTGCACCTCAGTTTTTAAGAACGTTACTTAAGCCACAAGAGGTGAAGTCAAATTCCTTCCCTCTTCAAATTCCTCTTGGAAGAAGCATAAATATAGCTCCCCAAATTACTGGGCTAATGGGTATGCCAGGATGGCTCGTTTTCTGTCATATTTTAGAAAAATGTGTTGAGTCTTGTTGTTTTTTTGGTTTTGTAGCTAGAATATAACAGATCAAAGGAAATTTTTAAGATTCTATTAGCTGGAATACTCATGGGGAATGGGGAAGATGTAGTTCTCAGTGTGCCTTTTTCCTGGTAAATGCACCCATAATGATTTATAAAGTTCCTAAAACTGTTAGGAATGTTTAGAAATTGAGTTTATTCTCTCCAGTGGTTCAATTTCTTTTCTGTAATTGAATTTAAACCTAAATCACAAATAGGTTGGACTTGTCTATTTTTTGGTGAGAAATGATTTATTAGACAACTTCTCTTTAATTTTTACCTTGTGCTGCCTATAGTTTACCCTGAAAAATACATTGATGATTCTCAGAGTAGGGAAGCTGACTACATTGAGAGGTGAACAAATGAAATTTGCAGATCAGATCTCTGTCTTCTAAAACTGCTTTGACACATGAGCTACTCCAAGCTGTTTCTCAGGAAACTCTAAAAGTCTCTTGAGAGACTTGATCCCTCTGTACAAAACAAGAATAACTATACTTGTTTAGCTTCTGATTAACTATAGAGTTGTCATTATGGGAGGTTATAGATGTATTATTTGCCTACTCCGTGGATTTTTTTTTGTCTGTTATACTCACTGGAAGAGTTTCCAAATGTTTAAGTATATATGTGTGTGTGTGTTAAGCTTATCAACACTGGGCAAAAGCAGCTGCCTGAGGAGGGGTTTGGCTCCTTTATTTGTAGCTGCTTCTTACTGGAATACTGCTGTTTCCTTCACTGGTCTTCCCTTCTAATGCTACAAAAGAGCAAACTTCTGTGCATGTCTTACCCTTTCTAGACTTCTAATGATTCAGTACTGTGGATTCTACCCCACTGTGTTCACATATACTGACTGATGCTGAAATATGTGTCCAGTTTTGCACTGGCAAAAACTTGGATGTACAAAATGATCATGTGGTATGTTCCTGTTTATGCATCCCAACATGATGTTTCTCTTATGTAATGTCATGATATTGACCTGTAGACCCCAAGCTTAACTCTCAGACCTCCTCTTCAAGAACTGCTTTTGGCAGCTGTTTGCTCTCTGTAGACTTGCAAAGAGCCTCCTGAACAGAAATAAAATGTCTTGTGTATCCATGGTAAGATTGCATGTTAGGCCAAGTTCTTCTTTGACAGGCATAAATGTGTGTTGAAGGGTATGTTTGTGTTGTGTTCCCCGCCCCCCCCCCCCCCACTTCCCTGTGCTGTGAAATCAATGAACTTACGGATGCATGAACTTGTGCATAATTACCAGAATTACTGACTTCTGTTTTGTAAGTGGGTTTTAGGTGTTCATGCATAAGTTTGCATGGCTTTGAACAGAGCTGATTAATTAAAGAGAATATGTGTTCATGAATGTTTTCATGTGTCTGAATGCTGTTTAGGGACATTATGATTCACTAGAGTATTAATTACTGAGGACCCTGTAGGTGGGTGTTTGGTATGCATTAGAATATTATTGGTGGAACATTTTAATAAAGAATGTTACTGTTGGGGAAATTGGTATGTACTTATTAATCCAACTAGTAATGTAAATTGATCAGATTGCACTCTGTGTTCAAAGAGATGGAACATCATGCAAGTCAAACCTAGTCTAAACAAATTGGTGAGAGTTTACCAAGTAACTGTATTTGCGGAGATATTAGGACCCTGTTCAACTTACCATACATAGAAAAGCTATGTTTTAACAAATATATTTGGGAACAAATAGTAAAACTTGATCTAGATAGTGACTTTAAAATGGAGCTGTGGAGCTCTCTGTTGTGTGAGGCATCATATACAGGTTCTGGATAGCATCTTACAGCCTCTATTTAATATATGGATTCTCTTAGTTATGCCAGTTATGAGCTTAGGCCAAACAGACTTACTATAAGTCTGCTTCAAGCAGCAATGTTGATTTAGACTTGACCACAATACTATGCATTAGACTGATCTGTCTCCATGGAATGACAGTCAGAAGTTTAAGGAAGACCACAAGAAATTGGGCGTTTGTATTCAGGGAACAGTTCATTTTCCTTCTCAGTCACTCTAGGGAGTTTCATGTCCAGGTTTGATCCTGTTGTGTTGATGGACCTGCCCTAGGTTAAATCCAGCTCTTCAAACAGTTTATACTTCTGGCCTTTGTTGCAGTTGCACTTTGACAAGATGCAAAGCAAGCTGAAAGTCTGGCACTAAGCTAAGCTTCAACAACTGAAGAGCCTAGATACACGTGAGAATTTCAAGGGTGTATTGGGGACTGCTGAACAAAATAGTTTTTCTTTCATACTTTTATCTTCCCCTTTATTACTAGCAAGTACTTGCCTGAGAAATAAGCTATAATTCAACAGCCCCGCATGGTCTGTATCGCATATCTCCGCTGAAGGCACACGTAAGGGGCTCTTTAACTAGAGTCTTACATACAAGATTCAAGAGATATAAATAGTGTTATCCTTACTGACCTTAAATAATTGCAGCCTCTAGGACCATTCAAGAGAGGAGAGTTATTCACTGTCAGTTTCCATTCAATCTGTGTGCTCAGAAACTTTTAGAAATGAATGCTTACTACGGAGTGTTGAAAAGCACTTTTCACTAGTCTGACTACACTCCTACTGAACAGGTTCCAGAAACCTCACTCTGGATTAGGTATTGTACAAATAAGTAAGCAGCTTTCCAACAGATAATCATTTATTTGCATCAAATAAAAGAAATTGGTGAAATAGTATATAATTAGCTGCTGTGTATTTGACAACGCATGATTATAGACAGTTAGTTCTTTCATGAATGTGTTTGATTTTTCTGTATTTGTTTTTGCTCCAAATAAACTTTTAAATGAAAAGTAATTTAAGCTTTAGACCTAGGTAAAGTGCATTTGGAAAAAAATTTATATGATCTATGAATTATTGGTATATATTGTCTGCCTGACTCTAATACACAAGTAATGTATGCAGTGGCTTAATCTTGTCATTTTTAGTTTCAGGCAGTTTACTTCAGTATTTTTTTTCAGTAGAAACTTTTCATTTTCTTATGAGTTCATGCAAATGCTGCTTGCTCGGCTGCCTGGCCTTCATGTCCCATCTCTTTCAAAGAACATCCAGCTGAGGTGTATCTGTTAAGTTCTTATTGCTATCTAGGGTATCAAATTCTACAAATATCATTAATATAAAAAGCTGGGTAAAGAGGAATCTTCTTACTCATGTGGTAAGAAAAGCTGCTCAGCTCCAATCCTAGAGAGGCAGCAGTATGATACCTGAGGCATTTTTAATTATGTTACTTCAGGAAGTATTTGTTAAGGATCACAGCAGAGGCTGTAACAGAACAGCAAGTGAACGAGCTGAGAAGGAGCTCTTTGCTCTCCTTCAGTATGTACTGACTTTGAGGTAAGGGCTGGCAGGTTTACCGGTCATAGTATTTTGGCGGGCACACATAGCTACTGGGCTGCTGCAGGAGATCCCCAGATTCACTGAATGCATGCTACAAAATAGCAATGAGATGATTTGGTTGGTTTGTTTGTTTTTGATGGAGTCACATTTTAATTGGCAACCTGCATATCAATCGACAAAAAAGGGTGCATCTTGCACCTTTTCTATTCTCCATTACTCTGGCAACATATAACTTCAGAATTCTGTTCAATTAAGACCAGTATCAAGTCAGTGATGCATTCCTTTTTAATTACTTAGTTTTATTTGGATGTAATTATGTATTGAAAAAACCTAGCAGTTATTCTTCCTCCATGTGAAAGTATTCTAGTTCCTAGAACGTGGTTTCTACCACTATTTCATGCATGCTGAAGCAAGGAATTGACTTGGTCTACCTAGGTAATATTTCATATGTTAGATATGTCCCTTGATGACCTCAAACTTGAAATAGCGAACAGCGAAGTACTTCCAAACTACCTCTTGTCCAGCTTTCTCTTCTCTGGCTTTTTATCTGCACCTGTATGCCAGTTCCCTTCTACAAGGGTTATGCTCTTAGGCCTAGTAGAAATTATTTATTTATTTATTTCTAAGACCTGAGCAGAATATTTTCCTTTCATTTAAAATTTAAATACTAAAACCAAAACACAACACTTGTGCACTGGGATAAACCTGAGACTTTTCCAAGTGGAGGAGGAGTTCAGTGCAACGTGGTGAGATCCACACCAGTTTAGTTAGACGGCTCGTAGGCTTCTTGACAGGCATCCATTGTTATGTGCCATCGTCACTCTGTTTTACTGGCTCAAACTATTTAAGTAAAAAGACGTAACCATAAACAGACTGGTGCTAATAGATGAGTTCTGTAAGACTAAAGAATTGTTGCTAGTAGTGTTTTTCATGTGTGTATTTTGTTGCTGTACTGCTTTGTCTCAAGACTGGACCCAGCGGATTGAAAGGTAGACCTCCTTGGTTTGTAGGATGTTTTTCATTAGTTTTGGTGTGTCTTGGTATTTACGAAGATAGATGCCAGCAGGAACATTAGATTACAAAGGAAACTCTGAAAAGGTCAGCAGGTCTGACATGTAATTTGTCTTGTTCAATCAGACTTAATATTGATATCCTGTCTGACTGACCAGTAAAGTAATGACTTTAAATATAAATGATGTGTAGGAAATTATTGTATCTTCTTGTGGCAACAGAGTTTAAAAAAAAAACCTAAACAATTGGAATACTGAACAACTCTAATGACAAAATTAATGAACCTTTAAACTAGAGTATAGGATACTGTGTTGGCTTTGATCGTTAGCTCTTATAGACTACTCAATTTAAGAATTTAATAAGCAAAAGAAATCTCCAGCTGTGACATCTGTAAATAAGTTACAAAATATTGCTGGGCTTTCATTACTTATTAACTGAACAAACATATCTAGAATTAATCAGAAATGCGTGAGGCATACTCACTGCATATTTCTTAATCTAAAACCTGTTGCTCTGATTCAGAGTCATGTTGCAAAAGGCAATATATATTGACCTGTATAGTCCTCGAAAATGCTTGCTCCACATATCTCTTGTGTGCCTGATACTATTCAGTGGAATAATAAGAGCAGCTGTCTACACTGATTTGCTAGATGAAGGGAGGGTAAGTGCTTCAATTTTAAATAAATTTGGTGTAAGCAGCAAATGATTTAGCAGAATTGGAATTTCAAATCCAATCCATTTCATTTATCTGTTGTGATGTGCCAGTATCTACAGATTTTCTCTGTTTGTTGTAACTTCATGTTCTAAAAACTTTAAAGTTAAATTGGAAATTGTAAGAAAGAATGAGAGATAATCCGTCTCACGTGGTCAGAGCAACTTGCCTGATTATTTTGTCATATAGAACGTCTACATCTTCATGAAGCAGAATATTCATTTAAATAATGCTGCAGCTCAACAGAACATTGTGGGAATTCAAGTCAATTGGAATAAAAATTATGGAAGTATATTTCTTGCCAGTGTTAATGCTAATAGGTAGCATAAGAGATAAATATTTGGAACAAACACTACTTAAAATTAGTGTTTGAGCTTTCTTTAAAGAAATATTTACTTCCACATTGCCGTTGAAAGTTACTTTTAATTATCTTTTAACATTCATTTTGGAGTCCTTGTTATTTTTACTGACTTAAGTCAGTGTTTAAGTTGTGTTTTCACTTCTGTAACACTTACCAAGTAATATAAATTGCAGTAAAAGTAAATTTCTATTTCCATAATAGTGGTTAAAGTGGATATTTTAAGTATATAAAAGCAGCTATGATAAGTAGTATTCTTTACAAAACAACCTTTAACCTCGGTAACTTACCTCATCATGATTTGGCTCTTGAGGCAAGCAAGAAACCTGATAGCTAAAAGAAAAATATCCCTTCAACATTAGACATGCAACCAGTTTCTGGGAAAGTCTCTCTCAAGAAAAATATGTACTTCTCTCTGAGAGAAGAGGCTCCAGCTTTGTGTATTGGAGGCTGGGATGGGATTCTGAAGCTGATTCTTCCCTTGTTTTTCTTGGAAGTGAAAAAGCCAGAACAGTAAGTCTTGGATCAGGCTCAAAAGATCCTGCTTCTCTCTTTGGGCACTGTCTATAGGGAATAGGATTGTCTGTGTTGTACTGGGAGCTGCAAAAGAGGCTGACTGCTTATGCTGCATGAGGCCTTTTAATATAGGGATATATCCTGTGTTCCTTTCTTATTGAAAAGAATGCAAGGTTGTTTGGGAGATGCTACTTCTGTTCCTGCTGCTCATAAACTTTGCAGTATAAGATTAAAACTTATTAAATTGTGTTCTTATTGTGGAAGCCT
Organism: Struthio camelus; assembly: GCF_040807025.1. Lineage (NCBI taxonomy): Eukaryota > Metazoa > Chordata > Aves > Struthioniformes > Struthionidae > Struthio > Struthio camelus. Next base: position 75,985,692 of record NC_090945.1, read on the forward strand.
GAGCATTAATTGCCTAAATAGAAGTGCTGAAAAAGTCCCGCTAGATATAAAATGACAAATTAAAAGTTAAAGAATCTCCTTAAAATTCTTGTTAGCTTTTTTTGATGCTGTCCTTGTATTTAAGAATGAAAACAAATGGGTAAGGAGTATTCAGATATTTACAAGATCTGTTTGTGCAATATGAAGTAGTAGTTCATTAACTCTGTGGGTCTTGCTGCTTTTGTAAACATGTCAGAAACTTTGAGTAGGTCAGAAGAGAACTATAAAAGGTCTCAAGGACTGGAAAAAGTGGCCTTATGGGGAGCACTGGAGTGCTGTCTGTGGTTTTAATCAGTCTTAAGAGATGATCTGGACATAACTGCCTCTATGAAAAGAATATATCTGGTACTGAAGGGCTTTTATTCTAGCATAGCGAAATTTTAACAGGCTATGTCTGTGAAACTGAATCAAGAAGACAAGAATCTTATGAGATTAAAAAACAAACAAAAAAAACACCCCAAACCTTATCCCTCCCTCACAAAACCACAAAGCTGAGGTTATTCCAAAGGCTAAATTACTAAGCCTCAAAAGCCCTTTGGTGAGAGAAATGAGAAGTTATTTGAATTCTTGTGTTTGGCTCCTTGTCTTTTTAGTTGAGGATGCTGGAGTCAGTAAGATTTGTATCAACAAGTAAACCACAAATTTAATAAAAATGGGCAGGTATCTAAATGGTCTTTGAGTCTGTCCATCCCCTGCCTCCCCTTCTTAGGATAGAATGTATTAGAAAAGTGAACACTTGCTTTGTCTCATTTAGTGTTTTACAAAAGCTAACACTATTGAAAGTCACAGAACTATGGGAAGGAAGTTGTTTTTGACTTCCTATTAGATTATATGTAGCTGATGAGCATAATGAAATTTTAGTGTATGTTAAAATGAATGAAGTTTTAAAAGGAAATGGATTATCACACTTGAAATAGAAACCAATTCTGAGCAGCAAAATTGCTCTGCACGTGACTCTAACTGAGGACTTTTTTATCTTCAGAGGTCTTAAAGTAGTTTAGTAGAGCGAAGGGTCCACTGGTGGTCTTCAGGCAGAAATTGGCTCAGATGGTTTTTGTCTTACAAGGAGAACATCACCTCTTCCTGAGAAGCAGTTCTTGTGAACAGGCAATATTATGTTCATATAGTCTTAATCGCATCTCCTGGTGGAGCAACTCATGATTTTTTTTTTAGATATCCTAGACATATTAGAAAAGTTTTAGTGAAGCCCAGGTATTTAACATTACTCTATCCATCTAAGCTAAAAAGAGCACTTCATGGAAACAGACCCCGTAGGATCATGCATATGGAGTGTATAAGCTACAGAAAGGTTTAGTTGAGCTGCCACAGGAGATTGTTCAACCTGGAATGAAGTAAGTTAAGCTCATGTCCTGTATGCCAGCACCTTCAGGAACCAGGTGACAGTAGGCACTGGAAGGAATACACTTTGAATCCTCCTTCACCCACACAAAAATCTGGTTTTGTTTGTATATGCTTCAGCAGAACATCGTATTTTCTATATGCCCCTTTAGGGTATTTGACTATCTCTGTGCTCAGTCCTTCCACACCAAGCCATCTGCTGTCGGGCCACTCTCAGGGGTGCTCCATATGCCAAGCATGGAGATCTGCAGAGGATGCCAGTTTGTATGGGTGGATTTTGGGGGGATGTATTTTGGTGGAGAGGGAAAAACTTGGCTTAATTCTTCATCGCAGCTAAAATAAACCGTCAGGATTCTTTTTACAGGACAATTGAGTGTGGGTTTTTTTGGTGTGTGTATGTGTTTTCTTTTTTTCTTTTTTTTTTTATTCTGACTTACTGTAAATAATGCGTTTTACACTTAGAATTGTTTTGGTGGATGATAAATAACCAGGTTTATTTGGAAAGAATTGGAACCTTTCATTCTGAAAAAATGTTAAAACATGACACTAGTTGAATTATCTGTGGAAAAATCAGAAATTCTGGCAAAACTCACCACCTTTCAGCCCTAGTTCAAGGGAAGCCATGTACTGAGAATGTATACTTCTGCTGATGTCTCTAATGGAAATGACAGTGAAAGCTTAGTATTCATCCTTTAGTGAAGTTAGTTCCATCATTAAGTTTTTCACTTGTTTAACCGTTGACAAAAATATTTCAACATCTCAAGCATTCTGTAGGATTACCTGTGCTGAGAATGTACAACCTAAGCTAAAGGCCGTGTTAGATAAACTATCCCTCAGACTGTTTTGGCAGAGGAGATTCTCAGCATGCCCTATGTCTGCCTGTACAGTTGTTAGTCTACGGCATGCCACACCCGCTCTGTCATGGCTTATGCCGAGGGATGTAATGACTGCTATTACCTTTCATTGCAAGAGATACTCAGGTAGAAAGGCTCCTTGGTTCCAGTCACATCCCTTCTTTATGTCTCCATGGCAAAAATTTCATTATTTGTTATGAATGGACACTAATATGTGAGTTTCTTCTAATACAGAAGCAGCAATAAGAATCCATGAGTCTGTATAGCTGATACTTGGTAGCAGTTTGATGTGGATAACAGTCTTTCTGGTTTTTAAAAATAATGAAGGGAAAGTGACAAAAACTTGAACCCTGCTCATATGGGCTCTCCAATTGATACGGGTAAAAATCTCTGTACTGTTGACACAGTTAACGGTCAAGATCTTTGTATTACCAGGCATCCAGGTTATGACAATGCAAAACCTTCTGACAGTTCAGTTGGTTTAACTTGGGCTTGACTGAAAAGACACTGCTAGGGAATCTCCTGTGCTGTGCTGCTGACTCAAACGGCAGTTCTTCCATGTTTCTGTTTTTATTTACACAGTGATTGTGAATGATGTGAGAAATAAGTATGTAGACAGGTTTCTCTGCTGGTAGGGACCTGAAGTCGGTGGGCTCAATATGTATGGAATATGTTTGTTAAAAGACTACTTAGACTCTAACTTTCCGTATCCGTTCAATTTTTTTTAATTAATGTGGTACAGCAGTTACAGTTGTGAGTCAGCATGGAAGTCAAGAAAAGAGGCTTGAACTCATAAACATTGTGCTTGCTGATATACTACTCTACCTGGGAATTTGTGCAAGTGGTATAATATAGTTGATAGCTTCCAGCTTTTAAAATAAAAGCTTTTCTAACTTTATCAGTTTATTTGTAAGAAAATCTCTCTTCTTGCTTTGGAAGTTATCTCTACTTAGATGATGATATGCGAGTCCTATTAAAGAAGACTTAGTAGTTAAGCTTGTGCATCATTTCAATGTCAAGAATTGAGTATGGATTTTCTAAGTGTCGGCTTAAGTTGTTCTACAGGAGATAATTCACTGTTTCTGAAATTAAGTTGTTTTTGGCAGAAAACAACTTTCCCTAATTGACAGCTTCTTACTTAGTATACACTGTCTTGTTGAAGAGTGAGGTACTTGCAGGCAATGTTCATACTTCTGAATAACAAAAGGCCATGACACAGGTGTAAACACTGGATCACAATCATCAGTACTATTCCATTTGTTAGGACAATTCCTTGGATCCTTATGGCCTGCAGCAGCTAGCCCTGACTCATACCGTTTGGGGTATGTCAGAGAAACTCTATGTACAAAGACCTCTATTTGATAGGTTTCAAATATGAACACATTAATATACAGCTAGGAGCTATGGATGAATGATAGAAGGACTGAGGCACTACAGCCTTGGAGACCCAGGAGCCAGGGTACTTTTCTCTCCCAGTACCTTTGTCTTTGCTTATAGCTGGTGGACTTTTCAGCGCTGGGATGAGCAACGCACTCCTCAGGGATACACCTGTAGACATAGGATGAAAATTGTTGATTTTGCTCATCTTCGCAAACTTCTGTAGGTTATTCTGTGTTCGTGGCTATTTGGCCGGAAGGATACCACTGCACCTTTTGTGCATAATCCTGCCCTATAACATTAGGAGATCTAAAGAGCAAACTCATTTTGGATCTCAGCATCATATCCTTAAATGTTTGGGAAGTGAACCAGGGAGAGAGATTGTCGTCTAGTGGGTTGGTCCCATCACCAATACTGACCCTGCCACCTGGCCTGATGGCAGAATCCGATAGGGAAACAGGCAGTTTCTACACTTGCTTTCCCTGCCTGAAAGGACCCACCAGTTATTGACAAGAGGATCGTAGCTCCTGGCTCTGTTCCTGGAGCAGCTCCTGTGGAGCTAAGAGGAATGTACAGCTCTTATAGGCAGAGACCACAGTGCTTCACAGGAACTTCATCTTTATTTAAGATGATTCTCTAAGTTTTCATTCTTAGAGCTCTAACAGCATCTCTTTGAGAAAGTGTAGAAAACTGGAGCATGAGAGAAAAGGTAGGTTTAGGGGGGAGGAAATCTGTGGAATTATTGACTTGTCAGCTTAACTTCAATTATGAGAAAAATTCTGGGAAGGAAAAAAATCAAACCATCTGTAAGCTCCTGGAAAATCATCAAAGAGATTGAGTAGCAGCCAACATGAGTCATTTGTTTAACTCGGTTCCCTTCTGTGACAGAGTAACTTGCCAGTGGATAAAGAAGCATTGGGTGTCATGTTTTGAGATTAGTAGAGCTTTTGCTACTGCCTTGCATGACACTTTTGTGAGTATGCATGTAAAGAAATTGTAGGGTGAAAGGCCAAATAAGTTAGATAATCAAGTCCAGAAAATTAATCTGATATTCAGCCCAACAAAGATATCAAATGGGGTTTTGCAGGGTCTAGATGATGGAATAGTGAGTTAGCCAGTTATCGACAGTTTTAATGGCAAACTGGTAGCAAGAAAATTGGTTTCAATACTAAGGCAGTCCTTCAATCTTGATAAAGTCAGGATATAATCAAGAAATAAAAGCAAAGTTCATTGGGGGGCAGGTGTTAGAGTGTTAAACTCTAAGGAGTTTAATTCAGTTGGGACAATCAATGGAATAAATATACAATGGGAAGTACTGTGTGCCTGAGAAAGCTTCCCGGAAAGGGACATGGGGAATCTTTGAGATGTGAAATGAATCAAAAGTGTTGTGCTGTTTTTTAATTTGTTTTGGCAGGGGAAAGACGCAAACATCGTATCAATAGACAAACTTTAGTATTGCCTGCAAAACATAGAATGTATTTCAATTCTGCTCAGCGTTCTCAAGGCCTTATACTGCCCAAAACCAGGCATATCACTACAGATACTTCAGAGAAAATATGGACTACACAGAGAGCTTCCAGAGGAGAGAAACTGGAGTGAACAGTGGTTTAGAAAACTTTACTTTTAAGGAGAAAGTAAGGAAATTGAGCTGCTCCTAGAGAGTACTGAAGGTAACAGGTCTTCTAATAGATGTTGTGAATCTGATCATGTCTGTGATGCATAAGATAACTTTTTTAATGGGTTCAAACTGCAGGAAGGAAGGTCAGTGTGTATCTTCATTTCCTTTCTTTCTTGAGCTTATTGATAAGTCACTGAAACACTGTGACGGATTGATGGAAGAGTCTCTGGCATCTCTGCTTTAAAGGTTTTATAAAAGAGGTGAGACTAAAGAAGGAAGCTCAGTCCAGCATTTTGTCTGTTTTATGTGGAACTAGCTGTCTATCAATTTCCATTGTAATATTCCTCGCTTACGTAAGGGACAAATTTCTACCAAGTTGAACAGGAATTCTTATCCGGATATTGGGAGTCTTCCTGGCTGAGTTCTAGTTTAGGTAAGGAAAGGAAGACTTTCAGCTTCCAGCTAGTTCTGTGAAATGTCAAGAATAGCGTATGTTATGCAGTTCTATAATGTCAACTGGGTGTGTCCACAGCATTCCCGTGCATAAATCCCAGTTTGTATCTAGATCTGCTTTCCAGGCCACCTGCCTGAATACTAGGTCATTCCTGGACTCTGGATGTAAAAAAAAAAAAGCAAGCATTCCTCTCCCAGAGAAGCTCCAAGGGTAGTTTGTGTCCCCTCTCCAGTCCCTCCCCTTTTCAAAGAGATAGTCTGTATAGGCTAATGCTGAATTTGGCTCTCTACCTAGCAAACTCTTCTTACCGTTTTAGGCTTCTTGGCTATAGAGGTCCAAAAATATGCTAGTCTCCTTATATTGGGACCTTGCTCAGGACTGTATGAACTTTGATCAGTGCAAACCAGCTAGGTAATCTGACAGAAGGTCACCCAATGGCTTTGCTTTTCATGTTAAGTGTGCAACAACAGAGTAGTATTACTTCAAATGCAAGAAAATACAGGCTGTGTCTCCAAAGGTGAGCAATGCCAAGCATAGATCTGGTGTAGCTTGGCATGTTTGCTGCTGTGAAGTTGCTCAAGGGTGCTGTTGTCCAATAGTGAATCCCTGAGTTTGGGGCCTGGCCTATACTTTCAGCAGAGGAAAAAGTATTGGAAATGCTGGCCTTGCAGCCTGTCTCCTGCTGTTTGCCACGTTCCAGTTAGCTGGCTGACTGCGCACTATCAAAATCATTCAGAATCTGACTAAAAGATGTTTGTGCACTTTTGGCTGTTTGGATATAGCTACACAGCCCATGTTATGAGCTGGATAAGAGGCATCTGTACAAAGTAGAACAGCTCTTATGCCTTAGATCAGCTGATATTTGCACATAAAAGGGGGTATACTGGTGGTACAACAATGATTTGAATGTTGACTGCTCAGACCTCCATCACAGTCTAATACAAGTCTTGACTGTCCGCTGACTGGTGACGACTTGGATGGCAAGGCTACAGAGGGAGATGAGAACGTCTCTACCAGTTTGGATCCCCAGAAGGTGGTGGTGAGCAGCATTTCCCTTTGGAAAGCTTCGGAGACAGTCTTCTGTGTCTTCTTCTTGGGGAAATTTTAGGCCTGGCCCCTTCTTTTTGAATCTGGTTATGATCATGAATTTTAGAGAGGCAGAAAATGTGCTATGCATGATGTGTCCATCTTGTGCTAGACTGGCATGCAGACAGTTGTGTACAACAGTATCTAGGCTATGTTCCAAGTTAGGATTTGTTTCACACTGATGTGATAGTGTGGTTATAGGCAGCCCACTCAAGGAAAAGGCCAACTATAGTGGGCAGATACCCTGTGCTACTTGGCTGGCATGATGGAGTGCTCCTCATTGCTGATATGTCCCACAGTATAAATATTGTTACCAATTTATTAAGATGGCTTAGATCTTCTATCATTTGGTGCAGGAAACTTTGATGGGGGGCACTGCGAAGATGAACCTCTTGTTTTCTCATGAAAATCTGCTGAAGCATGGACAAGTTAACAGGCTTAATGCTGCTGCCCTGCCCTGCCCTGCCCTGCTTAAGGAAAGTGATACCCTTGCAGGGTATTTATCAGTTTTAAATGTCAGAAACAAAAGCTTACATAACCATTAGCTGATGGTGAGTATAGAGGAGAGGGAGACTGCTTAAGACTGTCTTATGTGCCATGGCTTTCTCTTTAAGAAAAGCTTTAGTTTTACTATGCTACAGAGCATCATCTGCTCCTCCTTTAAAGAGTGTGACTTGTACTTAACGTGATTTCAGCCTAAACACATACTGTACGTGATCAGGAAGTATATGGCTAAAGTCATGCTTTGACATGGGAAGAACTGCTCAGATGGATGAGAGGCTGGAAAAACTTCAAAGCTACTTTAAAGTACATTATTTAATAATATATTTGTTTAATATAAACATCATTATCCAGTTCTGAGACTTGATTCTTTGTTCTTTAAGGTTTTTGTTTGCTCTTTCATTTATGGGTTTGAAATGGGAGCCTGTTTATAAAACAGTATCTCGGATACTTAGTATTTTATGGAAGCTTGCAGCTCATCTGGAGAACTAAGAATCTTTTACTAGGCAGGAAAGCTCAGTTTTCCTCAACTTCTGTCAGACTTTTTTTCCTTTTGTAGCAATGATAGTAGGGAAGGAGAAAACATTTTAATGCTTGTTCTAAACAAACACGTTGTCATTTCTGGGAGAGACTGAGCTACTCTTCTAACTAGAACTTTGCTTGTATCATGGCACACCAGGTAGTTTCTCTTGCTTTGGGTAAATCTACTATTGAGGAACTATGCACAGTTAGCATAAACCTCTGGCTGCTCTCCCGCTGTTCTCAATAGAAAGAGTCTTCTCTGTCTACAAGCTTTCTGTTCAGCCAGCAGATAACTGTGTTTTGACAGAACAGCAGTGACTTTATACTGTCTTTGCCTTAGGTTATATCCCCCTAGCTCATGAAGGAGGAGGGAAGGCAATTACAGTAAGTTTTTCCTAAAGGTATTTCAAGCAGTAGTTCAAAATCAATCAAATTCCTGATGATTACGCCTTTACTCATATTTTTACTTCTGTTTTTAAAGTGCTGTAACATCAGTTCAGCATCACAGGGATGGATTATAAGATTGTAGATAATGGAGAGGAGCTAAGGACTTCAACATACCTAGCAAATACTTAGATTACACCTTTTTCACCTATTCCTGGTCAGCAGGCCTTTAATGGCTACAATATCCTGGAGTTTCTTGTAAGCAAATCTCAACCATATGGGTCAATTACTATCAGGAAATCAGAGCTGACTCTGCAATGAGGGAGCCTCAAAACTTTTCTTAGAATTCTGTGCTTGTAGCTCAAGGTTCAGCCCTAAATGTGAAGGTTGCTGCCACTGAAGACATCTGGTAAGTGGGGTGTTCATGTTACCAAAAGCACCTTTCCATGGTAGTCCCTGCTGGCAAATCCTCAAAGGTGTATGCTTTCTTCATTTTTGCATTGTCAACACACACATCACTTGTGCCACCACGGTATCATGAAGTTAAACCATATCATGTCTTCACTTAAAGGAGGAAAAAAAAAATCTGTGTAGTAGTTGTTTATGCTATAACAAGAGCAGTTCATCAGGGGATGGACAAGCTCCAGTGTGTTTGCAGGCTAACGTGGCTATGCATATTAGTAGTTCTTATGTACTTTTTTCTCACAGTAGGCTGGTTAGGCATTGCCACTGACCTAGACAGTGAGTGCCACAGTCCTGTTGGTGCATTATTTCTTGATCTGCCTCTTGTTTCTAACTGAAAGAGCAGTGCAAGTCTATCTAGATATCAACCATAAGAAGAAGACTCCACCAGCCTGCTAGTGAAGCAGTGGTGCACTCCTGTGTCTTTAGGAAGAGCTTCTTAATCTTGGGTGCTGCTCTGAGACTGACCTCCTTGAGTCAGTGTCTGAGATACAAGAATCTCACCTCTGCTCTCTTCTTTCTGAGCTGGAAGTCTCTTTAAATCTGCCAACACTTTTGCTTAGCTTTCTTTTTAGAGGAGAGCCAGCTGTTTTTCTGGGTCTCTGGAGTATCCATACATTCTCTTAAATTCCCCTAATAGTTTTGGCTAGAAAATAGAGAAAGTAGCTAGACTTTTTCCCATGCCAAAAATATAACAAGTTGGAGTTATTGCAACATTGCTCAGGCAAGCCCATGGTAATAGTTCAGTCACAGCATCCCTTTATTTGAAGTTTCATCATACCGGTGTCCTTACCCAGTTCATGTAGCTGTGCAGCCTTGGCCTTACCTCTGTCAGTCCCCTGACAGGCCTGCCTCCTTGTCTGCTTGTGTGAGAGACAGTAGCAGTTGAATGACATCTGGTCCTTCTGTAATGAGCCCCCTCTATCTCCACCCCATTCAGGAAACAGAGGAACTTCTTATGCCCTCATGCAGAGATAAAATATGACTTATCAGGACTTATTTGAATCCAGCAGATGGAATCACCGACCAGCTGGTGATGAGAAGGGCTATGGAAGGAACTCTGCTTAGCCATTCAGCTGGAGGAGGGGAAAAAAAATAAATCCAGTAGTACTGATCTAGGGTTTGGGGGTGTTTTTTGCCCCCCCCCCCCTCTTTTCAAAGTATGGAATCCATGTTTAGGGGTACACTGTTTTAGAAGTGAGATAGAACAATTTCTTAATAGGATAATGATACTAAACTGGAGATAAAGGGAGGCAAGTTTTCCTCCCTGTAACTGTGAGATTAGATCACTACCCATAGACTTTATTCCACCTCCTTTCAAAAGATTCATGACCCACTGCTGCTTACCTCCAAGCCATCATCTCCTAGGTGAATACACCTGTGCACAGAGTTGTTTTTCCCCTCCTGCTATCAGTTCAATGAGTATTCAAATATCTTACACTTGAGTTAAACAGCATCAGATGGAAGGTTATTTCTACATGCTCTTATAACCTGCTGTAGCTGGGATGTTCACAAGAAAGATAAGGATGATGTGTCTGAAGACAGAAATGAATGTAAGTTGGATACATCAAATAAGCACTACTGGGTTATTCACTAGACTGTAGCATCCTACTAAAGCAGGAACGTCTAGCTACAAGGTGTGTTTTGATTGTACTTGTGTATATCAAAAGGTATGGGTTTTTTGGATTTTTTTGTGTGTTTTCTTTTCTTTTTGGGTGTATGTGGTGAAGGGAGGTTATTTCCTTCCCACCCCCAAGATGATAAAAGACTGAGTAAACTAACTTTTCTGAAGTGATTTTCCACCTCTCCCCCCCTCCAATTTTCCAGTTACCTTCTAATCTTTTTAACTTGGATATTGGATACTTATTTTTAACAGTTTGCTTTGGCTGTAAGAAGCATATTTGCTGGATAATTGACCATCAACTTTCTGCAGGAGAGAGGAGCTTTTGAGTTGTACCCTTGCAAGTATATGAAGAAATGAGCTATCAATACTTAATTGAAATGATATGGGATGCCTGCAGCATTCTATGTAGAGTAACCTGTCTATGTGTTTTTGAGTGAGTTATGTTTGATAGGCATATTGCATTTAGCTGTAACACATTACATGCATGTAGAATTTAATTACGTTGCTGTAAGTTTCATAATATTGGAAATACTGCATTGAAAATATCTAAGAAATACCTGGTATAATCTCAGGTGGCCCGTAAATTAAAGACTGGCTGATGGCAGCATAAGTACAGGTTTATTTTCAGTGTAAGTGAACATTGGTATTTATTGCCTCTTCTAAGAAGCCAGTCTGTTATCAAACTAATGAACCCTAACAGAAGACTGAGATGTAAGCCCCGGTGATGGCGGGGGGCATGATAGTTCAGATCCTTATTTTGAGACTATGAGCGCACAAACAGTATTTCTTAGGGGGGAGAGAAAGATATCAGCCATGAGGGGGACAGTCTGCTCTATCCTCGAGAAGTCTATCAAATCAAGGTAGCTTCCTCCCAGGACTGCTGTTGATTTGCACACAAAATTCATCCAGCAGTTAATGTTGGTGCTTTGTTTTCAGATTCCTCGTCTTTGTGAGGTTTCTGTTTATGTATGCACAGATAGACTTTGCGGGTACTAAGAAAGTACAAGAAACAACCAAGTGTGCTTTTGCACTAAAGCATGCTATGATCAGAGTGATCATATAATCTTATGCGATCAGAGATCAGATTGGCAGAAAATTGGCCACACTAATAATTGCCTACCTGGGGCATAACTGTGTATATGGAAGGAATAGGGCAAGAGTGAGGTTGTTAGATTGCTGTGGTAAATCGTCAATGATTTTGAGGTAACGGTGCTTCAGATGTACTGTCAGAATCAAGCACAGTATATTTCAAATTCAGGTATTTGCTATGTCCCAGTAAATTTTTCAGTCAGGACATAGGGCACCTCTTTAGAAATATATTAGTATCTTTTCCTGTTTTCTTTCTCTGTTTTCTGAAATGGAGCTACTCATCATGCAAGCTAATTCATTTTGAAGTCTTGAATAGTCAGTCGTGGCTTCGTGGCTTACTTTGAAACCAAATTCCATTAAAAAAGTGCTGTTTCAGACCTGCAGATCCCCTTCTTCCCCCTGCCCCCACCTCAAAATGGCCACAGCTACTATATTCATTATTTTTCTTCTCTTACCTCTTAGTGCTTTTCTTACTGATAGCTTCTGAGAGAAGCTAATTATTTTTGAGCTAAAAATAACTCCAATTAGATTAATCCAGGTTCATGCTAATACTTCTATCTATTGCTAAATCAAAATGGTTGCATCCTTTATTTCAGAGTTATCTGTAACTATATCCCTTAAACTCTTGCACAATTACTGTTTAAAGAAAACTATTTGTAGCTGAGCAAACTTTTTTAATGAACTGTTGAGGTTAAATAGTTCTGGAGCTGTGCTTTGATTTGAAAAGGCTTTTTGAACAGTGGCCTACTTGTATTAAGACTCATTATGGAGAATCTCTTGACACTTGAGCCAGTGAATGAAAACGTGTATTATGTTTCTGAGCATGTCTCCTTTTGGCTGTTTGAACCACCATGTGAAAACTGCTAGGTAGTTAACCATGGCATGTGACTGGCACAGTGGCACCTTTGCCTTTGGAAGTGATGTGCCTTGACAGTTGGAGATAGTTCTTCTGCACTTGAATATGTCTCACCTGAGATGAATCCCAGTTGATTTTAATGAGCTATATGATTGAGATTCCTGTGGCTGAGGACTGTCACAGCCTTCAGCTACTATATTCCCCCTGTGTCTTTAGTTAGACCTGTTTGTTTAGCTTCCAGAATTAATTAGGCTGGAGACTGTTTAGATATTTTTCTGTATGGAATCTATCAGGGTTCCAAAGTGTTACTGTGATGAAGATGGCAATGCCATGTTGTTACCTAGCTTGCAGTTCAGAGAGCTCTCAAGTAAGTTCCTAGTGAAGGCTTCTGTTTGCTGTAGGAGGAGAAAAGTTCCAATCTTGTATCTCCAGGTTGGTTGTTTTGGAAAGACCGTTCATCTGTAGTTGAAGCTATAAGAACAGCAGCATTATTTTCAGGGATGATTTTAATTGCATTGTTAATTCTAGGACAAGGGATGGGAGGAAAGACATCAATATACTCTCTCATATCTTGGAATGTGATTTAACAACCACTGAAATATCTTCCAAAATGTGTGTTTAAGCTGAGACCTTTCAGATTTGAAGACAAGTGGGTGGATTTTTCAATAGTTAAAATAAACAAATGCATGCAGTATTTCACTCAGTCTCTTGGCTTGCCAGACAAGATCCATTTTAGCGCTGAATTTGAAACATTAGCAGATACTGAAATTAGCCTCTATAATAGACCATCTGCAAGTTAGAAATAATTAACAGGTTGAAGAAATAACCACTGTTTGAAATAGGCAAGATTCTTGTTTAGCAAAGCCAACTGGATAAAAGAACAAAGCTAGACATGACAGACAATGTGCTTGCATTCCCAAATAAGACAGGAAATTCCAGTTGTTGGGAGGGGATCAGGAAGGAAATATTCCTTATGCTTTGCCAGAATTGCCCTATCAGTTTACTCTTTCTGAATTTGCTCACGTGATTAATGCCACACTTTTTTTTCCTAATTCTTTTTTTTAAAGTAGAAAAATGTTGAAGGTGTTCTTAGTTACTCACTAATAAAGTTCTGTAGTATTTCTCAGACAGCTTTCTGGGAATTTCTGTTCTGTGGAAACCTGAAACTTCAGCTTCTTCAAAATTCTAAACAGGAATGAAAGTTTGAAATTAAGCAACAAATGCAAAACGTTGCAGAGACATTGTTTCAGATAACCTCTGTGTTTTGATTAAATGTTGTGTCTTGCCTAGGTGTCAAGGGGCAAAAATATAGTGATGCAAACTTGATCTCATTTAAACTGAGCAGGTCTAAAACCCATTTTTCCTTCGTGACATGACAGGGATTCTTTACCAGACCACTAACAGCAGAAGATGACGCCTACTTGCATGTTTTAAAAAGAACGCAAAAATGAGTATATTTTCTGAAGGGTCTGACTTTTCTGTGCAGGTATGCTCAGTCTGATAAATGGGACCTTTCTCGTGCCCTAGGTCATCCTCTGGGTAGATTCGGAGTAGGTCTGAGTTCAGAGCGGTGTCCAATACAGGAAATTCAGACGCCAAGAAAACAGAATCAAAAAGGGATGTGGCTGTACAACTACTGAGTATGGGTTTGGGGGTTCTAGATTTGAGCTGAAGTTTTATGAAATAATATTCTTTAATCAACAATCATTGCTTAATTAATGATAACCAAAATAAATATTCTGAACCAAAATACAATCATTATAAAATAGTACACTTAATACTCTTATGCAGATAAAGTTTTTGGTGTCTACATTAGTCTCTTAATCTCAAAGAAATTTTGAATTTTGACTAGTTTGGGAAACTTCCCATTTTCCCATATAGTAGCATTTGGGGATAAAGTCTGGGGAAATAAAAGCTGATTGTCATTTTGCTCGCAACAACTCAGATCCTAAAACTGGATAAAGCCTTAGGTACTTTAAGGATTCTGAGCTAGATCTAGGAAATGCTAGCTTTCTTTCCACACCTTTGCAAAATGAAAAGTTGAGCAGGTTGAACTACTGTTGACTTGGAGCAATGCTTCTGCTTGGGAAACTCTTCTTTCTCATAGCTTACTCTATTTAAATGCAAAATGAGCATTTGTTTGGAAATGTATTGATTTACTTAAGCTCAAACTAAACAAATTTTTTTTTTATTACTGTGAATAGAACACTTGAGCCCCAAACTTGTTTTTGGCATCTATAAAAATAGTTGTTTTCTCTATGCCAAGACTGACATGTGAAAAGAGAGCTTTCCAATAATATTCCTTCCACAAAAAGAAGTTTGTACTTCCCATGTTGATTAGCACTTTATTTTTCAAATCCTCTGGGAAGTTTTGGCATTTCCTCATCCTCTCTAAATTTTCAAGTTGTATAGGTAGTTTTAAATATTTTTAATAAACATATTCCTCCTCAAATTCAAGACTTGGAATCCTGTAAAAAATATAAGACGTCACTTACAGGCTCAATAAGTTTTTTCAGTCGAGCTACCAAAAAAAAAAAATTTAGATCTATGAGATTTCTGAAACATGCAGACAACAAAAAAGTATAGGATTGCTTGTTGTCATGTAAAATAATGCATTTTTTTTTCTGTTAAATCCTAAAAGTATTTTGCCCCCTTCTAATATTTAGCTTGGCAAGTGATTTCTGAATTTAGTTTGTTCTGAACCAAAGTATATTTGCCTCTTGTGAGATCATAGAAACTGACTCAGTTAAGTAGAATAATTGTCACATTCTTTTCTCTGTCTAAAACCCTAATTCTAGTTTTTTACATGGGTGTTCACTTTATTTTAGGAAAAATTTGTCATATAAGATGATGAAAGCTATAATTTTCTCAGCAAGCTGTCAAACAACTTTTCTATTATCCTGTCATTTACACATGAATAAAACGTCTGTTAGAACTAATAATAAATTGGCCTGCATTTTAATGAGACTAGTGATCTATTGCTAACTCAAGGAAGACTGCAGAATACTATAGGAAATGCAAACTGCAAAGGCAGTGAATGTCAGTGTAGCCCATCTTCCATTGCATGGGAAACCCATCACAATTTGAGCATGCTTATTAATGTATGTAAAGTAGGAGCAATGAAGAGCCACCTGAACTAGTGTTTACTTAACTACTATGATTTAAGCATGATAATATGTGAGATTTTGAGTATCCTAATTCCTGTAACTGGGTGACCAATCAGCTAATGTGATATGCAATTCACTGTGGACTTAACATTGCTGTTTGGGTTTTTTGCTTGCTGTGAATATTCATAAAAGATAGGGGTTTTTTGTTTACCTAAGTGTTTGGGGAAGACAGCCATATGAGCACACTCAGTATGGATGTTTAGATACATACATATTTCTCTCTCAGATTCTCTTTTGAGTTTGGGAATGCGGCTAGGCAAAGGGAGGGAGGGAGAAGACAGAGCATGCAGTCATCTGGAGAAAAGATTAAACATCCTTTGATCATAAGCAGCAGCACTGATCTTCCCTTACTGCATCCTGCAGCTCTGATTTTAAAGTGCTAGGGGTGAGAAATAATTGCATGGCTTCCTGCTTACTTTCTTTAGTAGCAACTTATGCCATCTGAAATGAGGAGGAGTGGATTTACGGAAAGGTTTAAAGCAGTACTGCCTTGCGAAGGATGCAGCTTGTTAGGCAGCAGCAGTCTTGTGGCCACATTGCCTCCTCAGCGATGCAGCTGTATCCAGTCTTCCCTGGGCTGCAATCAAAATTAGGTCTGTAAAACAGAGTGCTCTGTGATGTCCCCCCTCTTCATGGGTTTTATGTGTTGGTGGGTGTTAAGCAAAGCTAAGAAAACTTTAATGTGGCTGAACTGGAGAGAGGAGCAGCTTGCACAAAATAAGATTATCATTATTGTCATTTTTAGCAAATGCTAATGGTAGGGAAACAGGCTGAACTCTGTCTCTGAGATGTCTAATCTAACTGTACGTCCAGATTCTCCCCCTGTTTGTAATTCATGGCATGAAGGTGGCTAAAATTTTCCTTCCAGTAGTGGAAAATGCTTCACTTCCCCACCACAGGTGATTGCTTTATTTTTCCTCCAGTGGCTGGAGCAGAAAGCAAAAGCCAGGTCTCCTGTTATAGTGCCCCACTCACTGGGTTGTAGTTGGGATTGTGTGGGATCCTGCTTGCTTATCTGTGC
Organism: Struthio camelus; assembly: GCF_040807025.1. Taxonomy (NCBI): domain Eukaryota; kingdom Metazoa; phylum Chordata; class Aves; order Struthioniformes; family Struthionidae; genus Struthio; species Struthio camelus. The sequence goes on from NC_090945.1 coordinate 76,002,105, forward strand.
AGTAGTATAATTTCAGATACATAGAGGGTAACCGGAATAATCTCTACCCAAATGTTTATGGAAGTTTCCTGGAAGGCAGGAAACATGAGTTTGAATCTCTTTGGGCAGATGCAGAGGTTGAACTCATTTTGCCTACGCCTTGAATCAGAGCTCTGGTTTGTGAGGTAGGGAGTAGGGAGGAGAGGTGGGCAGGAATGAGTTGAAATGAGGAATAAATAGGTTTTGAAGGACTGACCTAAACACTGGCTGTATCCTAAGCCACTGATCAGGGTGTCTGCCCAAAGGTCTGTCTAAACAAGTAACCTGTGTCTGAGAGCGTCCCAGTCACTGTGCCAAACCCATGTTACAGCTAGTTTTCTGACAACTCTTGCTAATCATTCTGAGCAATTCTGTTTAAATGATGTAATTTGCACACACTAGGCCATATCCACCATGTGCCATCAATATCGGATGGAGGCAAGTGCAGCATCTACTGAGACCTTATTGCTCTGCATCTCCACTGTATTTTTGCATGAGGCAACGAATGTGAAGCTACTTCTGAGTATGACAAGCAAAAATTACAGCAGATAATTAGACCTAGAGCAGTCTTAGCTTTTCAAAAGAAATTTCCTGGTATTCGTCAAATCATGTACATGGGGCACAGTCAAAATTGCTTTTGATATGCAGGAACTAAGATATTACTCTAGCCTGTCTTGTGAAGTAATTTAACTGCTGGCCCATTTTTAATCTAGCTGCTGATATATCAGGTTCATTTATATGTTGAAAAAATATTTTTAGACTTTAGTAAATACATGAATAGTGTGGCATGTGTGATAGACAACTAGGTCAATTACTTCCATGTGGTTAATGTTTTTCTTAAGTTTGCAGCACTTTTTAAAATTTGCTTGTTGCAAGTATAAAAAAGAATATTATGTAAAGGCTAATATTCAGAGCCAGGAGAAGTGCAGGACATATGAGAGGTGTTAAGTGGGCCACCGGTATCAATTTGTTTCATTTCCTTCCTAGAGTACTTTCAATGCACTGCAAGCAGAGATCTATGACAAGAAATACAGTTCTTGGGTTGTTTGCGGAAGTGCAGCGATAAGCTCTTGATCATGAAGCAGAATTCATTTTTGATGGTAACAGAAGCTTTTTGATCTATATAGCCCACTTAGGGCATAGAAATGGTACGTTATTATCTTCTTGCCTGAGTAACAGAATTCGTGAGAATTCATGGGAATTTCTTTCAGTGGCGGGAGCTATGGAGCTTAAGTGAGTGTTAAGTGTAAAACTCAGGTTTGTCTTTTGGTTATAACTGAGGAGTAGCTGAGTATCAAGGCAGTAACTGTATGCACCCTCAGTGCACTTAAGTCATTAATTCCTTGGGTAGCCCAAAAACTCCGGGGCTCCTTATGATCACAGATGAGATAACAGGGTGGTTTGAGACAACAAACTAACCTAAAACTAGGTGGCTGACTAGACAGACAGCCACCTTCTCAACATAGTATTTGATTGCAAGGGCTCTCCAGGTGGGAATTTCCAAATTGGCTGAAGACCTGAAGACTCCTTCCAGGGAGCTCCTGCTGGCTGTGCCTGGATCAATTCCTAGACTTAAGTATTGATTAACATCCCAGAAAGAAAATCTGTCCCTTCCTTCCAGAGACTCTGCTGGTGGTTCCTGCTGCAAAATTGATCAAATTATAAGGTGATTGTAAATGGTCAGCAGAAACTTTTCCTGCAGATTCAGAATGGTCATGTAGAGTGAACAGTTCTCCTGCATGTAGTTATGCTGGACCTATTGCTTATAGATTGGCTGGGGTGGGGGTGTAATTCCATATAGGATGATGGGCCAACTGGGTTATGGGAAATCAGTAGTTCAGGAAGTCTCACCCAGTCCAGTCAAAACTCTTGCAACAGAGATGCCTGTTGCTACCTGGACAGCAACCAGCCATTCTATTCAAGAGTCTGATTCCGCTCGCTAGCATTACCCTGCGCCAAGATCCCAATAGGTTGATTAGTTTTTTAACAAATGCTCCGTCCATTAGTGTCCATGCAACATTTTACGTTGGAACTCCCAGCCCTTTAAATTGTGAAAACTCAGGACAACAGGCTGCCTCAGCGTTTCCTTTGGGGAAACTCTGAATTAACAGCAGCTTAATTTCTATGATATCAGAATACAGTTGTTGCTGATCAGAATCTTGTTCTGTTGGAAACTGATCTTGAAAAGCTTTTTAAAAAGCCTTCAAAAGCTTGCTGTTTGGAAGTTTTCAGTGGAATGAAGGAACTACAGGCTTTCTTTTTCCCTTAAACCCCAAATGGTCTATTTAATCAAATTATTTATTTAATAATTTGATTATTTAATTAAGGCTTTCCAGGCATTCCTGAGCTCTACATTAGTCCTTCTGCCTTGCTGGATACTTCACAGTCCTGGCTGCAGGGTCTGAGCTTGCTGGTGACTCATTACCAGGTTACCTGGAAGAAACAGACTTTGGTCCTGTGGAACTCATTCCCAATTTCATCTTTAACAAGTGGTAGTAAAATACTTTCATCAGAAAACTTCCAACCAGTTCTAATCACAATAAAAATAGAAATGGAGTTCATCTGTAATTGCTTTCAGTTTCTCCATCTACTGTTGTCAAAAGCGACATATTCTCACAAAACTGTCAATTCTTTTAATAGTCACCAGACATGTCTCAGATAGTGAGTATTTGGAATTGAGGGCTCGATGGAAGATTTGGAAGTAAGGAGTTCATGACTGACTTAAAGGCAGCAGTAGACGAAATTTCAAATAACAGATGAGTCTATCAGCTACTTATTTTTAGATGTGTTGGTGTTTTATTTTACTCTTTTTATATTTCAGATTTGCATGGCACCATGCTTGCAGCAGAGGCCGTAACCCAGAATGTCTTCCACTTACAGAATTTTCTAATCACCAGAATAACAAGTTGTGCTACCTTTTATGATAGCTGTCTGAATCAGTGGATCTTGACTCTTTCCTCCTCATCCCCAGTTTCGCTGAGAGGTGCAGAGACGGTGTCTCACATCTTACGTATATTTTCTAGTTTATCATTCCTTTTGGTAGGAAAGATATAAGCACTGTTTCAGCATTTGTCTTAAGTATACAAGGGAGCAGCCCTCCATAGGTCTGAAATAAGAAGTTTGAGCCTTAGAGGGATGTGGAAAGTAAAATGTCTATCTTCTAAGTCCTGTTTAATTTGGCATTAATTCTATCTTTTGTTTCTTATAGGGAGCCAAAGTGTTTTAGCTTTAGGCACTGAATTCCTTAGCTCTGGATGGATCTGATGTCATTTATTGTGGAACAAAGCAGTGGGTTCCCCTGAATGTCAGTGGAGAACAAGAGGTTCTTAACTTGTGTACTGTGAAAGCAGGTGGTTTTCAGAATGCCTTGCCTGTATCATTCAAGACTTATGTGGTAAAACCTATATTTAACTGAGAACTCTCATGCCAGTACTTCAATGATTTGGTTACTAGTTATCACCAGTTAAGTGGACAGTCTTTCAGTATGCTCTTGAGGGCAGAAAATCCAGCTCTTTCTAGCTGTGGCTATTTGCCTGTGTGTCCAAGCAGCACAAAATATCAGGATTTTACATACAGTGCTTTGCATGTTACAGGTAGATATACTGAATATCACAGAATCACGGAATGGTTTAGGTTGGAAGGGACCTCTGGAGATCATCTAGTCCAACCCCCCTGCCCAAGCAGGGTCCTCTAGGGCATATTGCCCAGGATCACATCCAGACGGGTTTTGAATATCTCCAGCGAAGGAGACTCCACTACCTCTCTGGGCAACCCGTTCCAGTGCTCTGTCACCCTCACAGTCAAGAAGTTTTTCCTCAGGTTCAGGTGGAACTTCCTGTGGTTCAGTTTCTGCCCGTTGCCTCTTGTCCTGTCGCTGGGCACCATGGAGAAGAGATTGGCCTCATCCTCTTGACACCCCCCTTCAGATACTTGTACCCATTGATGAGATCGCCTCTCAGTCTTCTCTTCTCCAGGGTGAACACGCCCAGCTCCCTCAGCCTTTCCTCATAGGAGAGATGCTCCAGTCCCCTCATCTTTGTAGCCCTCCACTGGACTCCCTCCAGTAGTGCCATGTCTCTCTTGTACTGGGGAGCCCAGAACTGGACACAGCACTGCAGGTGTGGTCTCCCCAGGGCTGAGGAGAGGGGCAGGATCACCTCCCTCCACCTGCTGGCAACACTCTGCCTAATGCACCCCAGGATCCCATTGGCCTTCTTGGCCACAAGGGCACACTGCTTAACTTGTTGTCCAACAGCACTCCCAGGTCCTTCTCGGCAGAGATGCTTTCCAGCAGGTCAACCCCCAGCCTGTACTGGTGCATGGGGTTATCCTGCACTTGCCTTTGTGGAACTTCAGGAGGTTCCTCTCCGCCCAGCTCCCCAGCCTGTCCAGGCCCCTCTGAATGGCAGCACAGTCTTCTGGTGTGTCAGCCTCTCCCCCCATTTTAGTATCATCAGCAAACTTGCTGAGGGTGTGCTCTGTCCCTTCCTCCAGGTCATTGATGAATGACTGGACCCAGGACTGACCCCTGGGGGACAGCACTAGCTACAGACTAGCTGAATATGATACTTTGTTGTGTTTCTGGAGGGGGGGGACACTTGATACCTGTTGTGGCTAGAACTGTAGAGCTTAATAACAGAAAGGAGTGCGGTATCACAGAGACAAAATTCCAAAGAATGACTAGAAAAACTTATGTGACAACGAGAAACACATACATGACCAACCACTGATGTGCACTAGAAAGCAAGCGGTTTTAACAAGTTATTGAAGTGCTTGTCTTACTGACTAGAAATGGAAGAATTTCCTTGTGTCTGAGGAGAGGAGGAAGAATCTCTGCTGGCGAATGGAAGTCTCCAGTAACTAAGAAGGCAAGTTGGCTTCTTGAATGGGAGTTGATTAGCTTCTTTCTTCTCTCAAATCTGTTCTCTGCCTTTTGATCCTTGTCTAATTTGCAACAGTGTTGGTAGCTCTTGCTCTAAGACTTATTCATAGAGTAGTGTTCTGGCCCCTAGGTTTATTATTGTGTTGGTAATTGGTGTCCTACTTCTCCTACAAATCTCTGCAAATCAGCATAACACTTTATGCGTACTTCTAAATAGTTATGGAAGATATGTTGCAAGTAAAACTCCCTACTGTGTAGCGTGTGCTTATTTTAGTTGCATAAACACTATTTCTTCTTCTTTCTTTGTTTTTCCTATAAGAAAATACGGATTCAAGCATTCTAAGTTTTACTAATAATTGGTTTAATTAGTTCTCATTTGTAGGACAGCAAAATGGAGCACGTAGCATATCCTTACTATAGATACCAGTTCTTTTTCAAGAAATATTTAAGCTGTTCAACATCTGATTGTTGCTTCTGTTTAATTCTTTGTGTAAATAAAGTTAGCAGCTAGCAGATGCAAGACATAATTCCTGTCTGTCTTATGTTGTTAGCTGTTTTTTCCGAAAGGGTCTCAGAATATAAATTCCCCTCAGACTTTTGGCAGAAACTTCAGGCTCAAGAAGCTGCAATTCATGTTTATAATGATGCAAGGAGGGAAAAATAAAGCCACAGGATGCTTTGCATTTTCCCTGTTCTGTATGCTGGGGCAGTTTCTGGCACCATGATTGTACCTGCATATGGCAGTAAAGAATAAATCTGATCCACTGAATGCCTAGGTTAGAAGAACCCCTTCTGCCACAGAAAATATTGTATTATACTTTTATAGTCCATTTATGCGGAGAGTCTAGGCTGAAGTGATCTTTTCTGGCTTTGAAGTTGTAAAAATTCTTCTCACAGCTCTACATTAAAAGCGGTAGAAATAAAGCTGTATTATATTGGAGGGTAAAGATTAAGAGATTTCCTATCTAAAACTTGGGAAACTGGAGGGCGTTGTTGGCTTCCACAAAGTCAGCACTTTTGTCATTACTGCTAGGGATCAATTCCTTTTGGCTCCACATGAAAGAGACTGTAGAGCAGAGCATGCTTGTGTGGGGGGTACGTGTCCTGAATCATTGCTTTAGCCACAGACTTGGTGTGAGTCTTTAAGCAAATGAGCTTGGGTTCAGAGCCACAAAATTATTAATAAATAAAGCATTTCGCCAGCCTCTCTGCCTCATAATCTTTTTTTAACCAAGTCAACACAGAGCTTGAGAGGTTCAAAATATGATCATTCTGTAAGTACTGCATACAGCTCAAAGGATAGGAAATAGGAGTAGGTGGGCGTCCACCAGCACTACAGTCTTGAGATTTGACTGCCAGCCTTTATTTAAAAGGCTGATTTGAAATCTCTTTGCATGCAAGTCACTAATGTCGGGAAGGGAAGGAAACAGTTCCCAACCTGTAGCAATAAAGAAGTGGTCGCCTATGCAATAATGATATTATATTTGGAGTGAAAGAATCAGACTGTATTATCTGGATAATGGGAGCAGTATCCTACAGACTGATCATGGAATTTTATATAAGGCTTGTGCACTAGAGACCTTCCTAAACAAAGGAAACAGCTTTTTGAAAACAAGATGGTTCTGCTGCCAGCCTCTAGCAGCAGTGCTCTGGACTCAGACTTCAGTGATGGCAGACAGAATGGCAATTGTATGAGTGGCATCTGTTACAGGAAAGGAAAAGGTGACGCGATGTTGTGGTGGTAGCCTCCAGAGAATAACACAGAAGGCCTCTGCAGGCTTCTGAAGTTGGACATGAGTACAGTGAGCTAATTGTCCTGGTCTGGACTGGGCTGATCAGGCACAGGGATCCTCAGAACCCCCTATCATGTGTTGTGCTTCCCCTTATGTTCTCTTCTCCCCTTTCCTTAACTTCTGCTTTACCATCCTCATCTCCTCCCAAATAAGCATCCCGTGCCTGTCTGCCTGTCTACCCTTCCTTTAGTCCTGGTTTTATGGACTTGAAACTCTTATTTGGCATTTATGATATGCCTGGAAGAGCAGGAAGAAGCACAGTCTTGATATTGGGATGTGATACATGTCATGACCGTGCATACACTTGTGTTTTCCTGACTCTGGTAATGAACAGAAATAGGAGTGCTATAGGAAGCTGCTCTTAAATTTGGTCTTCATCTTGACTCAACCAATGCTGCTCCCACTTTTTATGCATCTCAGGAGGGGTAGGACTTTCTGAGAACCTGGGTTTATTGTGCTTATATCTAGTGGTGGTAGGCCATGACGCTTGGAAAACTCCAAGAGGTGTGGGTGAGGCTGTTGGTGCTCCATTTTGAAGCTATATCCTTTTCTTATGGATGTGTTAAACTATTGCTAGGCTATACCTTTCATGAAAGGCTGGAGAGATCTTTGGGAAAGGTTCTGTCTGTCTATCTTCATGATCATCTGTCAGTACAGTCTGACAGGCTTTGTCGCAGTTCAGTTGGAGAAAATGTGAGCAAAGTGTGCTTCTTAGACTACCTTATTTTTTTGCACAACAGCAATTGCAGTTTTTTTCTTTAAAAGAAGTCTGACAGTCTTATACTGCAAGAGGGTAATTTTATTTCTATCCTATAACTGAGATTATATAACTGAGCGCTTCCCTTGCTTGCTTCTAAGTAATAACTCTAAAATTCTGCTTTGATACACAAAAGAAGATTTGCTCTAAGCCTCTCTGTGTTTGTTTTGGTGGGGAGGGGGAGTTCATGGCTTACAGTAGAATAAACATGTAAAGCTAATTTTTTTTCTCACCTAGAAAAAAATTCCAAAGTCTAGTTGTGCTGCGCACTATGGAAATGTTACTGTGGCAACTATTTCATCAGTCAGATCTGATCTGACTGCCAACATTACCCCACTCCAAGCTATGTGGTGCTACTGCCTTCTTTCCAATGACCCCAGAACATGTCGCAACTTCTCAGGTACCTGGTCAGCTTTCTAACCCAGCAGAACATTATCCAGGTGTTTCTATTGGGCTGCTGAACTGAATCAGTTCACAGGGGGATCCAGCAGTTGCCGGATCTGGCACAAGGTAAGTTGCAATGGTGCATGGCTGGGAATGGGGAGAGAAAAGATGCAGAGGAAGAGTAGAGACACTTACACACCATTTTATGTAGATGATGTGCTCACCTTATGCTGGGAGATAGCAGCCGGTAAGAGGTATCAGCAAATCCAAATCTTAGCCTAAGGTTTCATCCGCTTGCTAGAGCGGTGGAAGAGCACATTCTGGGTGACGGTTCAGAGAGCAAGAGTAATTTTAGTGCTTTGAACCCTTTGAGGGACTGGTCTCTCCTCACTGACTATTTCAAGAGTCTGGAGCAATAAACCTCTTGTCAAAAATTAGCCTTTACAGTGCATTCCCTTAAGTCACATTCTTTGGTTCCTCCCTTTCTTCTGCTGCTGCCTCTGGTCAGGGATGCATTGTTTGCTGAGCCTTTCAGGACAAGCTCAGCTCTTCTGACTGCTCTGAGACAGAGGATGTAGCACTTCATACTACAGCTCTTGTGTATCCCTCACAGAAGAGGGTACAGTGTGCACTGTTCAAGCACTAAAAATGACAGTGCAGTAGTCCCTGTAAATAGTCCCTTGGCCCTTCTTAGGCAAGGAAGCAATTATAATTTTACCATTTTTCCACTACAGTTAAAAAAAAAAAGTCATAAAAGTTATTCTTGGCTCTGATCCCCTTTCAGCTTTTGAAATATTAAAAATTGTATCAAAGCCTGAAATTATTTTGGCTAAGAAAATATGTAATCTAGACTTTTTGCTCAGCTGCTATCTTGACCCCAGCATGTGGGATGATGCTGTTGTACTGGATAACCTGGCAGCTAGTGTTCCTTAGGCCGGATGCTGTTTTTGGTTTTTTTTTGTGTGAACTTTAACAAGGAAGCAGTTGACAAAAGTTAAAAATTCACGATGGCAGAAGGGGTTAGTACCAGCCGTAGCATAACTTCTACTCAACATATTTGATGCTGAACTTTTAAAAAGTCCACTTATTTTACTGCCATTTTAATAGATAAATAAAAGTGATCTAATCTAACAATTAGCTGCAACAGAAGTGTGGTTGCAATTGCAGCTATTAAAAAGGGTCTACTCTCAGCAGGTCAGTAGCAGGATAGGCTTCTGAAAGTTTTGGTGGCTTTTTCTCTCTCCTTGCCTTTTCTGCAGCTGGAGGACAAGACACCTTTAAAATATATATGACACCTTTTAAATATATATATATATAAAAAATATATGTTATAATATGTATATTATATATATAATAATTATATATAAACAGTAATATAATATAATTACAATACATATATTTATATATAACATATTTTATATATTATAAATTACTATATGTATAACATAAATATATTTATATTTAATATTTATTATTATCTATTTTATATATATATTAAAAATATATGAAGGAAAAAAGGTGAGTTTATCTTCTGTTAAATAGCACAAACCTAGTCCCATCTAATGAAGGCCATACTTAAAATCTCAGTTCATGTCCTGTCTGGACAATTGTAATAGCTACTTTGTTTGCTTACCAACATATGCCCTTTTCATATTACAACGAACTCTGAATCAGGCAGCTTATTTGATCTTTTGTTGTCTCTGTTTCTCTTCCATAACCCCATTATTTAAAGGTCTTTGTGGCTTTCTGTGTGTGCGCATGTGCAGACACGTACACTTTTTATGCTTGCAGTCTAAGGTGGCATTTAAGTCCCCTTGCTCTGGAACGTGCTCATGGCTGCATACTGTGGCTTCTGTAGAAACATGGACTTGGAATCACTGGTGTATTTCCTTGGCCTTTCTCCATTCTCCCCCTCTGCCAGTTGTGCGCTTCAAGTGCCACGCTGTGTTTCGGGTGCATTTATCAAACCTTTGAGGTTCCCATTTTCCAACTTACACTTTTAGGCTTTCTTTTTTTATTATTAATTTTGTATTTCCTGAGAATTCTTAATGCATTGTATTACTTAAGTGTTACCTAGAATAGAGAGACAAAGTAGTTTTACAAAGATACGTTCAGCTTTCAATCCTCTAAAAAGAAATATTTTAATGCTCTCATACCCTTTATTTGTTGTTCATCTAATTTTTTAGTTACCACATGCAAGAATCGAAGATTGTGCGATGAAAAAGGACATCTAATTTATAAAGTCTAGACACATAGCAGAATAGTTGCTAATACTTTTGTTCTTCATTTGTCTTAAATTATCAAGCAGGTAGCTTGCCTGCTTTGGTTTTGTATAGGTCAGGTGTTTTTTGGTGACTGAACAAGGGCTTATAGTGAAGATAAAAATAACGATCAAATAAACACAGTTTAAAAGGTAAGCAGAATTAGTAATTTAAGAAACCAATAACTGTGCATAGGGACCAGAACAGAAACTGAAATGAAATGTTTTGAATATTTAAGTCCACTTAATTTTTTACTATTGTCTCCATTTACAGTTATGGAAGAGTGGGAGAAGTAAGATTCTGCCTTGTTTATATTGCTACTGCTGCTGCAAAAGGATAGCTTCAGAGCCTTGAATACATCGATCTAGCTTTACGAGCCATTCTGAAGTGCTACTGGATGGAGACTGAGGCACAGGGAAGACTAAGGGATCCAGATACCCCCAAAGCACAATCGGCACAGTAGGCTCCACAGCCCTGAGGTAGGGATCAGATTTTGAAATGCCAGAAATTCTTGGGGTAGAACTGAGAATGGCTATGACCCTGATCAGAGAGCTAGTTGTTATAGCTCTGTGATCAGCACTGCAAAATCCATTACGGCTGGGTGTTCTGCTAGGAATGTTACTGAGACAAGGAGAAAGTGAATGGGAACAGTGAGAATGCGTTCACCAAGATTAAATCATGCCTGACCAAGCTGATGGCTTTCTATAATAAAATAACTAGGTTTGTGGATAAGTGGAGGGCAGTGGTGTTACTTACCTTGACTTTAGACGCTGACAGGAGTCTGTACTGAGACCTTAGCATCTTTGTAGATGAGGGAGCTAAGTTTGTTCAGTCCGCACAAGAGAAGGCTTTGGGGGGAAATAATAGCAGGCTTCCAGTGAGGAGGTT